>NC_069785.1:121401246-121714059 GCF_027406575.1 Nycticebus coucang | reverse complement strand
AACCATATTTTTTTTTTGTTCACATGTTAACATTTTATGTTTTTTATTAAAAAGGGATTATATCACCATCTAGTTTGCTACTTACATTTTCATGTAATATTGTATCTTTAACACTCTCCCAGGTCAGTACATTTACCCTAGTCTCAGATCATTTTAATGGCTGCAGAGTATTCTAGTTTATGGATATAATATAATTATTTAAATAATAGCCTATTGACTTTAGAGTTGCTTTCAGCTTTTTCTTTTTTATTTTATAAAAATTTATTAGTAGCCAAAATAATGAAAAGCACAAAATCTGAAATCTATGAAACATGAAGATTGCTAAAGCTACTACACCAGAGATTTGTCCCACCATTAGAAACTAATCTGTGTCTCCTGCTTTGCTATGGGTATGCCAGTAAATTAGGAATACATGAATAACTTCTTTTTTAAGACTCAGAAAGTAACTCTTAACATATGTTTTATTGGTGAAAGAGTACCCCAACATACAAAGAGAAACATAATCACTGAGAAGACAGCAAGCAGTAATTCAGAAGCACCACGCACAATTAAATAATCTTTTGAGGATTATACTATTCCTCCTTAAGAAAGAAGTTAGTATAGGTGACCCCCGTACAATTACAGTAAAACCTCTATAAGTTGACCACCCAAGGGACTGTAACAAACCGGTCAACATATAGAGGTGGTCAACACAAGGAACTAGGCCTATTACACTGATACATACAAGTACTTCACTTTCTTATACAACATTTATTAGAGACTATCATATGAAATCATATATAATCAAAACAGCAAAATCATACAGATCATATAAAATCAATACAATTACTGTTTTCTCATGGTTTAATTATTCTTTCTGAAGAAAGAGTCAATCTTGACCTGTCTCTTATTACAAACCTAAGTGCAGAAAGCACTCTCAATGCTGGCCACACCACTCAGCATACCTGGGCATTTTTCTGCAGCAAATGACTTCAACTGCATTATCAGATGCCTGACATCCTCTTCCTTCATAGTATCTTCCACAGCTTCTGCTGAAATGTCATTGGATTCACCACACAAGACTTTCTGGGAGATCTTATTTCGTAGTTTAAATTTTTCAAGCCAACCACTTGATGCTTTGAAATCTGCCACCCTGAATTCCTGTGCGAATTTCTTTGCCACTTCTCGAATCATCGGCCCAGAGATCCGGGCATTAACTGCCCTCATTTGTTTGAACCAGCTTAATGTGGCTTGATTGACTTCATCCAGGGAAGTTTTCCTCTTTTTCCGCTGTGGGTCTCCATTGTCTTTACTGTATTTCTCTAAGTACTCATGTTTACGTTTTTGGATGTTGCTAACTGTGGTCTTGCTAACACCAAAATGTTCTGCTGTCTTTCTCTGGCTGCTGCTTTCTAGAAAATGTAAAAGATTGACTTTTTCCTTCAGTGTCAGCTCTTTGAGTTCTTTTCTTTGGGCCATTATGTCTCAATTAAATATAAAATTTTTCAGTCATTGCAGGATGTACCAGGCCTTCACATTGAAAAATCTTTCCCAACACATGATAAACGATAGGACATTAGGCCTGATACAGGAGTAATACGACATGAAAAAAGAACGTATACTAAAGAAAAAGTAATACAACTAATGAGCAAAGTTCACAGTTTCTACCTCTTGGTGTAGAGTGAACTGAACTGGTCAAGTTATAGAGGGTAAATTAATACTGTATGTTACACAGTCCAAGTAGTCAAGATACGACTTACAGAGGTGGTCTTCCATTGAGTTCATGTGGTACATGTCCAGTCTACAACATTACATCAACTGAAGGAGATGGTCAATGTAGGCAGGTGGTCAACTACTGTATTTTCATATATGCAGCGGACTTATGGAAGGAAAGGAATGATCCACAGCAGCCCAACCATTCTGATAACCATTCTTATGCTTCATCTCTCGTACACGTTGAGCACCACTAACTGGTTAGCCCCCGTCCTCCAGCCGCTCCACCTCCGCGGGGCCCGAGCCGGGCACTAAGCGCACAGCGCGGCTACCGGGGTGGAAGCATGGGGCAGCCAGGCAGCCCTGGGGCGCCCCCGACCGGGGACTCTGCGCTGACGGGGCTGGCTCAGGCCAGCTTTTTCTTTAATTACAGATTTCACCTCAATAAACAGCATCAGTTGCTTTTGTATACTCACATTTGCATACTAGTGCTTGTTTTCTATTTTCTATTTACTATTCAGAAGACTCTTAAGTTTTAGACTTCAATTAATTAAAAAAATAAGAGTTGTATTAGGTCTGATCTAAAGTAAATTTCCTCAAATTTGTGTTTTCTTTTCCATCCATTATCACACAAACACACAAATTGTTCATTTTCTTAGTAATTGTGTAGAATAATTTACTAGAAGTGAGATGCCTGGGTCAAAGTTTGAGTGCTTAAAATTATCCATATTTTGCCAAATTGCACTCCAGGGAAGGCCATGCTGATTCACTCAAAGAGTGTGTGACAGTTCTTTTTATGTTCATTTTATCTCTGGCAGCTGGTGTTTTAGGGAGTCAACCTGACAGGTGAAAAATTTTGTCATTGTAGTTTGCAGTTATTTATTAGTGTCTTGGAGAATTGTTCAATTGTCCATTGGTTGTCTGTATCCTTTGTCTACTTTTGGGGTTTTGCTTAGTTCTGGCTTGTCCTCTTAGGTATCAGTTATAAAATTCTCTTGCTGGGTGTAGTGGTAGTTCTAGCTATTCAGGAGTCTGAGGCAGGAGGATCGTTGAGCCTAGGAATTTGAGTCTAGCCTGGGCACCATAGTGCGACCCTTTCTCTTTAGGAAAAAAAAGAGAGAATTTTCATTGTATAACTTTGGGCATTTCTAGAAAGATGTAACAGGCTGGACCTGGTGGCTCATAGCACTTTGGGAGGCCTGGGTGGGAAGATCGCTTAAGGAGTTCAGGACCAGGAGTTTAGGACCAGCCTGAGCAAGAGCAAGACACTGTCTCTACAAGAAATAGAAAAATTAATTGGGTATGGTAATGTGTGACTGTAGTACCAGCTTCTCAGGAGGCTGAAGCAAGATTGCTTGAGCCCAGGAGTTTGAGATTGCTGTGAACTATGATGATGCCACTGCACTCTAGCCCAGGCAACAGAGTGAGACCTTATCTCCCCAGAAAAGAAAAACAAAACAAAACATTTTTTTCTCACAACCTTTTAATGTAAAACTCACAAATACACAGAGGGTAAGGTAGCAGGAAAGGTATCAAGATAATTGTGTTGGCATCTCATTGATGTCAAAGCAGATAGTGGAAAAGATATTACTTAAAAATGTTACAGAGAATTCATTTTAGAGATCTTGACTTTGCACTTGGTGCATGACCCTTTACGGTGGCATGCAGTATTCAGCCGATTCATTGGGTACAACTGGGTGAAGTTCAGGTAACATTGCTGAATAATCACTTTCTTTTTCTTTGGTGTAGGCTTCTTCTGTTTGTAAAATATAAATTTTAAACCCAGAAATGGGTCAATCTCTTGGGATTTTCTTATGTATTTCTCATGTAGGAACCAACTTTAGGGTTTTATGATTATTAGAGAAGTTTAAAACAGGGAAGTGTAATGTTTGGAGAACAGTGTGGTTGGCACCATGCCAATTGTGAAAAATTATTTTTTTAAAATTGGACCATTGTTCTATAGTGTTTCCATGAAGCTGTTAATTCTAAATAACTGTTAATGTACAAGCGTATTCTCATATGATTACTTAAAAAAAAAACAGGTTTTGTCAGACTCTTTCCATCTTTTTAAAAAAGGCCTAATCATGGACATTAGAATTATTAAAGTAGAAAAATACTCAAGTAAGTTTGTTTAGAATTTTGGAATTAAGTGCTGCTTAAAATAACTCCAGAATAAAGGGTTTTTATGTGGCAGGACTAGTTGACTTACATGTATTCTTCATTTTGCAATTTTTTTGTGGGTAGAAAATGGACTTTTCTTTTAGTTGTAATTAAAAAAATTTTTTTTCTCGATGCTAATCTTAACTGAGAGACTTTTAGGCAGTTAACTCTTCCAGCACACCAATAAGTAGCTTGTTAGTAGATGTTATCTCACGTTGATTTGTGACTCTTCAGATTTACTGTGCTTGCAAAACACCTGTCTGTATTTGAGCCTTGCTCGGTGATTGGCTTTTGTGTTTGAAGGTTTGTTCCAGCGAAAGCAGATAGCTATTGGAAAAAGAGAAGAGGGAAAAGAAAGAGTCAGCAAATTTCTGTATGCTTTCATGGAAGAGATTTCCCAATTAGAAGGCTTTTTGTAGGCTTAACCTTTTTGTCCTGAAGTAACCTAGCATTTCATTATGTATTCCATTGAGGTTTTGGAGCTCTGTGCCAGAAAGCAAGGACCAAGGTTGAATGTGAAAAGAATATTGAGAGGTGAAGCTCTTAGTCAACAAAGTGCTGCTTCTTAGGGTAGGTCCAAAAATAACCTGCTTGCCATAGGGGAGTAAGAATGGGGGTAGCATGAGCTGCTCTTCTGAGCAGTGTTTTAAGTCTTACTGTGTCATTCCAATATGATTAAAATCATGTTCAAGGAAATATCCTTTAAAATTTAGGTTTGGGAGAATGTTGTCTTGGTAAATTTTACTTAACCTTATGGAAGAGTTACTGTGCAAGATTTGGAAGGAATACTTTTCTGCCAGGTTGGAGCAAATTAACATAATCTATTCTTATCTATTCTTTTCTGCATTATAACTGTCTAATTGTTGAAGTTCAAATTAGTGATTTGCTTGGATCCTGTGGTGATTCTTTTTTTTTTGGAGACAGAGTCTCACTTTGTCACCCTTGGTAGAGTGCTCACAGCAATCTCAAACTCTTGGGCTCAAGTGGTTCTCTTGCTTCAGCCTCCTAAGTAGCTGGGACTTTAGGCACCCACCACAACTCCTGGAGATTTTTCTGTTGTAGTTGTCATTGTTGTTTAGCTGGCCAGGGTTGGGTTCAAACCTGCCAGCCTCGGTATACGTGGGTGGTGCCCTAACCACTGAGCTAGGGCACAGATCCTAAGCCCAGGAGTTTGAGGTTGCTGTTAGCTAAGCTGATGCTACTGCACCATAGTCTGGGGCAAAAGAATGAGACTGTGTCTAAAAAAAAAAAAAAAGAGGATTGAGTGAGACCCTTCTTCCTTTAGAGACCAGATGAAATGATAAAAGGGTGGGGAAGTCATCCTACAGGTGGGCATAAAGAGGAAGGTATGAAATTGATTCACGCCTTTATTTTCTTCTCTTGTTCTTTTATTTATTTATTTATTTTTCTTGAGACAGAGTCTCACTTTGTCTCCTAGGCTAGAGTGCTGTGGCATCAGCCTCGCTCACAGAACCTCAGACTCCTGGGTTCAAGCAATCCTCTTGCTTAACCCTCCCAAGTAGCTGGGACTACAGGTGTCTGCCATAAGGCCCTGCTGATTTTTCTATTTTTAGTAGAGGTCTTGCTCTTGTTCAGGTTGGTCTTGAACTTGAGCTCAAAGGATCCTCCTGCCTCGGCCTCCCAGAGTGCTAGGATTACAAGCATAAGCCACTGTGCCTGGCCACTGTGCCTGGCCCCTGTGCCTTGATTTTATAGTTAATACTATTTGGAAATCTGAGTATAGGCCTAATCATCAGCCTTCCATCATAATCGCCATATGCTGAATTGCTGCTATGTTCTGTACACTTCATTTTTTTTGCAATTTTTAGCCGGGGCTGGGTTTGAACCCGCCACCTCTGGCATGTGGGGCCGGCGCCCTACTCCTTTGAGCCACAGGCACCGCCCAACTTCATATGTTTTTTGCTAACCCCTTAAGAACTGCAAAGTAGCTACAGGTATGTCTAGTTTCCATTGAGAAAACTGAGGTTTAGTTAGGTAATTTGTTCCAGGTTCTATACCTTTTATTTATTTTTGTTTTCTTAAATTTTGAGATCATGGGTGGTGCACGTAGCTCAGTGGGTAGGGTGCTGGCCACATAAACCTAGGCTTGTGGGTTCAAACCTGGCCCAGGCCAGCTAAAACAACAATGACAACTGCAACAACAACAAAAATAGCCAGCCAGGCATGTGGCAGGCGCCTGTAGTCCCAGCTACTTGGGAGGCTGAGGCAAGAGAATCCCTTAAGCCCAAGAATTGGAGGTTGCTGTGAGCTGTGACACAACGGCACTCTGCCTAGGGCAACAGCTTGAGACTCTGTCTCAAAAAAAAAAAAAAATATATATATATATATTTTTTTAGATCAATATGAGGGTACAAATGATTAGGTAACAATGTCTGCATTTATTAGGTAAAGTCCCTGTTGTACTTGTGTCTGGCACGCCCCAGGAGGTGTGCCATATACCCTTATATTGTGCACATTATATTAGGTGGGAGCACACCAGTCCTTCTCCTCATCTCTTTCCCCTTCCTGCCAACTTAAATTGAAGTGAGTTTTTCTCTTGTGTGTGGGTATATCAGTTCATCTACTGGCTTCATATTAGTGTGGAGTACATTGGATACTTGTTTTTCCATTCTTGAGATACTTTAGTAAGAAGAACGTATTTCAACTCAAACCATTCTATACTTTTTACATGGCAGAGCTAAGATTTATAAGTAGATCTGTGTGACTCCAAGGCTTTCATTCCTTCCATGATGGCAGGTGTTAGACATCAAAATTGAATCGTGGAATTCTTTTTTTTTTTTGACACCCAAATCTCTTTTATTGGGGGGGGGGGGAGATGGGCCTTTTGGGGGCAGGTCAGGGGCCCTCACTGTACAGCCTGTTCATTGGCGCTGCTTCCTGAGTCCTGGGGCTTCATCACATCGGGTAGCTCTGGTGGGCTGGAGAAGGGCTTGATGCGTAAGGCCTCGAAGGCATCATCTTGTACAGTCGCTGCTCCTTGGGCCGGCCGCTTGAGGATGCCCTCGACGATGCGCTTCAGCTCAAACACTGTGCTCGATTCCTTGGCGTCCGTGAAGATGGTGGTCTTGTGGCGCCGGATCATGAGGAACACGTCCATCGCGGCGGCTGCCTCTTCCCTCCACGCGCCGGCGGGGACGCGCTCCGCCCCGTTCCCGGCAGTCCGCGCGCGCAACCCGACATGCTCCTCGAGCGTGGCCCCGCCCCTTTCTCCTGAATCGTGGAATTCTAATCATGGCTGTATATTACTGTCCTTATTTACATAATAGTATTAATATATAACAAGACAACTTGTCCGTTATGATTAGGCTGAACGAGTAGAAGGAATGCTGAGGAAAGTACTTACTGGAGATACGGGTAACTGGCAAACTCACTCTAACGGTGCAGATCATTTAGAATGAAGTAATGCAGTTTCTGTACATAGGTAGCTTTAAGATAAAACTTCCAATGCTTCCTTCCCTCACGAACTTGTGCTTTCTAAGGTCCTTCCATATATAGGTTATATAACTGCTACCGAAGATCATAGGTAACCAGGACCTGGAACTCTTTTTTTTTTTTTTGGAGAGGAGGGTGTTGTCTGGAGGATCCATGTACACCGAAAACACCATAATCATAGTTTCTCCTCCTATTTTGAAGTTTGAGAAGATAAGAATCTCTTTAGTGAATTTTGGCTTATAACAAGTGTTATTGCCCTCAGTCCCTTAGCATCATCCTGCAAAAGTTTGATGTGTTTATTTTTGATAATACCTTTGATATACTTACAGTGACCATTGTACAAGAGTGTTAATGTGGTTGGTTGACATACTGGTGAAATAATCACTTGGAAACTGATTCAGTGTCAGCCACTGGCTTTTCTGCTAGGTTACATTCTCCCATCTCGCCTTAATTGTGGTAAGTCTCAGTCATTTGATTACACAACTTCCAAAGAGACTGACTGTGGTAATAACCCAGTCACATTTCCAGCTAGTTAAAATATTGGAGACATAGCCGGGTTTTGTGGCGGGCGCCTGTGGTCCCAGCTACTCGGGAGGCTGAGGCAAGAGAATCGCTTAAGCCCAGGAGTTGGAGGTTGCTGTGAGCTGTGTGAGGCCACGGCACTCTACCGAGGGCCATAAAGTGAGACTCTGTCTCTACAAAAAAAAAAAAAAAAAAAAAATATTGGAGACAAACATCATTCATACGGATTAGCTTATGGGTATTGATTCTTCTCTGGAGAAATGTTAGCACACTGATAATATTTTTTTTTTTGTAGAGACAGAGTCTCACTTTATGGCCCTCGGTAGAGTGCCGTGGCCTCACACAGCTCACAGCAACCTCCAACTCCTGGGCTTAAGCGATTCTCTTGCCTCAGCCTCCCGAGTAGCTGGGACTACAGGCGCCCGCCACAACGCCCGGCTATTTTTTGGTTGCAGTTTGGCCAGGGCCGGGTTTGAACCCGCCACGGCACCCTCGGTATATGGGGCCGGCACCTTACCGACTGAGCCACAGGCGCCACCCAGCACACTGATAATATTAAAAGATGAATAATCTTCTTAGGAAAAATTACCACCTACACTTTTTTTTTTTTGGAGACGGAGTTGTCCTTAGTAGATTGCTATTGTTTCATAGCTCACAGCTTCAACCTCAAACTCTTGGGCTCAAGTGATTCTCCTGCCTCAACCTCCCGAATAGCTGGGACTACAGGTGCCCACCACAGTGCCTGGCTACTTTTTAGAGACAGGGTCTTGCTCTTGCTCAGGCTGGTCTTGAACCTGTGAACTCAGGCAGTCCACCGCCTTGGCCTCCCAGAGTGCTGAGATTACAGGTGTGAGCCACCATGTCCAGCTCCACTTACACTTTTGGTTAGTGTTCTTAAAAAGTGGAAATGTAACAATGTGCTTTTGGATATACTCATTTTAGTATTTAATATGGGACAAGTTTCATATTTTACTGACTTTTAAAACTATGCATGATTTGGATTACCTGATTTCTTACCATTTTGTTTTTATTTACAGCATAATCAAATTGTCCCATTTTTAATCTTTATTTTTAAAAGAATCATTTATGGAATGCCAATTTTTTCTTCCTTCTATATCATCCACAGATAATTTGAGTGTCTCTGTGTTCTAGACACTGCCAAGCATTGAGATAGAGTGGTGAAGAAGAAAGGGACATGGGCTCTGCCCTCATGAGCTTACAGTCTATTCTAGTGTTTCTTATTCCTCTCCTTTTCTGCCTTCATGGTTCAGCTCAAGTTCTTTCTTGCTGACCCATCCATTCTGTGAGCTGCTCTTCGCAGGTTAGCCTTTATAGATATAATATCTTTTACTGTGGGTTAAATGTTTAAGTATCTTATTTAACCAGCTAATTTCCATAAGGGCAGAGATAATTATGTTATTTTTTTCCCTCCACAATGCAGAGCCCAGGTAATTAAAAGGATTTTGATTCAGTCTGCTCTGCTGAAAGTTGAAGACTAGCCCTTGGAATTCAGAGGTAGTGACAAGATTATACCTTTAAAAAAAGTTCCTACTACTTTGCCTAGCATGTGCTATGTGCTTCTGTTAATCTTTGCTAAAAATGAATGAAAATAACCTTACTGATCCACTATCTGTGTTTATGTAATTTTCTAGCAGAGGGGTTGTGTTTGAGGTCATCATGCATAGCTTCTCTTGTAGTTCACCTCGTGACATTATAAATGAGGGTTGCGTTTCATGACTATGGAAATCTCTTGGTCTTAGTGTCCTGTCACTATGTTTTAGTTCATGTAGTGTTAAAAGTAACTTAAAATGGGAAGCTGACAACTTAAAATTCAGAACTGATCAGAAGGATTGATAGAAATGGAAAATGATTTTTTTTCTTTTTTTGAGACAGATAGTGTCTCACTCTGTCACCCAGGCTACAGTGCCATGGCATCAGTCTCGCTCACAGCAATCGCAAACTTCTGGGCTCAAGCGATCCTCCTGCCTCAACCACCCCAGTAGCTGGGACTATAAGCACCCACCACAACACCGAACTAATTTTTCAGTTTTTACTAGAGATGAGGTGTCACTCTTGCTCAAGGTGGTCTTGAACTTCTGAGTTCAATCGATCCTCCTGCCTTGGGCTCCCAGAGGGGTAGGATTATGGCTGGACTTTGATGATCAACTTGATTGAGGTATAGTTTGCATCTGATAACATTAAAACATTTCAAGTATATAATTTTGATTTCAACAAATAATGCACAAGCATTTAATGACACCATGAAGATACACACAGTTCTTTTATCACTACTTCCTTCCAGAAAACCACTGATTTCCCTGTCACCTTAGGTTAGTTTTTGCCTTTTCTGGAATTTCATATAAATGGCCTCATCTAGGATATGCTCTTCTTTCATTGGCATTGGTATTTCAGATTTATTCATTGTTGTTATCTGTATCAGAGTTTGTTTCTTTTTATTGTTGAGTGGTTGTATGAATATTCAGCTTCCTATTTGTTTATTTACTTTCCTGTGGATAAACATTTGGATTGGTTCTTGTTTTTTGCTATCATGAGTAAAGCTACTTTGAACCTCATCTATAGCTTTACATACACATATATAAAATACCTTAGGATCTAAGTAAATGACCTCTGATTGGAATCGCTAGATCTTCTAATTGGTAGGTTTTTGTTTATGTTTAAGTGGAAGAAACAGCCACATTGTCTTCCAAAGTGACTGTACCATTTTATGTTCTTTTTAGCAGTGCTTGAGATAAAAGAGTTCCTGTTGCTTTTAAATCATTTGTTTTTTTCTTTTTTAATTTATTTTTTCCCATTTGTTTTTTTCTTAGAGATGGGGTCTCACTGTGTTTCCCAGGCTGGAGTACTGTGGCTAGGCTATTCACAGGAGCAGTCCTGGTGTTCTGTAGCCGTAAACTCCCGACCTCAGTTGATCCTCCTGATTAGCTGGGACTGCAGGCACATAACACTATGCCTGGCCACGTTGCTTTATTTTGTTTATTTTGTCTGTCCTCCCCTTACCCTCCAGGTCTTGGCCCAGTTGCTTTAAATCCTTATCAAAACTAGAATGGTATGTTTTAAATTTTCGCTATTCTGGCTGGGCGCGATGTCTGTAATCTCAGCACTCTGGGAGGCCGAGACGGGTAGATTGCCGGAGCTCACAGGTTCAAGACCAGCCTGAGCCAGGGCAAGACCTCATCTCTAAAAGAAAATAGCCAGGCATTGTGGTGAGAGCCTGTAGTCCCAGCTACTTGGGAGGCTGAGGCAAGAGGATCTCTTGAGCCAAGAGTTTGAGGTTGCTGTGAGCTATGATGCTATGGCGTTCTTTTTTTTTTTTTACATTTCTTTTTTAAGAGACAGAGTCTCACTTTATTGCTCTCGGTAGAGTGCTGTGGGTCACAGCTCAGAGCACACAGCAACTTCCAGCTCTTGCTTGGGCAATTCTCTTGCCTCAGCCTCCCGAGCAGCTGGGATTACACACGCCTGCCACAATGCCCAGCTATTTTTTGTTGTAGTTTGGTGGGGGCCGGGTTTGAACCTGCCACTCTCCGTATATGGGGCTGGCGCCATACTCACTGAGCCACAGGCGCCGCCCATTCTGTGGCATTCTACTGAGGGTGACAAAGTGAGACTCTTGTCTCCAAAAAAAAAAAAATAAATTTTAGCTATTTTAAAGTTGGGGAGTGTTATCTTGTGCTACCTTTCACTAATGACTTTATTGAACGTGTTTCTTTCTTTTTTTGTGTGTGTTTTTTTTTTGGCTGGGGCTGGGTTTGAACCCGCCACCTCCGGCATATGGGACCGGCGCCCTACTCCTTGAGCCACAGGCGCTGCCCTATTGAACGTGTTTTCATGTACTTGTTTATAAGTTCTGTATCTTCTTTGGTGAAGTATTCATTCAAATCTTTTGTCCATTTTAACAAATTGGACTGTTTTTCTTTCTCCTCCTTTCTTTTTTTTCTTTCTTTCTTTTGAGACCCAGTCTCTGTCTGGAGTAGAGTCTGCTGGTGGCTCATTATAACCTTTCAAACCCCTGAACTCATGCAATCCTCTTGCCTCAACCTCCTGAGAAGCTGGGGCTACAGTCACATACCATCATGCCCAGCTGATTTCTCTGTTTCTTGTAGAGATAGGGTCTCATTCTTGCTCAGGCTGGATCTGAACTCCTGATCTCAAGCTATCCTCCTGCCTTGGCCTCCCAGTGTGGTAAGATTACAGGCCCCAGTCTCCACTGGACTGTTTCTGTGTTGGATTTTGAGAATTCTTTTTGTATTCTGGATGGGTGTAGGAGTCTTTTATCATGTAAATGCTTTACAAACCATTCTGTGGCTTATCTTTTCGTTCATCTGTATTTTTTTTTTTTTTTAAGATGGAATCTCATTCTGTTGCCCAAGGCTAGAGTGTAGTGGCTTCAGCCTAGCTAAAGGCAAGGTCGAACTCCTGGGTCTAGGAGATCCTCTTACCTCAGCCTCCCAAGTAGCTAGGACTATAGGCACTGGGTCTCATTAATCTCTTCAAGCAAGAGTTTTTAGCTGGGTGTGATTGCTCATGCCTATAATCCTAGCACCCTGGAGGGCCAAAGTGAGAGGATCACTTGGTCATTAGGAGTTCAAGACCAGCCTGAGCAAGAGTGGGACAAAAACATAGAAAAGTTAGCTGGGTGTTGTGGTGGGTGCCTCTAGTCTCAGCTATTTAGGAGGTTGAGGTGAGAGGATTGCTTGAGCCCAAGAGTTTGAGGTTGCTATGAGTTATGAGGAAGCCACAGTATTCTACCCAGGGAGACACAATGAGACTATCTCAAAACAGAAGAAAAAACAAACAAGAGTTTTTATTTTGAAAATCATTTATCCATTTGTTCTCTTGTGAATTGTGTTTTTGGTATCACTTTAAGAAATTTTTGCTTTTTAATAATATTTGAGAGAAAAATCATTTATGTGGTGTGATATCTGCTTTCATCTAACATATAGTTTGATAGAAAAGTCATACATTGTATTGAAGACCAGACTGCTTGGTATAAGATGCCAGGAATTTTAGAGTGATAGGATTTTTAAAAAAAATTCTTGGCTTAGGGAATAAACTTTATTAAAACCAATTTATGAACATATTTTTAAATTTAAAGATATTGAAGTTAACTAGACTTGTGTGAAAATAGCCGTTTATAGTTATGACAGACATAAAGTTTGTTAAACTTCTTTATAATAGACATTTTGTCTTATGGCACACTTAAGTTTCCATGCTTTCAAGTGACTTATAGCACAGGGTTTAACTTTCTTTCTTTTTTTTTTTTTTTGAGACAGAGTCTTGCTATGTCACCCTTGGTAGAGTGCCATGGTGTCACAGCTCACAGCAACCTCCAACTCTTGGGCTTAAGTGATTCTCTTGCCTTAGCCTCCCAAATAACTGGGACTACAGGTGACTGCCATAACACTCGGCTATTTTTTGTTGCAGTTGTCATTGTTTAGCTGGCCTGGCCTGGTTTGAATCCACCAGCCTCGGTGTATTTGGCTGACTCCGTAACCACTGTGCGACGGGCACCCCCACATAAGGTTTAAAATTTGTTGTCATGAATTATTATCAAAAGTTAGTTTGGGTTGTCTGATTTTTGTATGAAAGATGAAAAATTCATTTAGTTCATTAGTGAGGTATATTATTTTGTCTCTCTTCTAAGACTTTCATATTTTACTATTTATAATAGTTGATAGTCAAAATAAAAAATTTAGTCTTCTCCGGGAGGCCCAGGCAGGTGGATTGCCTGAGCTCACGGGTTGGAGACTAGCCTGAGCAAGAGTGAGACTTTGTCTCTAAAAATAGCCGGGCATTGTGGCAGTCCCAGCTACTTGGAAGGCTGAGGCAAGAGAATCACTTGAGTCCAAGAGTATGAAGTTGCTGTCAGCTGTGACACTACTGCACTCTACTGAGGGTGACAAAGTGAGACTCCGTATCAAAAAAAAAAAAAAATTCAGGCTTCATAATCTCCTTTCATTTTTTTAAAGTAATAAAGTGGTGTAGGAGTTTTCAGAGCAGGGCAAGAAGTCAAGCCAGATCCCATTTTATGTTGAGTAAGAACCACTGGAGACAAAATTGCTTTCTACAGGATCAATTCCTGAATTTTATCTAATACAAGATTTTTAGTAACTGAAAGTTAAATGCAGTTCAGATATATTAGTTTAAGTAATAAACATAATTTATAAGCAATTTAGTTACTAGCTACTCTGCCTTTGCTGGAGAAAGAGCTTAAATTGAAGTGCTGTTTTAAGGTACCCTTTAAAAAAGGAGCTGTTATAGGTATAAGAATTGACAAATCAAGATCCTGGGTAGCTAGCAGTGGATAATATAAGGACTGATAAGATATGTGGTAAAGTGTATTGTTAAATCAATTTGTGACAGTGCTTATCAGTAGAAAAGAAACGTGATCTGTAGTTAAATACTGAACTACTACTAAGGGTAAAATGTCTTGTAGATGGGAGAATGCTACACTGTCTTTATTGCCCAAGATTGCTTTGAGTCAGCGATCTCAAAGAATAAAGAAAAAAAAGAGTTTAAAATAGGAAGCAGCAAGTAGTGTGCTGTTCTTATTTAAGATACCTTTAAGAGACAGAGAGGTATGGGGTTATAGGACTTTTGGTGGTGTTCTGATGATAATGAAGTATGTTATAAATTAGATAATACAAGCCCTCTTAAGTTACTGTTTTTAAAAATAATTTCTTGCGCAGTTACTGACAAATCATACCTAGGAGCAAGCTTACAGTAGTGGTCTCAATGCCAAAAATACCAAAGTACCAAAGAATTCTGACTTTACTTTTGACTGGGTTTGTCCTGACCAGTCTGTGTGAATTCTTTTTTTTTGCAGTTTTTGGCCAGGGCCAGATTTGAACCCCCCACCCTCTGGTATATGGGGCCGGTGCCCTACTCCTTGAGCCACAGGCACAGCCCAAATTCTCAATACTGTGTTCCTTTTTTTCTTTCTTTCTTTTTTTTTTTTTTTGAGAGTTTTACTCTGTCACCCTGGGTAGAGTGCTGTGGCGTCATAGCTCACAGTAACCTCAAACTCTTGGGCTCAAATAATCCTCTTGCCTCAGCCTCCCAAGTAGCTGGGACTACAGGTGCCCTCCACAATGGCCTGCTAGTTTTCTCTATTTTTATCAGTAAAATAGATGGTGAATCTCACTCTTGCTCAAGCTGGTCTCAAACTCCTGAGCTCAAGCAGTTGTTCTGTCTTGGCCTCTCAGGGTTCTAGGATTATAGGTGTGAGCCACCTTATAATCCTGAGCCAGGCCAATACTGTACTCTTACAGGGAACCTTTTCCTAGATCTTACTAATACTATACTCATTTGCATATGGTAAAATTATCAGTGTGCCTGAAGAGCTAAGGTTTTCTGATGGAATATGAGATGTGGGATGTATAATTGGTAGTCAGTGGTACAACATTATCAATGAGGTTTGTCTTTCTCTCTTAAGATGAGAAATCTTAAGAAACTTCATTAAGAAACCTAAGCCTGGGATAGACTGTTGTCCTGATAATTTCTTTTTACTTACATATTTATTGGTGAATCAGGTTAGAGGGATTGTTTACTTTTCAAAAAAGTGAAACTAGGTCCTGCAGTTCATTTTGGTTACAAATATCCTGGCAGCTGACTTTAGATTGGGCAGAGGAGACTGCCTTGCTTAGTGGTTCTGGGAATAGATATTCTAGAAACCAAGATAATAAGATTGTTACATATATGGTGGAAGATAATGAATCTTTTTTCCCTTTTGTGGGGGAATTCCAACCTCAACTAATTTATGGTTTCAATGTCGTTTTGGTCATACCTTCTGAGACAGTAATACTGATTGTGTTAGCTTAAACATGTTGAGCTGACAGTTTAAGGGAAAGGGGAGTGTGTTTGATTCTAACAACTGGTAGTTTTGATCACTTCTGTAAATTTAGGTTTAAATATATGAAGAATAGTTAGTATAAGGCATATCTAGATGTTTTAAATACTGTATAAGGAGTAAAAAACCCTCTAAGTCATCATGTAATTCTTTATAGCAACTGAAAATTTCTAAGGGCAACATTATAGGAAACCAGTAAGGCTAATTTTTGATTCATCTAGAGCAGAAGAATTTAATATTCTAACTCAGCAAAAGGCAATTAAAAAACAGACTTAAACTACATTATGTGTTTTTAATATGTATGAGGGTTTTTTTCATCCTGTCTCATATGTTTTAGTTCTTAGTCATTTACTTCCAGTAGTTTCTAAATTGGTTGAGGGAATTAAGTTCATAGCCGATTTATCTATATGAGATTTTCCTCCTGTGTATATGAACCACCTTTTCTGGAAAAAACCTTTCCGTTGGCAGTCTTAGGGCATGCACTTTTTTTATACTTAGTGATTTGGGGACTGAGGACTGAGTCAGAGGTGAAAATGGCTGAAAACATTTTTTCCTGTTTAGTGACTGAGAAATGATTCAGAGTTGCAACTATAGTGAATTTGGAGTTACTATACAGTATTTCCTTGTAGTTAATTTTAAACAGTTGCTGTCTGTTATTATTAGGCACATTTTAGACATATGGCTTCCATTATGGGTTAATATTTTGTGTTGTTAAATTTCATGTCTGGTTTAGACAGTTCACTTTGAAATTAGACTGGAACAGGGTTTGATCCGAGGGCCATTGGAAACTAGAGGGTTATTTGGAGAGGACCAAAAATTGACATAATTTAAGAATTCTTAGGAAATTTTTGATAATGTGAAAATATATTTTCCAAATGCCATTATATTTTGGAGTTAAGTAATTGTTAAGGGAAAATCAGGAAGTTTATTTCCTGCTGCGTATATTAGCCTACTGAAATTTTAGCCTATTTCCTACTGAAAATACAATATAGTACTTCATATATGGTATGTGTCTGTATGTTTAATGTGGCACTCAATATTTTTCTTTTATGATTAAACAGAGTCAAGTTGAAAAAGCGTGTTCAGGCTGGACGAGGTGGCTCACACCTTAATTCTAGCACTTTGGGAGGCTGAGGTGGATTGCTTGAGCTTACCAGTTCGAAAGCTTGAGTCAAAGCGAGACCTTCTCTCTAAAAATAGCTGGACATTGTAGGGGATACCTGTAGTCCCAGGTACATGAAGAATAGTTAGTATAAGGCATATCTAGGTGTTTTAAATACTGTATAAGGGGTAAAAACCCTCTAAAAATAGCTGGACATTGTAGGGGATACCTGTAGTCCCAGGTACATGAAGAATAGTTAGTATAAGGCATATCTAGGTGTTTTAAATACTGTATAAGAGGTAAAAACCCTCTAAAAATAGCTGGACATTGTAAGGGGTACCTGTAGTCTCAGGTATATGAAGAATAGTTAGTATAAGGCATATCTAGATGTTTTTTTTTTTTTTTTTTTTTATTTTTTTTTTGTAGAGACAGAGTCTTACTTTATGGCCCTCGGTAGAGTGCCGTGGCCTCACACAGCTCACAGCAACCTCCAACTCCAGGGCTTAAGCGATTCTCTTGCCTCAGCCTCCCGAGTAGCTGGGACTACAGGCGCCCGCCACAACGCCCGGCTATTTTTTGGTTGCAGTTTGGCTGGGGCCGGGTTTGAACCCGTCACCCTCAGTATATGGGGCCGGCGCCTTACCGACTGAGCCACAGGCGCCGCCCCATATCTAGATGTTTTAAATACTATATAAGGAGTAAAAAATCCTCTAAGTCATCATGTAATTCTTTATAGCAGCTGAAAATTTCTAAGTGCAACATTATAGGAAACCAGTAAGGCTAATTTTTGATTCATCTAGAGCAGAAGAATCTGCTGAGTCTGAGGCAAGAGAATCGCTTGAGCCTAAGAATTTGAGGTTGCTGTGAGCTGTGACACCATGTGGCACTCTACCTAGAGCGACAGAGTGAGACTCTTTCTCAAAAAAAAAAAAAAAAAAAAAAAAAAAGTAAATTTAGCTACAATAAACAGTCTAGTGCAAATGTCCTTTTTTTTTTTTTTTGGGACAGAGCTTCAAGCTGTTACCCTGGGTAGAGTTCTGGGGCGTCACAGCTCACAGCAACCTCAAACTCCCAGCTTAAGCAGTTCTCTTGCCTTAGTCTCCCTAGTAGCTGGGACCACAGGCTCCCGTCACAACACCCGGCTATTTTTGGTTGTAGTTGTCATTATTGTTTCATAGGCCCGGGCTAGATTCGAACCAACCAGCTCTGGTGTATGTTGGCACCTGATGATACCACTGCATTCTACTGAGGGCAACAAAGCGAGACTCTGTCTCGAAAAAAAAAAAAGAAAAGAAATTAATAATCATAACATGAGAAGAGTAAGAAATAAGCAGGCGCCTTAGCTGCTTGAGCTACAGGCGTTGAGCCCAAATGTCCTTATGATAAAATGCTTTTTTTTTTTCTTCTGGGTAGATGCCTAGTAATGGGATTGCAGGATCAAATGGGAGGTCTAGTTTGAGTTCTTTGAGGATTGTCCATACTTCCTTCCAAAAAGGTTGAATTAGTTTGCAGTCCCCCCAGCAGTGTAAAAGTGTTCCCCTCTCTCTGCATTCATAGCAGCATCTGCAGCTTTGAGATTTTTGTATCAACTGGACGGAGTTGAAACACATCCTTCTTAGTAAAGCATCACAAGAATGGAGAAGCAGGGCAGTTAGTGCCTGTGGCTCAGTGGGTAGGGCACCAGCCCCATATACCGAGGGTGGCGGATTCAAACCTGGCCCTGGCCAAACTGCAAAAAAAAAAAAAAAAAAAAAGCAAGAATCCAATGTACTCAACTCTGATATGAGGACAGTTGATGACGGAGTACATGGTGGGGGATGAAGGACGGGGGTCATGTGGCTTGTGACACACCTCTGAGAGGCAGGACATAATTATAAGATGGACTTTACCTAACAAATGCAATAAGTATAACCTGGTTCTCTGTACCCTCAATGAATCCTCAATAATTAAAAACAAAGCATATTTATTGTAAAATGTTTAATTTATATAGAAGTTTATAAAGAAAAATTATGAAAGTTCTTACCCCATTCCCAATTTTACTCTCTAGAGGTAACCTACTGTTAATAGTTCGATATGTATTCTTTTATACTTTTTTCTGTGCACATAAAATACTGGTAGGTAGATTTTGGGGTTTTATTTTGTTATACTGTAGCTTTTGTAACATATTCCCTTTGCATACGAGTATATAAAATCAACTTTATTTCTCCAACCATATTTGTTCGTTGGCATTTATTTATTTATTTGAAACAGAGTCTTACTTTGTTGCCCTTGGTAGAGTGCTGTGGTATCATAGCTCACAGTAACCTCAAACTCTTGGGCTCAAGCAATTCTCTTGCCTCAATCTCCCAAGTAGCTGGGACTACGGGCGCCCGCCACAGTGCTCAGCTATTTTTAGAGATGAGGTCTTGCTCTGGCTCAGGCTGGTCTTGAACTTGTGAGCTCAGGCGATCCACCCACCTCGCGGCCTCCCAGAGTACTGAGATTATAGGTGTGAGTCACCTTGAGAGGCCTTTGTTAGCTTTTAAAAAGATTATTTCTTACTCTTCTCATGTTATGATTATTAATTTCTTTTCTTTTTTTTTTTTTTTCGAGACAGAGTCTCGCTTTGTTGCCCTCAGTAGAATGCAGTGGTATCATCATAGCTCATAGCAACTTCAAACGTCTGGGTTCAAGTGATCCTTTTGCCTCAGTCTCCCTGTGTTGGGACTACAGGTGCCAACCACAATGCCCCGACCAGTTTTTAGAGATGGTGTCTTGCTCTTGCTCAGGCTGGTCTTGAACTCCTGAGCTCAAGCAGTCCACCCGTGTTGGATTCCCAGAGTGAGGGGATTACAGGCATGAGTCATTGTGCCTGGCCTGATTATTAATTTCTTGTTAAGTATGTTGCAAGCATTTTCTCTTACACTATCACTTGTTTTAACTTTTTAAAATTACTTAATCATTTTTAAGAGAGAGAGGGTCTTAGAGAGTCTTGCTCTGTTGCCCAGGCTGGATTGTGGTGGCAGGCCGACAGGTCATTGCAGCCTTTAACTCCTGGGCTCAAGCACTCTTCCTGCCTCAGCCTCCCATGTAGCTAGGACTACAGGTATGTGCCACCAAGCCCAGCTAAATTTTAAATGTTTTTGTAGCCATGAGGTCTTGCTGTGTTGCCCAGGCTAGTGGCTTCAAATGATCCTCCTGCCTAACTCTCCCAGAATTCTAAGATTACAGGTGGAAGCCACTGTGCCTAGCCCATTTGTCTTAAACAACAACAACAACAACAAAATGTAGTTCTGGGCGGCACCTGTGGCTCAGTAGTAGGGCGCTGGCCCCATATACCAAGGGTGGCAGGTTCAAATTCAGCCCTGGCCAAACTGCAACAAAAAATAACCAGGCGTTGTGCGGGCGCCTTTGTCCCAGCTACTCTGGAGGCTAAGGCAAGAGAATCGCCTAAGCCCAAGAGCTGGAGGTTGCTGTGAGCTGTGACTCTACGGCACTCTATCGAGGGTGACAAAGTGAGACTCTGTCTCTTAAAAAAAAAAAAAGTACTTCCAATATGACCTTTGTGTTTTGTTATCCTTAGGAATGTAATTGCCAACTTCAATATTTTAAATATTTTGTGTTTTCAATAGGTGCAGTGGCTCACACCTGTCATCCTAGCACTCTGGGAGGCCGAGACAGGTGGATTTCTTGAGCTCAGGCATTCGAGACCATCCTGAGCAAGAGTGAGACCCTATCTTTACTAAAAACAGAAAAACTAGCCAGGCATAGTCGCACACACCTCTAGTCCCAGCTACTTGAGAAGCTGAGGCAAGAGGATTGCTCAAGCCCAAGAGCTTGAGGTTGCTGTGAGCTTTGGTGCCAGTGTAGTCTACCCAGAGTGACAGAGTGAGACTGCCTCAAAAAAAATTTTTTTTAATATTTTCTTTTGTTGATTGTACATTTATTTTTAATATTTACATTTTTAATTCACTTACATATTATATATATTTTCAGTATAATGTGAGATAAAGATCTGACTTATTTACAATAAACTATAGCCATGGGGCGGCGCCTGTGGCTCAGTCGGTAGGGCGCCGGCCCCATATACCGAGGGTGACAGGTTCAAACCAGGCCCCGGCCAAACTGCAACCAAAAAGTAGCTGGGCGTTGTGGCGGGCGCCTGTAGTCCCAGCTACTCGGGAGGCTGAGGCAAGAGAATCGCTTAAGCCCAGGAGTTGGAGGTTGCTGTGAGCTGTGTGAGGCCACGGCACTCTACCGAGGGCCATAAAGTGAGACTCTGTCTCTACAAAAAAAAAAAAAAACTATAGCCAATTTTCTCAACGTTTTATCACTTACCCACTTGTTTGAAATGGTCATTTACTTATCTTTTTGCACTATAAGTTTCTATTTCTGTAACTTCAGAATATGTTTCAAACTTTCATTAACTATCATAATTCTTTTTTTTTTTTTTTTTTTTGAGACAGGAGTCTCACTATGTTGCCTTGGGTAGAGTGCCGTAGCATCACAGCTCACAGCAACTTCCAGCTCTTGGGCTTAAGCGATTCTCTTGCCTCAGCCTCCCAAGTAGCTGGAACTACAGGTGCCTGCCACAACACCCGGCTAATTTTTGGTTGTAGTTGTCATTGTTGTTTGGCAGTCTGGGGCCGGGCTCGAACCTGCTAGCTCCAGTGTACGTGGCTTTATTTTTTGAGTAGACTATCATACCGTCAGCAGATAATAATTTGGATGCTTCCAATATTTATGCTCCTCACTTACTGACAGTGTTGAAGTATAGCTATGATAAAATAATAATGCCATCTAATACAGTGCTTTTCTTTTTTTGATGAGGCTAGCTCTTGGGGACAATTTATCCCTAATGCTTTTTTTTCTTAGTAGAGTGTTATGGTATCAAAGCTCACAGCAACCTCATACTCTTGGGCTCAAGTGATTCTCTGCCTCAACCTCTTGACTAATTGGAACCGCAGGCACCTACCACAATACCTGGCTATGTTTTAGAGATGAGATCTCACTCTCAAACTTCTGAGCTCAGGCACTCTGCACACCTTGGCCTTCCAGAGTGTTGGGATTACAGGCATGAGCCACCACACTTGGCCTAATACAGTGCTTTTCAACTTTAATACACATAAATTACCTGAGGATCTTATTAAAATGCAGATTCAGTATGTCTGGAATGAGCTTAAGAGTGCATTTCTGACCAGCTCCCAGGAGCTATAGATTTATAGATTCATAGACTATACTTTCAGTAATAGGGAGCTAATGTACTGAACAGTTAATTTGTTCTAGTCACTGTTCTAAGTGCCTTTACATGTATGAATTCATTAAATCTTCCTAACATCTGCATGACAGGTATTATCTGTAATTTACCAGTAAAAAAACTGAGACTTAGTGAAGTTTATAATTTATCCAAAGTGACACAATTAGTAAGTGGAAGTGTCAGATTAAACCCAAAGCTTTGTACTTTTTTTTTTTTTTTGAGACAGTGTGTTGCTGTGTCCTCTAGGCTAGAATGCAGTGGTGTCCGCATAGCTCACTGCAACTCACACTCTGGGCTTGAGTGATCCTCCTGCCTCAGCCTCCCAAGTAGTTATAGATGCATGCCACTGTGCCTGGCATGTGTCTATAAAATTTCTGTTCTTTTAGTATTTTTTTTTTTTTTTTTGTAGAGACAGAGTCTCACTTTATGGCCCTCGGTAGAGTGCCGTGGCCTCACACAGCTCACAGCAACCTCCAACTCCTGGGCTTAAGCGATTCTCTTGCCTCAGCCTCCCGAGTAGCTGGGACTACAGGTGCCCACCATAACGCCCGGCTATTTTTGGCTGCAGTTTGGCCAGGGCCGGGTTTGAACCCGCCACCCTCGGTATATGGGGCCGGCGCCTTACCGACTGAGCCACAGGCGCCGCCCCTGTTCTTTTAGTATTAGAGATGAGGTCTTGCTCTTGCTCAGGCAGGTCTTAAACTCCTGAGCTCAAGCAATCCTCTTGCCTTGGCCTCCTGGAGTGCTTGGATTACAGGCATGAGCCAGCCAGCTTTGCACTCTTGACCTCTTGAAATATATTACCTCATCAACAGCGGATATTACAGTAGAACCTCCATAGTTGACCATCTCCGTAAGTTGACCTAATTTTTATAGCCTGGACGTGTACCCTATGTACTCAGTGGAAGACTGACCCCCATGTATTTATCACCTCTGTAAGCTGTATCTTGATCACTTGGACTGTGACACACATGTTAATTTACTCTCTATAACTTGACCAGTAGAATCCACTCTACACCCAGGAGTAGAGGGTGTGGGCTTTGTGCTTATATTATTTTTTTCTTTAGTGTAAGTTCTTTTTTCATGTTTTATTACCATGTGTTGAATTAGGCCTAACATCCTATTGTTTATCACATGTTGCAGAAGTTTTTTTCAATGTGAAGGACTGGTCTGAATTGTATGTACATCCGACAGTTACTGAAAAATTTTGCAGTTAATTGAGACAGGATGGCCCAAAGGAAAGAACCCAAAGAGCTAACATTGCAGGAAAAGGTTCATCTTCTACATTTTCTGGAAACCAGTAGCCAAAGAAAGATGGCAGAACAGTTGGGTGTTATCAACACCATAGTTACAATATCCAAAAACATAAACATGGAGAGAGATGGTAAGGAAAGCAGAGACCTACAGGAGAAAGGGACAAAAACTTCCCTCGATAAAGTCAATGAAGCCACATTAAGCTGGTTCATAGAAATGAGGGCAATTAACGCCCATATCTTTGGGCCAATGATCCAAGAAGTTGCTGAAAAATTCGCACAGGAATTCGAGGTGGCAGAATTCTAAGTAACAAGTGGTTGGTTCAAGAAATTTATTTGAACTGTCACACAAAATCTCTGGAAAGTCTAAAAGTATGGTGAATCCAATGAAGTTTCAGTAGTGGTTGTGGGAGAATTTATCGAAGAGTTCCTGGACTTCACCAGAGGCTTCAAAGATGACAACATTTTTAATGCTGACCAGTGCAGACTTAAGCTGATGCCTGACAGGAGTCTTGTCATAAAGGGTGACAAATCTAAGAGCAGAAAACTTTCCAAAGAACATTTCACACTATGCTTTTCTCTCAACCAGAGAGAAACTAAAGTGATTGGTAAATTGGCAAAGCCATGCAATTTCAAGAACTTGAAACCAGAAGACCTTCCCATCACTTGGAAATCCAACAAATGTGCACGGAAGACTGGTGCCCTATTTGAGGAATTGGGTAAGGGATATTGACCAAGAAATGAAGAAGAAACAGTCTACGTTGTCGACAGTTGATAACCGTTCTGGCCACTCATAAGTGCTTCATCTCACAGATGTGACAATGAAATTTCTGCCTCCAAACACAGCCTCAGAAATCCAATGCATCATCCTCTTGACCAGTGCACAATCAAAACATGTAAAATGCACTACTGAGCCCAGTGCAGTGGGTCATTACTAAAACACAAACCTGGTCCACCTGTGAAAGCAGCTGCATCTGCTACGTCAGCTAACACTCTGCATGCTGTCTTCTGGCTCGGTTCTGCTTGGAATAAAATTCAGCCACAAACAATACAGAAGTGTTACAAGAAAGGTGGATTTTTCACAACCCAAAAGCATGATGTTTTGGCCCCTGTCAGACAGTCCATCTCCCATGGCACAATTTGAAGGAATAGATTTTGAAGGTTTTGTTGCAGTGGATGATGAGGTGGCAACCTGTAATGAACCTGACCCGGAAGCAGTTTTCCAAGCAGTACTGATCTAAATGCTTGGAATTGCACCAAGCTGATGAAGTGGAAGGAGCAAGTGAGGGTGACACAGAACTTGCGGGCTCCAAAAGAAGAGGGTGACAGGCACCTGATAATGCAGTTGAAGTTATTTTCCATGGAAAAATGCCCAGGTATGTTGAGTGGTGTCTCCAGTGTTGAGAGTGCTTTTCCACTTAAGGTTTGTAGTAAGGATAAGAAACAGTCAACTCAGATCAACTCTTTTCTCAGCGTGATTAAACCGTGTGGAAACAGTAAATATATTGATTTTATATGATACTGTGTTTTGATTAAGTATGATTTCATATGATATTCTCTAATAAAAGCTGTACAGAAAAGTAAAGTACACGTATCAGTACAGCAGGCCTAGGTCTTATGTTGACCACCTCCATATGTTTTTTTTTCCTTTGGAGACAGAGTCTCCCTTTGTCACCCTTGGTAGAGTGCTGTGGCGTCACGGCTCACAGCAACCTCAAACTCTTGGGCTTAAGTGATCCTCTTGCCTCAGCCTCCTGAGTAGTTGGGACTACAGGCGCCTGCCATGACACCCAGTTATGTTTTAGAGACATGGTCTGGCTCTTGCTCAGGCTGATCTTGAACTCCCAAGCTCAGGCAATCCACCTGCCTCAGCTTTTCAGAGTGCTAGGTTGACAGGCTTGAGCCACTGCTCTTGGCTTACCACCTCCATATGTTGACCAGTTTGTTACAGTCCCTTGAGTGATCAGCTTACAGAAGTTCTATTGTATTTTCTCTTGCATGACCAAAAAAGTTATGCCTTTACATTTTGTTTTTATAAATTGAATTGGTTTTATTTTTTGAGCAGTTTTAAGTTTACAGAAAAATCGAACAGAAGGTACAGAGATATCTCATATACTCAGTTATTTCTCTTATTTACCCTAATGTTAATGTTTTGCGTTAGTGTAGTATATTTGTTATAACTGATGAGTAACATTGGTATATTATTATTAGCTAAACATTTGCAGTTTACATTTGGGTCCATATTTTGTGTTGTACATTTCTATGGCTATCAACAGATGCATAATGTAATGTGTCCACTATTACTATAACATACAGAATCCTTTTGCTCACAAAGTCTGTGTTTCAGCTGGGTGTGGTGGCTCTCACCTGTAATCCTAACACTCTGGGAGGCCGAGGTGGGTTTGAGACCAGACTGAGCCAGAGCAAGACCTCATCTCTAAAAAGTAGCTGGGTGTTGTAGCAGGTGCCTGTAGTCACAGGTACTCAGGAGGCTGAGGCAAGAGAATCACTTGAGCCCAAGAGTTTGAGGTTGCTGTGAGCTATGACACCATGGCACTCTACCAAGGACAGCAAAGTGAGACTGTGACTCACAAAAAAAGTCTGTTTTCACCTGTATTCATCCCTTCCTTTTGCAATGCCTGCAACCACTGCTCTCCTTCCTGTCTCCATAGTTTTGGCATTACCAGAATGTCATATAGCTAGAATCATACAGCATCACATTCACTTTGGCTTCTTTCACTTAGTCGTTTGCATTTAAGTTTCCTCCCTGTCTCTTCATGGCTTGAGAGCTCATTTCTCTTGAGTGCTAATCTTCCATTGTCTAGATGTACCACAGTTTATTTATTCATTTAACCTATTGAGGGACTTCTTGGTTTTCTAATGTTTGCCAATTGTAATTGAAGCTGCTATAAACATCTGAATGCAGGTTTTGGGTGCATGTAAAAATTTTCAGCTCATTTGGGTAAATACCAAGGGTATGATCACTGGATCACACTGTAAGACAATGGTTAGTTTTGTGAGAATGTGCCGAACTGTCTTCCAACGTGGCTGTATCATTTTGCATTCCCACCAGCAATGAAAGACAGTTCCCATTGTCCTTACCTGCATTTGATGTTGTTAGTGCTTTGGATTTTGGCCTTTATAGTAAGTGTAGTACTACCTTGTTGTTTTAATTTGCAGTTCCCTAATAACATAGGATGTTAAACATCTTTCTACTCTCCAGATGTGACACATAATCATCAGATTAAGAAAGTTTCCTTCTCTATTTGTCTAAGAGCTTTTGTCAGGAACGGCTATTCGGGGAAGTCCTTGAAAATTATTTGGCTAAACAAATACATTAAGCTTTGTTTTTAGGAAGACATCTTGTTTTATTCTGGATCCTTAAACATACAGTCTTCATAGTGTCATATGTAAGAATGTAGCTACAATTTAATTCCTAATCCTCCTAGTTTACTCTAACTCCTTCTATGATCTCATGGGCCTTTAGTGTCTGTGCTGACTGTCCAGCACCCCAGTCTCACCTGACTCGATCCTTCTTGTCTGAGCCGTCTATCTTTCCACTTCTCTGTAGCACTCTCTTCCCATGGCCAGATTTCCACCTCTGAAATTGTAGTTTGGGAAATTTTGCTCTTTGAATACAATTTCTTGTGTTTCCAGTTTGCTGAATTTATCCTCTGATATTACTGAAGTTGCCAGCCCATTAAATCTTCCACTGTCCGAGTTATGACATTCTTCCTATGGCATCTCTATTCCATGTGGACACCATAGTTGTGCACTTTCAGTGAGTCCTAAGCATCCTCAGTTTCCTGCAAATTTGTCCTTCTCTTCCGTAACCTATGCAGATCTCCAGCTGTAGGTTAACAATACTGCCCTTGCTCTATGGCCTGAAGAAATGATTTGATCGTATTTGCTGTTCTCTAACTGATCCATTAGTTCTGGCTTACTCTCTGTTTGTTATCCTTTTTTTTTTGTAGAGACAGAGTCTCACTTTATAGCCCTCGGTAGAGTGCCGTGGCCTCACACAGCTCACAGCAACCTCCAACTCCTGGGCTGAAGCGATTCTCTTGCCTCAGCCTCCTGAGTAGCTGGGACTACAGGTGCCCGCCACAACCCCCGGCTATTTTTTGGTTGCAGTTCAGCCGGGGCCGGGTTTGAACCCTGCACCCTCGGTATATGGGGGCGGCGCCCTGCTCACTGAGCCACAGGCGCCACCCTTGTTATCCTTTTTAGTAGTCCTCTCACTTGACTGTAGTTGATTTTGTCCTTCACCAAAATGACTGTTCTTAACTAACCATTCTCCTTAGGCTTATGCCACCTCCTTCCATTGTGGCTGAGTCTACACTTCATCAGGGTGATCATTATTTTATTTCTTTAGAGATGAGGTATTGTTCTGTCACCCAGGCTGGAATGCAGTGACATAAGTTTAGGTCACTTCAGCCTTGAACTCTTGAGTGCAAGCTATCTTCTTGCTTCAGTCTCCCAAATAGCTAGGATTATAGTTGTACACCAATTGCATCAGGCTAATTAAAAAAATATTTTTGTGGGCGGCGCCTGTGGCTCAAGGAGTAGGGCGCTGGTCCCATGTGCCGGAGGTGGCGGGTTCAAACCCAGCCCTGGCCAAAACCACAAAAAAAAAAAAAAATTTTTTTTTTGTATAGACGGAGTCTTGCTAGGTTGCCCAGGGTCTTGGATACCTGGCCTCAACTGATCGTCCCACCTCGCCTCAAGTGATCCTTGAGGCGTCCTAGTGTGCTGGGATTTCAGGGTTGAGCCACTGTAGCTGGTCCACGGTGACTTATATTTTTCTTATGCATTTTGTAATTCAGGTAAAAGAATTAAGTTTAATGGTTCTATATTTAATCCTCTCTCTCCTCTCAGTGCCCCAGATTCATTGCCCTTCACATACCATGCTCATTTTTTAGGGCAGGGCTTTGTATACGCTCTTTCCTCTGTTAGACACTTTTTTTTTCCTTCAGACCGAGTCTCACTTTGTCACCTTCGATAGAGTGCCATGGCGTCAAAGCTCATAGCAACCTCAAACTCTTGCTGTTAGAAGTTGTGTGTCGTGGTGCCAAGTGTGTAAAATACTGGAACTTAAAGGCATTATCAACAAATAAAACTTTGATTCTCAAGTGATTCTCTTGCCTCAGCCTCCCAAGGAGCTGGGACTTTCCATGTCCCCCACAACACCTGGCTATTTTTGGAGATGAGATCTTGCTCTTGCTCAGGCTGATTTTGAACTTGTGAGCTCAGGCGATCCACCGTGTAGGCCTACCAGAGTGCTAGGGTTACAGGCTTGAGCTGCTGCGTCCAGGCTTCTGCTAGACATTCTTCTCTTGGCATGTTTAATTTCTATTCATCTTTGGGTCTTAAGCTATATGTCAATTTCTCAAGGAAGTTTTTTCTGACCTTGACCTTCTATTGGCCTGAAGGTAGATAGGTGGATAATAAATAGGACCTATAATTATCTCTAATTTCTAGATGAGGAGACCAAAGTGAGGAGTGGTGTTAAGTCACTTGTCTAAAGTCACATAGCCATTCGGTAGCAGGGTTGGAATTTGAACCCAGCAGTCAGACCGCAGAGCTGATGTTCTAAACTGCTGTGCTGTGCTGTGATGGTGATTATAATTGTGTAATTTTTTTGTTAATGTCTACCTTCCTTGTAGACTCTAAGCTTTTGAGGTCATAGGTCACACCTGTGTGGTTAATTTTTGATTTTCCAATGCAGGGCAGAGCCTGGCGCAGAATGGGCTGTGGCAGTACTTGTTACCACATAGAGGCTTTCAGTGTGATCATCCTCACTTCCCCTGCCTTCTGCTTCTAAATATTATATTAAACCCTCTAATGGAAAGAACAGGTGCCCATATTTATGTCAGAATCTAACCCCTCTGTTTACTTTTTATATCTGGGAGTAATCCATGTACTTTGTACGTGAGAAAAATTAGTATAAACATACATGAAGTGAAGGTGTATGTCCTCCATTTTCTTCCTGTTATCCTTTCACACTTTCCAGAGGAGTCATCTACTAGCAGTGAAATGTGTATCTTTCTCTGTACATGTACAAATTGTATGGACACTTAAAATATATTAGGGGGAATGTGTATGATTTGCATAATATTCAAAGCTTTTTTATGGATCAGAGGGTTCAGAGATTTTTAAAATTAAAAATGAAACTAGTTTTGCAAGAGTCACCACTGAGGGAAACTATAGTACAAGGAATCTCTCTCATTTCTTTTTTTCTGTTTTCTTTTTTTAAGAGATAAGTTTTGCTTGTTGCCCAGGCTGGAGTGCAGTGATACGATCATAACTCACTGCAGCCTTGAACTCCTGTGCTCTCAAGAGATCATCCTGCCTCAGCCTCCCAAGTATCTGAGACTCAAGCCATTGCACCCAGCTTCTTTATTATTTCTTATAATTTCATGCAATTCTACAGTTATCTCAAAAAGTTCAAATAAAAAATAAGTTACAAAAGTCCTTTTATGTCAGCATATTTACTTCTTCTACATGGCTGCATAGGATTTCATTGTGGGTGTGCACTGCCTTATTTCACCTTTCCCTGTTGATGAACTTTAAAGTTATTTCCATCTTTTGTTTTCACCAATATCGGTGAAGGTGGAACATGCTTGTATTTGTAGGTGGAATATCCTTGCTTGGGTATGTACACACAGCCAAGTTTTAGAAGAAAAGGATATAAAGATGTGCATATTTGAAATGCTGCTAAAAGCTGGCTGACTGACTTCCAAACCAGTTCTCTTTAGCAGTTAGTGTGTTCACCTGTGCTGTCCTGGTCTTTTTGCACTACTTCTTTGGGACTCGGTCTTATAAATTAGTCCTTTTCCATTCAGTGTATTTGCTTTTCTATTAACTCTCTTCTGTCTGCCCATCCTCTCACAGATTCTCCATATTGATTTGACTTTGCTTTAGTAGCTGTCTTAGTCTGTTTGTGCTGCTGTAATAGAATTCCTGAGACCGAGTAATTTATAAAAACCAGGTATTTATTTTCTCATAGTTCTGGAGCTTATGAAGTCAAAGATCAGGATACCTGCAAGTTCATTGATGAGGTTTTGGTGTCTGCTTCCAAGAGAGCATCTTGAATGCTGTGTCCTCGTGTGGTAGAGGGCAGAAGGGCAAAAAGGGAGTAATTCCCTACATCAAGCCCTTTTGTATGGGCACCTAATTCCATTCATGAGAGAAGCCCTGTGCCGTAATTTGGGTTTTAGAGGCCCAATCTCTTTTATTTATTTGCAGTTTTTGGCCGGGGCTGGGTTTGAACCTGCCACTTCCAATATATGGCGCCGGTGCCCTACTCCTTTGACACCTCCGATATATGGGGCCGGCGCCCTACTCCTTTGAGCCACAGGCGCTACCCTTTTTTTCGAGACAGAGTCTCACTGTGGTGCCTCGTGTAGAGTGCTGTGGCGTCACAGCTCACAACAACCTCCAACTTTTGGGCTTAAGTGATCCTTTTGCCTCAGCCTCTTAAGTAGCTGGGACTACAGTCACAGGCAGCCGCCACAACACCTAGCTGTTTTTTTTGTTGCTGTTTTTTAGATGGCCGAGGCCAGGTTCGAACCCACCAGCCTTGGTGTATGTGGCCGATGCCATAACCACTGTGTTATGGGTGCTGAGCTGAGGCCCGATCTCTTAATACCATTGCACTGGTAACACCTGAATTTTAGAGGGACCCATTCAAACCATAGCAGTAGCTAAGTGCTTTTTACTTGTTTTTACTTATCCTTACAACAGCCATATGAAGTAGTAGTGCCTGTTTCTCTCCCTGTTTTTTATTTTATTTAATTAATTAATTTATTTTTTGAGACAGAGTCTCACTTTGTCACCCTTGGTAGAGTGCCGTGGTGTCATAGCTCAGAGGAATCTCAAACTCCTGGGCTTAAGTGATTCTCTTGCCTCCCCCTCCCAAGTAGCTGGGACTATGGGCACCTGCCACAACGTCCGGCTTTTTTAAATTTTTGCAATGGTCTCAAGCTGTCACCCTGGGTAGAGTGCTGTGGCGTCATAGCTCACGGCAACCTCTAACTCGGGCTCAGGTGATCTTCTTGCCTCAGTTTTTCTATTTTTACTAGAGATAGGGTCTCAATTTTGCTCAGGCTGGTCTCGAACTCGTGAGCTTAAGCAATCTACTTGCCTCGGCCTCCTAGAGTGCTAGGATTACAGGCTGAGCCACCCAGCCCGGCCCAGCCTACCTGGCTATTTTTAGAGACAAGGTCTCACTTTGGTTCACGCTGGTCTCGAACCTGTGAGTTCTGGCGATCCACTTGCCTTGGCTTCCCAAGTGCTGGGATTACAGGTGTGAGCCACGGTGCTTGGCCTCTCCCTGTTCTTTAAGTAATTACATTCTTTTGGATTCTGTCCTTGGTTCCTCTTCCCAACCCACCTTTAACCCCACTTTCTCCTCGTCCAAGCCAGAGTGACCAGCCTTTGAATTTGTCTCCATTATTTTCTGTCTGAGAGACATGAAATGATTTACTTCATTTCTTTATGTTTCTTTTTCTTTCTCCAGAAGAATGGGGAGAATAGTGATACCTATCCAGGATTGCGTGTAACACATTTAACACTGTGTTTCATTTACAGCAAGTGCTTAATAAATGCTAATAGTAGTAGTAGTTATTAAGGTATAGTTATATGGTTACTATAACTCTATGTCTGTGGTCCTCTTAGCTTTCCTGAAATCCATATATAAAAAAAAAATTTACACACACATGGAGTCTCTCTCTGTTGTCTAAGATTGAGTTGCTGTGACTTGATCATAGCTCACTGTAGCCTTGAACTCCTGGGCTCCAGCTATTCATTCTCACATTGCAGCTTCAGGAGCAGCTACAACTACAGGCTTGTGCTACCAGACCCAGCTCATTTTTTTTTATTTTTTATAGAGACAGAGTCTCCAGGTTGCCCAAGCTGCTCTTAAACTCCTGGCCTCAAGCAGTCCTTCTGCTTGGCCTCCCAAAGTGTTAGGATTAAAGGTGTGAGCCACCACACCCAGCCGGCACAAAAGTTTTGAGCTACCTACTGGAAATCCACATTTGGATATCTCCCTAGATATCTCAAACTCAGTCTAAAATCAGTGTCTTTAATGCTTAGTGACTGTGACCTTGAACAAACTACCTATTTTCTTTAAGCCTCAATTTCTCCATTTTTCTTTTTTTTTTTTTGTAGAGACAGAGTTTCACTTTATGGCCCTGGGTAGAGTGTCGTGGTGTCACACAGTTCACAGCAACCTCCAACTCCTGGGCTTAAGCAATTCTCTTGCCTCAGCCTCCCAAGCAGCTAGGACTACAGGTGCCCACCCCAACACACGGCTATTTTTTTGTTGCAGTTCGGCCGGGGCCGGGTTTGAACCCGCCACCCTCGGTATATGGGGCCGGCGCCTTACTGACTGAGCCACAGGTGCCGCCCGATTTCTCCATTTTTCAAAGAGGATGATAATAATGAAACTTACTTTATCAATATTAAATGATAGAATTCTTTTTTTTTTTTGTAGAGACAGAGTCTCACTTTATGGCCCTCGATAGAGTGCCGTGGCCTCACACAGCTCACAGCAACCTCCAACTCCTGGGCTTAAGCGATTCTCTTGCCTCAGCCTCCCGAGTAGCTGGGACTACAGGCGCCCGCCACGACGCCCGGCTATTTTTTTTTTTTTTGGTTGCAGTTTGGCTGGGCTGGGTTTGAACCTGCCACCCTCGGTATATGGGGCTGGCGCCCTACTGACTGAGCCACAGGCGCCGCCCCACTTACTCACTTTCAATGCTGATGTTCTTCCTTGAGAATAAGTTTTTGTAACACACGCTAGTTGTTAAAACACACAGTGGTTTATGGGGGAAGAGTTTATTTTATTCATGCTCATTTTTTTAAAGGAAAGCAAAAGACTTATAAGTGAAGAGATTTTACAAAAATAAAACGTATTCTCCAAACTGGAACTGTCATACATTACTGGTGGGAACAAAGAGTGGTACAACCGCTTAGGTAACAGTTTGGTATCCTCAAAACATTAAAACACAGTTACTACATGACCCAACAGTTCCACTCCTAGGTATATACCCAAGAAAATGGAAACATATTTATATAAAAACAGGTGCAGAAATATTCATGATGACATTATTCATAATGGCTAAAAAGTGGAAACAACCCGAATGTCCATCAACAAATGAATATATAAACAAACTGTGGTGTTTCCATAGAATGGAATATATTTCAGCCATGAAAAGGAAAGAAGTGGCTCCGTGCTTGTAGCTCAAGCCGCCAAGGCGCCAGCCACATAAACCAGAACTGGCGAGTTTGAATCCAGCCTGGGCCCACCAAACAACAATAACAACTACAACCAAAAAATAGCCAGGCATTGTGGTGGGCGCCTGTAGTCCCAGCTACTTGGGAGGCTGAGGCAAGAGAATCGCTTACGCCCAGGAGTTGGAGGTTGCTGTGAGCTGTGATGCCATGGCACTCTACCCAGGGTGACAGCTTGAGGCTCTATCTCAAAAAAAAAAAAAAGTAGTGGGAAAGAAGTACTGGTGATACTTCAACATGGATGAACCTTGAAAACATTCTGCTAAGTAAAAGAAGCCAGACACTCAAACCCAGCCCTGGCCAAATTGCAACAACAACAACAACAAAAAAAATAGCTGGGAGTCATGGTGGGCGCCTGTAGTCCCAGCTACTTGGGAGGCTGAGGCAAGAGAATCGCCTAAGCCCAAGGATTTGGAGGTTGCTGTGAGCTGTGTGAGGCCACAGCACTCTACCGAGGGTTAATAAGTGAAACTCTGTCTCAAAAAAAAAAAAAAGAAGCCAGACACAAAAGACCATGTATTGAATGATTCCATTTAAATGAAACGCCTAGAATAGGCAAACACACACGTAGAGACAGAAGGTAGATTAGTGGTTGCCAGGGTCTGGGTGGGAGGAAGGAATGGGGAATGACTGCTGATGGGGACAAGATATCTTTTGGGGGTGATGAAAATATTCTTAAATTAGACAGCAGTGATGGCTGCACAGTTTTCTGACTAAAAACCATCGCACTAAATGTTTTAAAAGAATAATTTTTTTAGTGTTTGAATTATATCTCAAAAACGCTTTGTTCTCCAGTTGCTTTGCATCAAACTTTGATGGGGTTCAGAACTATACCTGTTTTCTTAGCATTATGGAACATGTGTCAAAGGCTTCTGACATTCTGAGCTCCAAGTGAGGCAAAGGATCAGTGGGAGAAGTAACTTTGTCAGATTTAAGCCTGGCAACTGCTCAGTGCCCTATAACCTCAGGGGGCAGAATAGAGGTAGAAGCAGATCAGATAATGATGGAATTAACAAATGTGTAACCACAGCCTGCAGCATGGGGAGATTGGGTAAACAGACCTTGGGAAATACCTCTTCAACTTTTTTATGTTCCTTTCTAGTTACCCTTTAAAACAGCAGGTCACGACCCCCTTTAACAATGAAAATACATTGTGGCATTAGGAAGGTTGAGAACCACTGCTTTAAAATAAGGTGTTTAGGGTGGCGCCTGTGGCTCCAAGGAGTAAGGTGCCAGCTCCATATACCGGAGGTGGCGGGTTCAAACCCAGCCCCAGCCAAAAATTGCAAAAAAAAAAAAGGTGTTTACAGGGGTAATTGGAATCAACTATATTTTTATAAATATCTGTATTATTAAATAGTTGACCACCCTTAAAAATCTTTTAGATTCCAGGGAAATTTACTAACCTAGAGAAATCATGAATTATTTTACAGGATGCAAGTTCTGACACTATTAAATTCAGTAGGCCAAAGTTTCTGGTATTTTGTCTTAGATAGGTCCCTCATTAGTCTCTTTTAGTAGATACGGGACAAGCAATGAATTACAGGAGAAGTTTTGGTAGATCATCGATCTGTACAAGTAAATGTAGTTTTACTACCTATTTTTTTTTTTTAAAGTTCAACTAACTTTTTCTTTTTGAGACAGGGTCTCGCTCGGTTGCCCAGGTTAGGGTTCAAGGCTGTGATTATAACTCATACTGCAGCGTCAAACTGCTGGGCTCAAGTGATCCTCCTGCTTCAGCCTCCTGAGGAGCTAGGAATGAATATAGGCATATGCCTCTGCATCTAACTAGTTTTTAAAGTTTTTTGGTAGAAAGAGGGTCTTGCTATGTTGCTTAGGCTGGTCTCAAACTCCTGGCCTTAAGGGATCCTCCTGCCTCAGTTTCCCCAAGTGCTGAGATCACAGGCATGACCTTCTGTACCTGTCCTATTTCTATTAACTTTTAAAATGTAAATCAATCTGGGTTTTCATCTAAGTGTCAAAAATATGATTTCACCAATTGTATACTTATATTTTTTCATATTTGCACAGCAAGCCTTATGATTTTTCTTAAATTAGCCTGTATGTTTTTGGTGTAAAAGTCATAATATGTATAGAAATAGTACCAATGTTTCTTTGAGGTGGTTGAAACATTCTTTGGCAAATTGAGCTATGTTTATGTTTTAAAAGTAAATTGTACTGCTATGTCTGAATAAGATTTCAATTTTATTTAAATACATATATGAAAGAAAGAAATAACATTTCCCTAATAACACTAATATTGATAAGTACGGCAAGTAACGTATACTGATTTAGTATTTGCTAGGTACTTTGTTAATGTTTTACATTCATCACTTCACTTAATCCTCACAACATATTTTTTCATTTGACTGGAAAAAAATCAGTAAAATATAGATGTTCTCAGTGGCTACCAGTTTTTCCTAAACTATTTTAATACAACAGATATTTACTAAGCAGTACATGTACCAGGCCTGGTGCTTCAGAGCAGCGATTTTAAATTGGATGATGGGGGCGGCACCTGTGCTCAGTGGGTAGGGTGCCGGCCCCGTATACCAAGGGTGGCGGGTTCGAACCCGGCCCCGGCCAGCTAAAAACAGCAGTAACAACTGCAACAAAAAAGCTGGGTGTTGTGACGGGTGCCTGTAGTCCCAGCTACTCGGGAGGCTGAGGCAAGAGAGTCACTTAAGCCCACCAGTTGGAGGTTGCTGTGAGCTATGGCTGTGTGCCATGGCACTCTACTAAGGGCGACATAGTGAGACTCTGTCTCAAAAAAAAAAAAAAAAAAAAGAAAATTGGATGATGGGTGATATGAGTGATGGGAAGTGACCGTAAATGTACATGAAACAGACTGGCTTGCCCGCCTGCCTGCTGTTCACCTTCCCACCGTGCTTCCCCGTTCCTAATAGACTACAGACAGGTGACAGTCCATAGTCCTGGATTGGGGATCGCAGTTGTAGAGGATAAAGAGAAGAAACAATTTTAGCCCTCAAGAAACCTCTGAGTTGCATGGTGAAGCGGGGACATAGATAACATAATTTGGCTTAAATTAAGCGTTTATTGTGTCATGATATTTTGTTGACTTAACATGGGCATTGTGCCTCAGTGTTATGTCATGCTTTTTAAAATGACCCTTGCACAGTGATTTGGCTGGCCCTGTTACCACAAGGCTATTGTGTGGAACAGAGAAGAATTGTATACTTTAAACACAGATGGATGGGAACAGTGTCCATTGCGCTGAATAGTAAGGCTTTCTCTCATTGTCTAGTTCATGTGGTCATAAAAAACATTAGACTGGGAGTCAGGACAAGTTCATTCTTTTTTGTTTTTTATTTGATTTTTTTTTTTTTTTTGTAGAGACAGAGTCTCACTTTATGGCCCTCGGTAGAGTGCCGTGGCCTCACCCAGCTCACAGCAACCTCCAACTTCTGGGCCCAAGCGATTCTCTTGCCTCAGCCTCCCGAGCAGCTGGGACTACAGGTGCCCGCCACAACACCTGGCTATTTTTTGGTTGCAGTTTGGCCGGGGCCGGGTTTGAACCCGCCACCCTCGGTATATGGGGCCGGCGCCCTACCAACTGAGCCACAGGTGCCGCCCTTTATTTGATTTTTATTTGTTTCTGAGACAGAGTCTCACTTTGTTGCCCTTGGTGGAGTACTGTGGCATCATAGCTCAAAGCAACCTCAAACTCCTGGGCTCCAGTGACCCTCTTGTCTCAGCTTCCAAGTAACTGGGACTATGGGTGCCCACCACAACACCTGGCTGATTTTAGAGACAGGGACTTGCTCTCGCTTAGGCTGGTCTTGAACTCCTGAGCTCAATCAACTGCCCTGGCCTCCCAGAGTGCTAGGATTACAGGTGTGTGCCACTGCACCTGGCCCTGTATTTTGTTTTTTTTTAAGAAACAAGTTCTTGCAGTGTTGTCCAGGCTGGATTTGGAACTCATGGGCTCAAACGATCCTCCCACCTCAGCATCCCAAGTAGCTGGGCTACATTATGCTGTTGTGCCCTGCTAGAGCACCCTAATTCTTGTCCTGTTTACTACAGGATGTAGTAACTACTTAACATATTTGACCTCTAGTTTCTTCATATAAAAAAATTGGGGGGCAGGGTATGGTGGCTCACACCTCTAATCCTAGCACTTTGGGAAGTTGAGGTGAGAGGATTGCTTGAGATCAGAAGTTCAAGAACCAGCCTGAGCAAGGGGGAGACCCCTTATCTACAGAAAAAGTAGAAAAATTAGGCAAGTGTCAAGGCACATGCCTGTAGTCCCAGGTACTTGGGAGGCTGAAGCAAGTAGATGGGTTGTTCCTAGGAGTTGGAGGCTGCAATGAGCCCTGGTGACACCACTGCAGTCTACCCTGGAAACCACCCTGAGACCCTGTCCCCAAACTAAAAAAATTTATTTTATTTTTTTTAACTAAAAAAATTTAAAGCGGATGATCTTTTATTTTTGAAGTTTGAAATTCATCAGTTGAGTTTATACATTTTTATACAGTATATTAGTTTTAGGAGGTATAGGTGCAAAGGCCGGGTGTGGTGGTTCACACAAATAATCCTAGCACTTTGAAAGGTCAAGGCAGGAGGATTGTTTGAGGCTGGAAGTTTGAGACTGCCCTTTTTATTAAGAGAGATAGAGAAATGGAACACATTCTATAATGAGTAACTGAGAATACCAATTTCAGCTTCATGCCATTGCCTCTTGTGAAAGTCACATTTTTGCAATGTTTTAGCAGAATATTAAAATTTAGGCTTATAGATTACAGACCGCTGTAGTCTTTGGTCTTTATAGGTCAGAGGTAGAAAGCGGTAGAGCAATTACTGTTCACTGGGGTCATGGATTGGGTCTGTAAGGTTCTTTATGTAGCTAAAGTGAAACTCTCTGGATCAGTTCCACTAGAATGTCTTTTCTGGGGGCTTATAAGGCTTACATTCTGAAAATGATACTCTTGTAGTACAAGAATAACTACGAACCGTTGTGGAATTAGGAGGACATGTAGAGATGCCATATACAGCTCTCATTCTTGCAAGTTCCTTGGCTGGTGACAGTGATTTTTCCTGTCAGTGTGTTTGGTTATATATTGACAAATATCTATGTTTGTCAAGCAGATACTTGGTTATATATTGACAAATCTGTGAACAGTTTTTAGAATGGATGACTCCGCTTCTATTTTATGCCCTTGGAGCTAAGAATATTGAAGTGTGCAAAATTAGCTCGTGGTGGTTTAACATGTATAAATACTATCTTTTTTTTTTCTTTTGGTATTTAAACATTTACTTGGGTACATTTAAGGAGATTAATCAAAAGATTACATGTAGAACAGTTAACCCCCCTCTGTCTTTTCTTTTATTTCAGATTAATAAGAGGGTACAAATGTGTAGGTTATATTGTTTTTGTTTCTAAGGTAAACTTTAAGTTGTAGTTGGGCCCTTCCCCCAGGAGTTGTGCTATATACCCTTATACTGTGCACATTAAGTGAGAACTTGCAAATCTTCCTCCCTCCTCCTGTTTTCCTTTTCCCTCCTCTCCCCTCGCCCCCACTTGAATATACTTAATGTTTTTCTTTTGTGTGGACAACACAATTTTCAACATATTAAATCTTGTAGAGGCCAAGAGTGGTGGTCATACCTGTAACCTTAGTATTTGGGGAGGCCAAGTTTTTTTCGCTCACTTTTTTTTTTATTGTTAAATCCTAGCTGTGTACATTCGTGCAATCAAGGGGTACAATCTGCTGGTTTCATATACAGTCTGAAATATTCTCATCAAACTGTTCAATGTAGCCTTCATGGCATTTTCTTAGTTATTGTATGTAGACATTTGTATTCTGCATTTAGTAATTTTCGCCTGTCCCATTCTAAGATGCATTAAATACTGTCTTTTTTTTTTTTTGTAGAGACAGAGTCTCACTTTATGGCCCTTGGCAGAGTGCCGTGGCCTCACACAGCTCACAGCAACCTCCAACTCCTGGGCTTAAGCAATTCTCTTGCCTCAGCTTCCTGAGTAGCTGGGACTACAGGCGCCCGCCACAACGCCCGGCTATTTTTTTGGTTGCAGTTTGGCCGGGGCCGGGTTTGAACCCACCACCCTCGGTATATGGGGCCAGCGCCTTACCGACTAAGCCACAGGCGCCGCCCAATACTGTCTTTTTAATAAATCTTCAGCTCCTGTGTTTGTTCTGGAACATTATTTTCCATTGTTTGAGGCTGAGAAAGATAACTGAAGAAATTCTCTGGCTTATTTGCATATTTTATTTATCTGTTTAGTAGCCCCAGTATTGGATAGTTTGACTGACTTGCCTTTTATTAGGAAGAAATTTAGATGAGACCCTCAAGGGGCTGGGAAGTGTGAGGTGGGGGAGGGGAACAATGTTTGGCTTTCAATCGGAAGGTCAGAGAAGGCCTCGCCTGAAGGTGACAAAGAGCAAAGAAAGACAAAGACAGTAAGGAAACAATGAGGAGGAAGGCTCTCAAGCAGAGAGACCCATAAGTGCAAAGGCCCTGTGGCATAAACATGCCTGACACAGGCAAGGTTTGTCTGTAGAGGGAAGAGGTTTGAAGAGGGTGAAGTGACCAGGCTTTGTGTCTTTTGATGCTGAAGAAGAAAACACTATTTCCTGGCAGACTTTATTGTGTTTGTATATTATTAAATCTCTAAGTCAGCAGTTTACTTTTTGTGTAGTAGTATGTTTTGGCTTGTCTGAATGAGTCATAATTAAAATTTAGTCACAGGGACTCTTGTCTAAACAGGAATTACAGTAGAAAGATACTATGTCTTGCCATGTGTAGAATTAGAATGGAGGAGCCAGGTGTGGTGCTGTGGGCCTTTAATCCTAGCTGCTCAGGAGTCTGAGGAGAAAGGATTGCATGAGCCCAGGAGTTCAAGACCAAACTGGGCAACCTAGTAAGACCCTGTCACTAAAAAAAAAAAAAAAAAAAAAAGGTACAGGCCAGGTGTATTGACTCATACCTGTAATTTAACTTTGAGAGGCCAAGGAGGGAGTTTGAGACCAGCCCGGGCAACATAAAGAGACCCTGTCTCTACAAAAAATAGAAAAATTAGCTGGGTGTAGTGGCACACAGCTGTGATCCCAGCTACTTGAGAGGCTGAGGCAGGAGGATTGGTTGAGCAGTTTTTTTATTTTTGGAAGATAAGGTCTTGCTCTGTCACCTGGAGTAGAGTGCAGTGGCATGATCAGAACTCACTGCAACCTCAGACTCCTGGGCTCCAGCGATCTTTCTTCCTCAGATTTTTGAGTAGCTGGGACTACAGGTGCATATCGCCAGACTTGGGTAATTTTTCTGTTTTCTGTAGAGATGGGGTTTCACTTTTGCTCAGGTTGGTGTTGAACTCCTGAGTTCAAGTGATCCTCCTGCCTTGGCTTACCAGAGTGCTAGAATTACAGATGTGAGCTACTTAACTGCACCATAAGTTCAGGAATTGTGACCTCTGATCTATCTCAGTATTGCTAATGTTTGCTGTGGTCCCTTGACATAAGTATTTTATTGAGCCAGAGTTATACTAGCACAATAGCCTCTGAGTTGGTAAGATGCTGAGGATATATTATATTTTGTTCCACACAGTATTGGAGGTGGCTGACAGAAAGTGAATAAAATAATATTGTAAAATATAACTCAAGTTCAGAACCAGGGAACATATAAATTCTATTTGGAGTCCAAGATGTGGTTGAATTAGACATAAACCCTGTGACTGAGCAACTCAGTCTAATGTTCATTTTAGTAGAGATAAGATATAGAAGCTAAGCTTTTTAATGTTCAAGCTTTGATAAATAATGGTTAATATTTTTAGCAAGATTGTGAAGAGTTCAGACAATTTTTTGGGAATGCCTATGAAAATTTCACCTGGAGTTGGATGTGTAAATGGTATTGCTTTTGCTGGTTAGTTACGTGAATTGAATATTAGGGGGATTTCAGTATTTTTTGGAAAAAAAAGTCTTATTTAAAACTCATAGAATTAGGGAGATGGTAGAAATACCATTAGGCTGTGGACTAAACTTTCACTGTATTTTTATATGGTAATAGATTTTTATTTACATGATAAACATGGTTTTTAATGTTGAGATGGAAAAAGTAGTTTGGAAATTGCTCTATATCCTTTCTCTCTAATTTTATTTATTTACTTATTTTTTAATTTTTATTGAGAGTGTTTCACTTTGTTGCCCTTGGTAGAGGGCTGTGGCGTCACAGCTCACAGCAACCTCAACATCCTGGTCTTAAGCGATTCTCTTGCCTCAGCCTCCCATAGCTACAGCTATAGGCGCCTGCCATAGCACTCGGCTGTTTTTTTGTTTTTTAGCAGGCCAGGGCTGGGTTTGAACCCATCAACCCTGGTACATGTGGCCGATGCCCTACCCACTGAGCTACGGGTGCCACCTCCATTTTAATTTTAGTCATAACACTTTCCTTTTCTCTGGTCTGTTTCATGACACCTTGGGAAGTGGGATAGAATGCACTTTGCTAAATCAAAAACTACTGTGTTTCTGCAATTCACAGGTTAGGGAAACTGATCATGTAATAATTTGTAATTTGAATATGGAAACTGTTTTGGGAACTCATGGGATTTACTGATTTAAGGAGTATCTAAAATTTCTGACAGTAGTTTTAGATTTTATTGGCTCAACAGATATCCTTGTTGCACAATACATAATCTTCTACTATGGTAGCTAATGAGATACAAACTGCATAATTACATCAACAGTTGTTTTCCTTATAGAATTTGGCATCTGCTAAGCGGTTTTAAAAATTCATCTTAATTGGCTTAGTTATGTGCCATCATTGAGTGTTGCTGCACTCCACATTCTTAGTTGGACAGAGAAAGATGTTAATTATATTAAGGGAGAACTTGGTCTTTTTTTTTTTGTTTTTTTTTGTGGTTTTTGGCCAGGGCTGTGTTTGAACCCGCCACCTCCGGCATATGAGACTGGCACCCTGCTCTTTGAGCCACAAGCACCGCCCGAGAACTTGGTCTTAAAGCATTTCACAAGTTGCTTTGCTTAATTAGATGGTTACTTGTATTTAAATGAAATCCAACTGGAGAAGTGATCACAATGAAATGCTTCCTGAAAACATTCAGGTAGCCAGTATGAAGGAGAGACTCCTAGAAGATATAACTGTCTCTGGGTTGTTTTAAAGTTTATCCTCATTGTCTGTAGTCATTCTTAATGTGTGTTAACTATACAAGGATTCCTGGTTGTCATACTAGTATTTTGGCAAAGACCTGTACTGTACAAGTACTTCTTTTATTTTTATTATTTATTATTTTTTTTTATTAAATCATAACTTTGTACATTGATGTATTTATGGGGTTCAGGGTACTGCTTCAGTATACATCACAATTATACTCATTTCTTACTGGTTTTGAAATGTACCATTGCATCATGCACATTAGGTGAGGTCCCCAAATACCCTCCCTTCTCCCAAATCCCCCCTCCCCTCCCCTCTCTCTCCTCTTCCCTTCTACTTTCTGGACTATAGTTATGTTTTGCCATTCTTATGAGTGTGTATTGGATTATATATTGATTTCATAGTAGTATTGAGTACATTGGATACTTTTTTCCATTCTTGAGATACTTTACTAAGAAGAATATGTTCCAGTTCTATCCAGGTAAACATAAAAGATGTGAAGGCTGCATAGTATTTCATGGCGTACATACCACAATTTGTTAATCTATTCATGGGTTGATGGGCACGTGGGCTGTTTCCATGTCTTGGCTATTATGAATTGGGCTGCAATGAACATTCTGGTTTAAATGTCTTTGTTGTAAAATAATTTTTGATCATCTGGGTATATACCTAGTACAGGAATTGCAGGATCAAATGGTAGGTCTACTTTTAGTTCCTTGAGTATTCTCCAAACTTCTTTCCAAAAAGGTTGTATTAGCTTGTACTCCCACCAGCAGTGAGAAGTGTTCTCTTCTCTCTGCATCCATGCCAACATCTGTAGTTTTGGGATTTTGTGATGTGGGCTAATCTTACTGGAGTTAGATGATATCTCAAAGTGGTTTTGATTTGCATTTCTCTGATGATTAAGGATGATGAGCATTTTTTCATGTGTCTATTGGCCATGTGCCTGTCTTCATCAGAGAAGTTTCTGTTCAAATCTCTTGCCCACATAGAAATGGGGTTATTTATTCTTTCCTTATTGATTAGTTTGAGTTCTCTGTAGATTCTAGTTATCAGACCTTTGTTGGAAGCATAACCTGCAAAAATCTTCTCCCATTCTGAAGGTTGTCTGTTTGCTTTACTTACTGTGCTCTTGGCTGTGCAAAAGCTTCTTAGTTTGATCAGATCCCAGTAATGTATTTTTGGTGTTGCTTCAATTGCCTGGATTGGGGGTGGGGGTCCTCCTCATAAAATATTCTCCCAGGCCAATTTCTTCAAGTGTTTTCCCTGCACTCTCTTTTAGTATTTTTACAGTTTCATGTCTGTTTAAATCTTTTATCCAGTGAGAATCAATTTTTGTGAATGGTGAAAAGTTGGGGGTCCAGTTTCAGTCTTCTGTACGTCTCCAGCCAGTTCACCCAGCACCATTTGTTAAATAGGGAGTCTTTCCCCCACTGAATATTTTTGATAGGCTAGTCGAAGATCAAATGATGATAAGTAGCTGGGTTCATCTCTTGGTTCTCTATTCTGTTCCATAAATCTACCACTCTGTTTTTCTGTCAGTACCATGCTGTTTTTTTTTTTTGTAGAGACAGTTTCACTTTATTGCCCTTGGTAGAATGTTGTGGCATCACAGCTCACAGCAACCTCCAGTTCTTGGGCTTAGGTGATTCTCTTGCCTCAGCCTCCCCAGCAGCTGGGAATACAGGTGCCTGCCACAATGCTGGCTATTTTTTTCTTTTTTTTTGGTTGCACTTTGGCCGGGGCCGGGCTCGAACCTGCCACCCTCAATATATGAGGCCGGTGCCCTACCCACTGAGCCACAGGTGCGGCCCAGTACCATGCTATTTTAATCACATAGATTTATAGTATAGCCTGAACTCTGGTAATGTGATACCTCCTGATTTGTTCTTATTTCTGAGTAATGTATTTGCTATTCGAGGTTTTTTTCTGCTTCCATATAAAACGAAGTATTATTTTTTCAAGTTCTTTAAAATATGAGAATGGTGTTTTAATTGGGATTGCATTAAATCTGTAGATTGCTTTGGGTAGTATGGACACTTTAAAAAGGTTGATTCTTCCCAGCCATGAGCATGGTATGTTTTTCCATTTGTTAACATCTTCACCTATTTCTTTTCTCAGAGTTTCATAGTTCTGTTTATAGACATCTTTCACATCCTTTGTTAGGTAAATTCCCAGATATTTCATCTTTTTTGGCACTAATGTAAAAGGAATAGAGTCCTTGACTATATTTTCAGCTTGACTGTTATTGGCATATATAAAAGCTACTGACTTGTAAGTTTTGATTTTGTATCCTGAGACGTTGCTGTATTCCTTGATCACTTCTAAGAGTTTTGAAATTGAGTCCCTGGGATTTTCCAGGTATAGGATCATATCATCAGCAAAGAGTGAGAGTTTGATCTCCTCTGACCCTATTTGGATACCCTTGATTGCCTTCTCTTGCCTGATTGCGAGGGCTAAGATTTCCATTACTATGGTGAATAAGCTGTACAAGTACTTCTAATGCAGTTGCTGACATTTAAAAACAATGTTAGTAGCTGTATACCACTCCAGCCTTTCACTATTTGTGTTTCATTTCTAACCTGTAAGTTGTATTGCAGTATTTGTTAGCGTATTTCACATTTCAGACAACAGGATTTAAAGAATGTAGATGGGACCATGTAGGACCTGTTTGTAAATTGGGTTCAAATTAAGGAGATTGCAAGTATCTGTTGAGAGCACTGTGGGTTTACTGAGAAAGTGCTTTGGTGGATGGGCCGTGTCTACTGTGGGGTAAACATGGGGGAACTGTGCTCTTTCTGTCATTCCTCGTGTTGGTTTTTAGCCGTTGAACGTGTTCTTTGGTTGTAATAGAAGTCCACAGGCTCAAGATAATAACTTGAACAGGGAGCTGGGAGAAATGGAGGACATGAGTACATTGGACAGAAGTGAGCTAGGAAAGGGAGGATAACATGAATGGAAAAATAGAGAATGGAAAGTGGTAAATTGGAGTGAAAAAGATGAAAAAGACATGAGAAAAAGAGTAAGGATAAACAGGTTCCACCAGTCTCCTATTCTTACTAATAAAGGAAAATGTGAAATCTTGGGGCATCTTTGGACAAGGAAATCAGAAGTTTATTCAAGTTATGTTGGTGTCAGAGGACAGTCTTAAAATTTTTGTAGTGGCTGAGCACAGTGGCTCACGCCTGTAATCTTAGCACTCTGGGAGGCCAAGGCGGATGGATTGCTTGAGCTCAGGAGTTCATGACCAGCCTGAGCAAACAAGACCCCATGTCTACTAAAAATAGAAACTAGCTGGTGTTGTGGCAGACACCTGTAGTCCCAGCTACTGGGGGGGCTGTGGCAAGAGGATCGCGTGAGCCCAAGAGTTTGAGGTTGCCGTGAGCTGTGATGATGCCACAGCACTCGACCCAGGGTGGCAGAGTGAGACTCTGTCTCCAAAAAAAAAATTTGTTGTCAAATAGAAAATAAAGCATGATACACATGCATGATACTCCTTTAGTTGGTTTATTTACCACTTAACCAAAGTGCAGGTTACAAACGAGATAGATCTGGTAGGGTTGTTCTAAAGTTGAATTTGGATGTAGTTTGAAACAGGTACATTTAACTATTACCTGTAATAGCCTCCATTTGTTAGTGCAAGTTACACTTGGGGAGTGCCTGTGAGAGTCTGCAACCTTGAAAAAGTCTTCTGAAAAGTTATCATAGAAAGGTAGCCTACTGCTTCTCTTATCTCATGGGATCACAACATCTCCCCGTTTTTTTTGTAAAGATATTTTAGTATCAAAATTTTCTATATTTGTTCTGTAGAACACTAATATTCCTTAATGTTTAAATATATGTTCCTAGGAGGGAAAGGATTCTTTTATTAAATAAGTTTGGGAACATACAGAGTAATCAAAATTAGTGTAGGACATTTGAGAGGTCTTGAAATACCAGTGTGTCTTGTGGATTCCTGAAGGCATAGATGGGGGTGGGACATGCAGACTTTTTCAGATTTATTGACGACCATACAGTTTGAGAAAATCTGGGATGTATAATTGGGTTACCTGCAAAGCCGGGCTTTCTTCTACATCTTCTCTGACTTGCATGTTTTTTTGAGACAGTCTTACTATGTCACCCTTGGTAGAGTGCTGTAGTATCACAGCTCACAGCAACCTCAAAGTTGGACTTAAGTGATTCTCTTGCCTCAGCCTCCCAAGTAGCTGTGACCACAGGCACCCACCACAACACCTGGCTATTTTTTGTTGCAGTTGTCATTGTTGTTTAGCTGGCCCCGGGCTGGGTTTAAACCCACCAGCTTCGGTGTATGTGGCTGGCATAGTAACCCTGTGCTACGGGCCGGGAGCCTTGCATTGCTATTTTTTTTCCCCTTCTCTTACATTATTTCCTCCCTGGCACACATACACAACCTCCCACCATTGGGGAAATTCTCTTTTCATTTCCATGTATGAATTCCACTTGGGAATATCAATACTGGCTTACATTTTACAATATTGGCTGGGCATAGTGACGCATGCCTATAATCCCAGCATTTTGGGAGGCCAAGGTAGGAGGATAGCTTGAGGCCAGGAGTTGGAGGTTGTAGTGAGCTATAATTGTATCACTACACTCTGGCCTGGGCAACAGGGCAAGATCCTGCTTCAAAACCCCAAAAAATTGGGTGGCACCTATAGCTCAGAGAGTAGTGTGCCAGCCCCATATACCGAGGGTGGTGGGTTCGAACCTAGCTCCGACCAAACTGCAACAACAAAAAAAATAGCCAGGTGTTGTGGTGGGTGCCTGTGGTCCCAGCTACTCAGGAGGCTGAGGCAAGAGAATCACCTAAGCCCAAGAGCTGGAGGTTGCTATGAGCTGTGACATCACAGCACTCTACCAAAGGCGACAAAGCGAGACTCTGTCTCTAAAAAAATAAAAAATAAAAAAAGCTCAAAAAAATTGTATTGGGAATTTTTGCGAAGAAAATAGATCTTAGGTGCTCTTGCTAAAAATGATGGGGGGGTTTTTAACAGTTTGAGATGTTGAAAATGCTAATCTGCTTGACTGTAGTAACCATTTCACTGTGTATATCACAATGTGTTGTACATCTTAAGTATATACACTTAAAAGAGAAAAAACAAAAGAATTAGCATATGATTATGGTGTTAATATCAGAGCTTTGTTTGGATCTTCAGATTTCTTGTTAATTTGGCCCCTGATCTTTCTGCATTTCCTGGTTTATTCATCACCTCTCTTCCCTGCTGTGTCTTCATTGGAGCTCAGTTTCTTTCTTTACTATTTCATGATTATATTCTGTGCTTGGAGTGGTGTCCTCCGTGTCCTGGGTATGGTTCAGCTGAAACAAACAAAAAATATACATATGTAGATATTTCTGAGACACCTCCCCTTATCTCTTTAGCTAGTGGTGCTCTATTCTTCCCCAGCACATCTGTATCATTTATTAATGCCTGTAGGGTTATTTACAGTTTGGTTTGTGGTTATGTGTGCACATGTCTTAAATTGCAAGCTTCAAAAGCGGGGATGGCATGCCCTGTCTATCACCCACAGCTCCTAGCTTTACCGTCGTGCAGATACACGTATCATAACATGGTAATAATACTGGCTAACATCAATTGTGTATTGTTTACTAAGTGCCAGCTGTTCTAAGTGTTTCATATACACACACATATATATACACATGTGTATGTATTTTGTTTGTTTGAGACGCAGTCTTACTCTTGTCCAGGCTAGAGTGCCATGGCTGCAGCCTAGCTCACAGCAAGCTCAATCTCCTGGGTTCAAGTGATCCTCTTGCTTCAGCCTTCTGAATTGCTGGGATTACAGGCACATAGCATGACACCTGGATAATTTTTTTACTTTTTAGTACAAATAGGGTCTCGCTCTTGCTTAATCTGGTCTTCCACTTCTGAGCTCAAGTGATCCTCCTGCCTCAGTTTCCCAGAGTGCTAGGATTACAGATGTGAGCCATCGAATCTGGCCTAAGTGCTTTATGATTAATAGAGTGAGAAGCAGAGTGACTTACATGAAGCCACACACTAAATGATGGAGCCAGGATTTGAACCTAAGCAATCTTCTGTTCTTTTTCACTACACAATACTATTTCCTATAGTCGGTGCTCTGGGAGCTTTTAAAATGAATGAGTAGACAAGGCTTTGGAAAAGAGGCACATCAGCTGTGGCTCAAGGTTGTAAGGCACTTTATTTTTATCCTTTTTAAAGTTGACATTTATCTAGCATGTAATATTTTCAATGACTAAGAGCAATTAGCAAGAGTTTGGGTGGGTCGTGGGAGTGGTAGAGTTGAGCGTGTGGGAAGACGTGTTTAGTCATCATGTTTTAGTTCCTTGCTGTGCCTGAAGTTGCTGCTGTCCTTGTTGAAGACATAATGGTGAGTACAGTCTGTGGAGTCAGGAAGACTGGGACGGGAGTTGCAGCTTCTTCATTTATTGGCAGTTTGGGCAAGTTTCTTAACTGTTCTGAACCTCATTTTTGTCTTATTAAGAATAATGCACCAGTAACTACTACTTTAATGTCCTTGTGAGGATTAAATCAGGTAATGACGTAAACACTTAGCATAGTGCCTACTACATGGATATATATGAGGCCTGACAATTAAGTTCAAGAACAAGTGCTGCGTACCTCATTGTTGAATATCACTATGGTCACCTTCAAAGTACTCCCTTTGGGGAGCCGTTGGTATTAGAGCACTCTTCCAAGCAATTTTGGAACTCATTCTGGAATGACTATTAGAGCTGTCTTTGTATGAGGTATGACAGTTAAGTTTGTGAACTTGCCACCATGTGCTTGTGTTGGAAGCACTGTACAAACAGCTCAGTAAGGTTTCATAACTTCGGTGTATCAGTATTTCACTGCTGTGTTCACATTGATGTGTGGCCGTATCTTGCTGAGTAGCATTTGTTATTGTTGCGTGTTTTTTTGTGCTGTATGATGACAACTCTGATGGTCATTCCAGCAAAAGAGTTCCAAAATTGTTCTGAAGGGTGGACCTGGCACGGGCATTTGGTGCATAGCTTGCCAAGGGGAGAACTTCAAAGGTGACTGTAATGAGATATGAGCAATGAGATATGTAGCACTTTTTCCTAGGATGCGTTTGCAAACTTAATTGTGAAACTCTTTATATTAAGTGCTTAACAAATGTTACTTACAGTACAATAGGTTTTACTTACTGTGAAATTAACTCATCTCTTTAAAAAAATATATATACCCTTTGAACTTGGACCTTCAATATTGCCAGCTAAAGTATTACATAGATTTGCTTTTTATTTTTGAGACAGAGTCTCAAGCTATTGCCCTGGGTCGTGTGCTGTTGCATCACAGCTCACAGCAACTTCAAACTCTTGGGCTTAAGTGATTCTCTTGCCTCAGCCTCCCAAGTAGCTGGGACGACAGGTGCCTGCCACTACGCCTGGCTATTTTTTGGTTGCAGCCATCATTGTTGTTTGGCAGGCCTGGGCTGGATTCGAGCCCGCCAGCTCCAGTGTATGTGGCTGGTGCCTTAGCCTCTTGAGCTACAGGTGCCAAGCCCATAGATCTGCTTTTTATGATTTCTTTTTTCTTCCCCTCGACTTCACTGTACTTTATCTTCTAGTTTGGGAAGCATGGTCATCCAGCATTCAGTTTGTTTCCTGTTTTGCAGCAAATAAGTGAATACTAGATTAGAAGTCTAAAGCACCAGGTTTAGCATTTTTCTTCTTCAGTTAGGTGTAAGTGATGTTGGATATGTTACTCGGCTTGTGGCTGTCATTACTGAGATGAGTGATTTTCTGTGTTTCTTTGCCCTTTTTGATAAGCATAAAAATCTTACACCTGGGAGGTGCCTGTGGCTCAGAGGAGTAGGGTGCCGGCCCCATATGCTGGAGGTGGTGGGTTCAAACCCGGCCCTGGTCAAAAACTGCAAAAAAAAAAAAAAAAAAAAAAAAAATCTTATACCTTACCGCCTTTTATAATATTTTGAAATAAACACAAAAATTGCTTTGTTTTAAAAATAAAAATATTATCTTTAAAAAATAATCTTGTCTTTAAAACATTAAACTGAGAACAGAAACATGTCTATTTATGATATTCAGTAAGAATTCTAGTGTTCACATGCACTGCAGACGTTGTACGTTAGTTCAAGCCTGCAGTGAACTGAGTTAATTTTAAGTAGAGTTTGTTCTGAATATTTTCTTATTGTTGAACTTAATTTTGCTGTTTATAATATGAAGACAGTAGGTATCTTTTTATTTTATTAATTATGCTTTTTCTTTTGATCTGTACCCGAAAGAGTAAGAGTCTGCTCTTTCCATGCTATGAAATGCTGTAGTCTCACTGTAGAGCTGAGGTAATTCTGATTTGAGTGATTCTGCATGAATGCGGGATATTTTGAAGAATCTTACCTTTGATTCAACTGTAGGGAAGAAATAAGAGGTTATTAGCAAAGATAAGACGAGAGTCATTGCAAATAAATAATCTTTTAGTAATTTATTCTAGGCTACAGCCAGGGTGTGTTGATTTGGCTATAATTTATTAAGGTTGGTATACTGTGAAATTTTATTTGAATGGTTCTTTGTTTGAGAGAGTTCAGATGAGGCTGAGAAAACAGGAGATTGTATTTGGAAGGGGAGAAAGTTGTCATTAGGCCAAGACAGGTCAGTAATCCTGTAAGGAGAGTCCCTAGACAGGATGTTTCTGCTTTTAAAAATATCAACTGATACGTAAATTCACATATGTGGTGTATATGATTCTGGCCAAGGTTTCTGTTTTCTTTTGATTCAGGAATAAGACAAAACAGTTTTCTGCCATAGAACCTAACCTACACAACAAAAAAGAGACATTATAAAAACTGTTCAGAAACTTTGAATGGTATGATTTTCCGTTTTCTCAACAATTTAGCATTTGAAAAACCATGTAAAAACAGGAAAGATTTTAGTATAGCAATTAACTTTTTTACTTGGTTGTGTGGTATTTGAATCACTTGGCTTTGGTCCCCTCCCTTTCCCTTCTCTCTCTCTCTCTCTCTCTCTTGCTTGATTGTCATCTGTTTTTCTGCTTTGGAAGATGCCTTTTTATCTATGCCCTATGTATACAGGAGGCAAATTCAAAGCTAGCAGTTGCTTTGTTTATCTACAACTTCATTTACAGCTGAACTGGTCCTAAGCTGAGTCATTGAGGTTTGTTTTACTCAGCTTAGGTTTTGATGCTTGCTTGCTTTATTATTTGGGGGTGGCAGGAGCCTGGAATTCTGTGATTTTTCTTTTACATTTTAATTATGTTAGTGGCATAATGCTGATAAAAAATGTCAGAATCACATCCTTCACCATATCCTTCTTCAAAGAGGATAACGTGGGAGTATAAGTGTGGGACCAGTGTGGTCTCTCTCTTCAGTATCACCATTATTCCTGACAATTTAAATTGCTCCTTAGCCTTAGTGCAGCTTTCTTAGCCTTTTCTGGCCCAAGATGAATATTCCCACCTTTGAACTATTATAGGCTAATTGTCTGAGTCTTGTGGCAATTGACCTTATATTATTGGTTTGTGTTATTTCCAGCAGTTGACTTTTATTGTTAATGTAAGCTGCTTGAGGGCAAAAGCTGTTGTTTATTATATTCCTATGTATTTTATAGTGACTCTTGATTTATCCCTGGATTTACCTCATAAGTTTTCTTGACTTTTAAATGGTGAGAGGACCCTTTTAGAACATTTCATAAGAACTCTTAGAATCTTTTAGATTTTTTAGGTCATGCTGTGTTTGGCTATGGCCTTGATAAAAGCAGTTTTTCCCTGTTGCAACAGATAAAACTGAGATTCTGGGTGAAGACAAGATACCACAGTCTTCCTAGATTAACACTTACTTTGAATAATTTTTTTTGGGGGAAATAACAATATTCTGTACTTGAGCTTAATTTTTACCACCAGATATTATAAAGATGGAACCAAATGATATATAGTATTTAGCTATAGGGTCAGGTAAATAGCAAAATGTTAAGATCTTGCATAACTAATTAATATCATATGGAACATATTGGAATTCTGTTGTACTTGCTTTGTAACATTTAACACGAATTGATTGATACGGTGCTTTGAGTTTCCTTTAAGGGATTTCTTAATGTATTAGGGGTTTCAAATTGAAAAGGAATCTGCATGTTTTTATATAATATCCCAACTTTCATCAAAGTTACATTATGTTTTTCATTGCCCTCTTGGAAATGTTATTTTGCCAAACATTTAATATATTTTTCATACCGGCTTTGACTTGGTGACATGTAACGGTTCTGGAAGAACTAATGATATGTCAATAATACAAGTTAACTGTGATGGAATAATTGCAATAAATATGCCTATTTTTGTTTGGGGAGAAAGTCTAAAATTCTCCTTTGTAGGAGCTATTCTGAGCTATTGGAGAGGGTATATTTAGATCTTCATTTCTTTTCTTCTAACAAGTTGTGGGGAAAATACAAACCATATGTTACTCCTGAAATATTTCCTATGATTATGACCTTGGATTTTGTGGCTTCTTTCTTCAAGAGTTCTGACTCTTCTATAAGCATAGTCAGAAAGCTAGTTCTTCTTTAGGTAGTCAGAGCATTGTGTGATCCCATGAGCTGCCCCTACAACATCTATGCCTCCACATTTTGGTTATTTTTTTTCCTGGGAACTGTTTATAAAATATTTATATGCCACAATATCTCAACTTTCAGGAAAACATAGGTTATATTTACATACTCTTTTTTTTTGAGACAGAGTCTCACTATGTCGCCCTTGGTAGAGTGTTGTAGCATCACAGCTCACAGCAACCTCAAACTCTTGGGCTCAAGGGATTCTCTTGTTTCAGCCTACTGAGTAGCTGGGACTACAGGCCCCTGCCACAATGCCCAGATTTATTTTCAGAGGTGGGGGTCTCTCGCTTTTGCTCAGGCTGGTCTGGAACCCCTGAGTTCCGGCGATCCACCTGCCTTGGCCTCCCAGAGTTCTAGGATTACAGCTGTGAGCCACTGTGGCTGGCCTATTTACATAATCTTTATGTTACTATGAGAAACAATTTATGTACCTTATTATTTAAAAAAATTTTATTTTGGCTTGGTGCCCATAGCTCAGTGGTTAGGGTGCTGGCCATGTACACGGGGCTGGTGGGTTCGAACCCAGCCCAGTCTGTTAAAACAACAATGACAACTACAACTACAACTACAACAACAAAAAATAGCTGGGCGTTGTGGCAGGTGCCTGTAGTCCCAGCTACTTGGGAAACTGAGGCAAGAGATTCTCTTAAGCCCAAGAGTTTGAGGTTGCTGTGAGCTCTACTGAGGGTGACATAGTGAGATTCTGTCTCAAAAAAAAATTTTTTTTATATCTTCTTACTATCTTAGTAAAAAAAATGGATCTTGGATTTTAGGAAAAGTAAACATATGGCTTATTTTGTTTTACTTAAAACATTTTTGGGCTGGGTCTAAATAAGATGGTACAAAATTAAAAAAATAAAATTTGCTGGGTGTGGTGGCGTGTACCAGAAGCTATTCAGGAGGCTAAGGTGGGAAGACTGCTTGAGCCTAGGAGTTTGAAGCAGTAGTGAGCTGTGATTGAGCCACAAGGTGACAGGCATTATGCTTATACATTAAGTAACCCTGTCTCTAAAACAGAAAAAAATTTTTTTTTTGTATTATGATAAAATACACATAATATTATTTTAGTTTTTATTTTTACTTTTTACTTTTGTATTTTTTCCCTTACTGTTTCTGTTCTCTCAATGAAAATATCTCATTTTTTGTTTGTTTTTCGGTAGAGTGCTATGACATCATAGCTCACAGCAACCTCAAACTGTTGGGCTCAAGTGCTCCTCCTGCCTTAGCCTTCCGAGTAGCTGAGATTACAGGTACCCACCACAATGTCTGGCTGTTTTTTCTGTTTTTTTTTTTTTTTTTGTAGAGACGGGTCTCCTCTTTCTTACTCAGGCAATTGTCTTGTTTTTTGAGCCTCACAGTTTTTCATTAGGATGCTCTTGTTATTCACAGAGAGAAAAGTATAATTCATTGTCTTTCCCCCTCCCCCCCAGAAAATGTTTTTGAAATATTTTTATTCTTGAAAACAAATTCACCTAGGAGCATTTAATTTTGAACTTGGGTGAATTAGCACTATCACCTGTATTAGATGTTTTAACAATAGAGGTTAAGACCACTTCTGATTAGATTGGTTTCAGAAGACCACTTCTGATTTGGTTTGGTTATTTTATAACCAAAGTTTGTATTCTGAGCTTACTCCCCCTAGTCAGAGATTTTGCAGATGAATTTTTATCTGGAACCTCAACAAGTGCGAGATTGATAGAAGTGGAATATTTAGTATAAATCTATTTTGTAAGTGTACTCAAGTTTAGAAAGAGAATGACAAGCTAGTTTTTATAAACACGAAAGGTGAGTTATCTGTGGTCTAGAGAGCTTTAGGTTATTTTGATTTGATTATACATTATAAAAATTCTAGTTTACGCATGATAGTTCTTGTAAATGGTAACAGTTTTAAAAAGCACCTTGCATAACAGCAGCACCAACGAAGGCCACCGACACTTTCAGCATGTAAGAGCTGGACTCTTTTTTCTTTTGGTATTGGCACAAAAATAGAGAAGTAGATATCTGGAACAGAATAGAGAATCAAGAGATGAATCCAGCTACTTACCGTTATTTAATTTTTGACAAGCCAATTAAAAACCTTCAGTGGGGAAAAGATTCCCTATTTAACAAATGGTGCTGGGTGAACTGGCTGGCAACCTGCAGAAGACTAAAACTGGACCCACACCTTTCACCATTAACTAAGATAGACTCTCACTGGATTAAAGATTTAAACCTAAGACATGAAACTATAAAGATACTAAAGGAGAGTGCAGGGGAAACCCTTGAAGAAATCGGTGAGTATTTTATGAGGAGGACCCCCCGGGCAATTGAAGCAGCTTCAAAAATACACTTCTGGGACTTGATCAAACTAAAAAGCTTCTGCATAGTGTAGAACACAGTAAGTAAAGCAAGCAAATAGCCCTGGGAATGGGAGAAGATATTTGCAGGTTATGTCTCTGACAAAGGTTTAATAACCAGAATCCACAGAGAACTCAAACGCATTAGCAAGAAAAGAACACGGGATCCCATCGCAGGCTGGGCAAAGGACTTGAAGAGAAACTTCTCTGAAGAAGACAGGTGCACGGCCTTCAGACATATGAAAAAATGCTCATCATCTTTAATCATCAGAGAAATGCAAATCAAAACTACTTTGAGATACCATCTAACTCCAGTGAGACTAGCCTATATCACAAAATCTCAAGACCAGAGATGTTGGCGTGGATGCGGAGAAAAGGGAACACTTTTGCACTGCTGGTGGGAATGCAAATTATAAGAGCTAGAATCTTTAAGTAAGAGTTGTATACATGATTTTCACAAAATCCCCATAATGTAGGTACTGCATTTTGCCAGAGCACTTTTTTGCCCAAATTTTTAAGCGTCAAATAAGGATGCACATTATACTTGGGCAGTACTAACTCCATATCTGTATAATTTTTTTTTTAAGACAGAGTCTGATTTTGTCACCCTGGGTAGAGTGCTATGGCATCATAGCTCACAGCAACCTCAAATTCTTTGGCTCAAGTGATCCTCCTGCCTCAGCCTCCCCAGTAGCTGGGACTAATGGCACCCACCACAATGCCTGGCTGTTTTTAGAGATGGGGTTTTGCTCTTGCTCGGGCTGGTCTCAACCTCCTGAGCTCAAGCAATCTGCCTGCCTCAGCCTCCCAGAGTGCTTGGATTATAGGCGTGAGCCACTTGTATGGCCCTGTATAAATGTTTTTGATTCTTTTGTTTATGCATTAAAAGTATAACTTTTGAAAGCAATAATGTTATACATGTACAAAAAAATACCCTGGAATGTGTTAGTTGTGTCCCCTATGCACTACCCCGTCTCCCCAGCTGCCCCCTCACCAGGCAGGCACCACAGTTGCAAGAGCCTCCAGCCCGCCCAGTGGATGGTACTGGACACCACCACCACATCTTGGAAGCAGGCATGCTGCCTATGTGAAACAGTGGTTAGTGTTGGGACCTTGGCAAAAGAAAGGCGGAAGTGGCTGCACAGTCGTGCCTCCTTCTGTAGTGGTAAGTGCGAGGCGCAGAGCAGGCTGCCCTGGAGAAGCCAGAAGGGAGCCCAGGTGGCGGGTGAGGGTGGTCTGGATGACCTGAGCACCTGACCTCCTCCCAGCCCACCATTGTCCCTATATCCTCTCATTTCCTATTCTTACTCACATCTTTCAGGAATGTGGCCACTGCCACTCCACTGGGAACCCTGGTGGGCTTACTTTAGGGAAGCTGGTATGAGGGCCCAGGGCCTTCCCTGCCTGGCCTGGGCTCCTGATGGTAGATCTCTGCCCTTTTCAGGCTGCCTGGTCATTAGGGCAGCTGGTCCCATTCTAAGGCCCCTGGGACACTGCATTGAAGAGGATAATTCCTGAGCTGGGACCTGGGAGACCCGGGTTTTGAGACCTGGTTGTACTATTAGCTGGCCCTTGTGACCTTGGGCCTCAGTTTCTGTCTGCAAAGGTACCTGGCAGTGAAGCACGAAACCTTGGGGGTACCTGAGCCCATAGATCGTAATTTTGAGCCTATGATTTGTCTAAATCCCTAAGGTATTGAGTTGGTATAATTTCCCAAACTTGCCAAGAGGAAGAAACATCTAGAATGCTTGTTACCTGAACAGATACCCAGGTCTTTCTCGTGGAGAGTTAATTCAGTATTTGGATGTGGTTGATGAGTCTTGTTTTAACCAGTCCCCCAGGTGATCTGTAGGATTTGAAAGTTTGGGAAAGGCTGATTGTCATTCATTCTGACATTACTGAATGCCCAAGTTCTGGATGGCTCATAGAGGTCCTGGTCTAATCTTACCTGCCACCTGGGCTCATTCTTGGCTTTTCTGCAGTAGGCACCCCTGTGCCTCATGCTTCTTTCTCGTGAGAGAAACAGGCATCCATGCATGGCCACTTCTGGGCTTTCCTTTAAAAAATTAAAATGAAAGATTTTTTTTTCCTGGAAGTTTGGGCCAAAACATGGTGTGCATTATGCACAGGAGCACAAAAATACACAGCAAAATATGGTGGTTAACTTTTATCTGTTTTATGAGTGATTAAAAACAGGCACAGTGAATTAAAGTGAGTAATACAAAATTCTCAGATAGAAGATGCAGAGCTAGTTTCAAATTCAGTTCCCTTAACCACAGTGTATTGTATTTGTGTTGCTTTAACTTGATTTGACTTTATTTTTTTTTTTTGCAGTTTTTGGCTGGGGCTGGGTTTGAACCTGCCACCTCTGGCATATGGGACCGGTGCCCTACTCCTTTGAGCCACAGGTGCCGCCCACTTGATTTGACTTTTTGGCTAATCTGATCTAGAGGCTTTAAAATGACATATCATGAAATTCTAATTTCCACATAGAATCATTAATTAAGTTCCTTAATTTGTACTTGTTTAGTTTGTAATGATTGTTGAATAAGTCTATGGCCCCCAACCCCTGAGTCTGTGGCTTGTTGGTACAATATCACTGCCTGAGCGCCACCTCCTGTTCCACTTCCCCTCCCCCACTCCCACTCCCAATTTGTGGAAAAATTATCTTCTGTGAAACTGGTCCCTGGTGCCAGAAAGGTTGGGGATCACTGGAATAAGTTTCTTGGCAAATTTAAATCTTCATTGTATGTTAGAAAATATTATCTGTACCATTAAAAAAAATTCTCATTGCTTATCTCTTTCATTCAAATTTTTAAAACATGAATGTTCGTTCAGGTCAAATTTTAAGTTTTGATTTATTTGGACACTTCTTGTTTTATTTTTATTGTGAAGGTACATCCTCATTCAAACACATTTGGACTTTTGTTATCTTTTTAAAAAAGTTTTAAGAGCAATTTTTGTGAAACCATGGATAAATAAAAGATGTGTTGTTTTTGATTATGAGTTGCATTATGGAACCAATGCAGTGTAGACAGTTTGATATACCAATGAACTGTTTAGGAAGGATATGGCTGGTGAATGCACAGTACGTGTTTGGTTTGAGAAGTTTGATTCTGGTAATTTTATTCTTGAAAATGAGCCATGTGGGTGACCTGAGACTGCAGTGCATGATGATGAGCTGAAAGCTGTAATGCAAGTGAATCCATCTCAGGATTTGATGTTACCATTTCAACAATATTGAATTATTTGAAATAAATTGGCAAGGTAAAGAAGCTGGATAGATGGGTTCTGCATGAATTAAAGGAACATCAGAAGAGAAAACATCTTGCTTTGCTGTCACAACATAAAGGGGAACCATTTCTACACTCTATTGTCACATGTAATGAAAAATGGATTCTTTTGGACAATTGCAAATGTTTGGCACAATAGTTGGGTACAAAGAAGTGTCAAAACACGGTCTAAAACCAAATATTTATCCAAGAAAGCCAGAGTGTGTGTTTGGTGGCCCAGCCCTGGTATTATCCACTGTATCTTCATGAAACCTGTCAATCACAGCAGATGTCTGCTGCAGCCAGTTGGACGAAATAATGAAGATGCTTGTGATTAAGCAGCTGAAATTGGTCAGTAGAGACAGACCAGTCCTCTTGCAAGACAACGCTCCATCCCCCCCGTTGCACAAACAACGCTTCTCAAACTACAGAAGCTGGATTTGGAAACTCACCCGCCATATTCAGCAGACCTTACACCGACTGACTACCGCTTCTGCCAGGGCTGGGACCACTTCTTGCAATATTTAATTCTCAACAAGCTGAGGAAAATGCCTTTTGTAATTTCATCGTCACTCGCTCTCTAGGCTTCTTCACTGCTGGCGTAAACAAGCTGCTGGTTAAAAAGGCAAAACTGTGTTGATAGTTTAGGTGTCTACTTTGGTTAGTTGTACTTCTGCTTGGTTCAGAATATAATATTTAAACTTTTGATTCAAATCAGACATTTCAGGTTTGATGACCTCCTAAATAATATAAATGAGAATTAATAGTGGAAGGAATTTTTCAGTGACTAAAAGCAAAGGAAAGGTTTGTTTGGGTTTTCTTTTTTTTCTTTTTTTTTTTAGTCTTATTTGGACTATAGAACTTGCCTTTCAACAGATTTCACAGATGAAAGAATGGAGTGTGAACTCACCATAAACTATGTGATTATCCAGAACTCTACAAAGTTTGAAATTTATTTATTTATTTGTTTATTTTGAGACATAGTCTCACTATATCACCCTGGGTAGAGTGCTGTGACGTCACAGCTCACAGCAACCTCCAACTTTTGGGCTTAAGTGATTCTCTTGCCTCAGCCTCCCCAGGAGGGACTACCTGCCACAATGCCTGGCTATTTTTTTTTTTTTTTTTTTTTTTTTGCAGTTATTTAGCTAGCCCGGGTCGGGTTTGAACCCACCATTCTCTGTATGTGGCTGCCGCTGTAACCACTGTGTTATGGGCTCCGAGACTGAAGTTTGAAATTTAAAGATCATGCCTTAATAAAATTGATAATTTGAATCATGCTGGCATTGTCTTCACATCTCTTGCTTATTTATGGAGCATACCATGATTACTTATATGTACTATATTTGGCTAACCTTTTTTTTGAGACAGAGTCTCACTTTGCTGCCCTTGGTAGAGTGCTGTGGTGTCATAGCTCACAGCAACCTCAAACTCCTGGGCTGAAGAGATTCTCTTGTCTCAACCTCCCAAGTAGCTGGGACTACAGGCACCTGCCACAATGCCCGGCTGTTTTTAGAGAGAGGTCTTGCTCTGGCTCAGGCTGGTCTCGAACCTGTGAGCTCAGGTAGTCCACCCACTTTGGCCTTCCAGAGTGCTAGGATAACAGGCATGAGCTACCACACCTGGCCTGGATAATCTTTTTGTCATTAAGTTTTCTCTGCTGTTGTTTCCTTAGCACCAGTACACACCTCATTTTTTTTTTTTTTTATACAGAGTCTTACTTTGTTGCCGAGACTAGAGTGCGGTAGCATCATAGCTCAGAGCAACCTCAAACTCCTGGGCTCAGGTGATCGTTTTGCTTCACTCAGCCTTCTGAATAGCTCGAACTGCAGGCATTTCCACAAGAGAAACATTTTGATGGTTGCCTTGTTTTGCTGTCATGACATAAAGGGGAACCAGATGGTTTTTCTTTTTTTAATAGAGATATATCTCGCTCTTGCTGAGGCTGGTCTTGAACTCCTGAGCTCACAAAATCCACTCACCTCAGCCTCCAGAGTGCTAGAATTATAGGCATGAGCCGCTGCGCCTGGCCAGGGACACATCTCATTATGTTTTGTTCAACTAATTTGAGAACATATTAAAAAATGATTTAATAAATTTTCCTTCTGTTGTGCATAATATTTTACAAATAAATCTTATTTTTACTTTTATTTACTTGCATAGAATTAGGAAATTAAGATGCTTTGAGACCTTTAACGTTCATCTGTCCAAAGTTTCACATAATGTCAGTCTTTTGATTATTCAGGTATTAGATAATTTTTTTGTTTTGTGTTCATTCAGTATGGTTGTTACAGTGTCAGTACTGTAGGATTTAATAAACTCTTTCTCCAGAGTGTGCACTAGTTCTTTATGTTCTTTGTAATAATTTACACAATGCTGTGTGGTATTATTGTTGTTTGATTTAAATTTTATCTGAATCCTCCCCTGCCAATAACCTAAATCTCTCTTTTTATGCTGTTTTTCTCTTCCCCCCAAATTATAACTTGATAGGGATCATAAATCTCTTTTCTAAAATTTAACTTTATTAACCTGCAATGGACTTGGGATTTTTTTTTGGGAGGCCGGGGGCCGGGTTTGATCCCGCCACCTCTGGTATATGGGGCTGGCGCCTTACTCCTTTGAGCCACAGGTGCCGCCCTGTTTTTTCTTGCCATATAAGGTGACCTCCAGTGACAAATAGCCATTACTTTTTTTATTTATATGAGATTCCTTCATTTTATAAACTGTTATCAGTGTCCTTGATAATGGTTGAAAAATCAGTTGATACTGGTTTCTAATACTAATTTGCCTTGAGCTTGATCAGTCATGTTATACCCATAAATAGACATTTTTCTTAAATGTGAACATTTTAATTATATATATATTTTAATTATGAACATTTTAAATATATATATATATATATCTTACAGGCGCCGCCCATTTTAATTATATTTTGATATAGTTCATTAAAGGTAATGATGTTGGGCGGCGCCTGTGGCTCAAGGAGTAGGGCACTGGACCCATATGCCGGAGGTGGTGGGTTCAAACCCAGCCCTGGCCAAAAAATAAAAAAAATAAATAAATAAATAAAGGTAATGATGTTACTACCATACGTGTAAGTTATTGAAGACTATTGAAATCTTATGACAATGCTATCATAAATATAAAAGTAGAGCAAGGACGAGCCAAACCAAGCTTGTTTGGTCACTGACTCACCTGTGCCATCTAGAGCATGTTCTGAGGGAATGTGGCCTCACACTTAATGGGGTGCAGCATATATGTGCTTGTACACATCCTTTTGAGTGGATATTAACAGTTCTGAATTCAAAGCTTCCATCTCACTATCAGTAGAATCTTCATCAGTGAAACGATTCCAGAAGGAAACTACAAAAAGAAGACAAGTAATTATTATTATTATTACAATTATTATATTGTTCTATGTTAAATCTTTAAATGTTATAATTTGAAATGGGCTGTTTTTCCTGTTTTATCTAGTCTTCTACATAATGAAAAAAGAGGGTTCATTTTTATTATTTATATATTTGAGAATTAGGGGACAACCAACATAGGTTATAAATGTTTTTCATGCTCAAATGCTGATGTAGTCTAATCAAAGATTAAAATAAATAGATGTACTGTGTTCATGAGTTGGAAGACTCAACATAGTGTAAAGATGTCAGTTCTCCCTAAATGAATAACACAAATTTAATGTAATTTATATTAAAAGCTCAGTAATCGTTTTTTGAAATATAGATAAGATTATTGCAAAATGTGTATGGAAATACAACGGAACTAGAATAGCTAAGTAGAAGAAAAAATGTAAAGAATCAGTGTACCTGATTTCAAAACTTACTGTACAGCAGCAGTAATCAAGATTGTGCAATATTGGTGGAGGGATAGATCCAAAGATCAGTGGAACAGAATACAAAATCAAGAATAACAGAGGCTCAGACCAGAGAATCACTTGAGCCCAGGAGTTTGAGGTTGCTGTGAGCAATGATACCACCACACTTTACTGAGGGCAACATAGTGAGACTCTGTCTCAAAATAACAAAACAAACAAACAAAAACCCCAACTAATTTTGACTTAAACCATACACCTTATATAAAAATTAATAATAATAATAAAAAAATTAATAATGGTAAAACAAAAAAACTTTTTAGGAAAAAACTATAGGGGAAATTTTTTAAGATTTAGAGCTAGGCAAAGAGTCCTGAGGCTTGATACCAAAAGCATAATCAATAAAAGGAGAACTTAATAAATTAGACATCATAAAAATGAAGAACTTTTGGCTGGGTATGGTGGCTCGTACCTGAAATTTAGCACTCTGGGAGGTCAGGGAGGAAGGTTTGCTTGAGCTCAGGAATTTGACACTAGCTTGACACTAGCAAAGTGAGGCCCTGTCTCTACTAAAAATAGGAAACCTGGGTATTGTGGCAAGTTCCTTTAGTCCCAGCTACTTGGGAGGCTGTGGTAGGAGGATTTTTGAGCCCAGGAATTTGAGGTTGCTGTGAGTTAGGCTGAGTCACTGTAGCCTGGGTGACAGAGTGAGACTCTGTTTCAAAAACAAAACAAAAGGGTGACAGCTGTGGCTCAAAGGAGTAGGGGGCCGGCCCCAGCCAAAAACTATAAAACAAAACAAAACCCAAAACACTCCCAAACCAAAAACTTTTGTTCTGTCAAAGACCATGTTTAAAGAATGAAGAGATAAACTACAGACTGGGAGAAGATATTCTGAAGCACATATCCAGTTAAGGACTACTAAACTGTATAAAGAACTCCAAACTGAATAGTAATAATAATAATTAATAAATAAATAAATAAACAAGCTAATGAGAAAATGACAAAGACCTGAAGAGACTTTTTTTCTTTTCTTTTTTTTTTTTTTTTCATCGCCCTGGATAGAGTGCTGTGGCTTCACAGCTCACAGCAACCTCCAACTCCTGGGCTCAAGCGATTCTCATGCCTCAGCCTCCCAAGTAGCTGGGACTACAGGTGCCCACTGCAACGCCCAGCTATGTTTTGGTTGCAGCCGTCTTTGTTGTTTGGCGGGCCCGGGCTGGATTCGAACCTGCAAGCTCAGGTGTATGTGGCTGGTGCCTTAGCCACTTGAGCCACAGGCCCCGAGCCATGAAGAGACTTTTCATAGGAGAGGATATATAGATGGCATAGAAGCACATGAAAAGATGTTTGAAATCATTAGCCATAAAACCACAGTGAGATATCCCACAATAAAGAGTTTAATTTATAAAAACAAAAAATAATATATGAACTTATTAGATTTGGTAAACACGGGAACTAAGGCTAGAGCAGAAAACAAAAAGCGCATGTGATCTTTATACCTGTAGGTAACTTCCACTGACATTTTTTGTTTTATACTTTTTTCCTTTGTCAAAATCTCCAACTGTCTTTCATTTTATTTTTTATTTCAGATTAATCTGAGGGTACAAATGTTTAAGTTATAATGTTTTCATTTCTAAGGTAAAGTTCAAGTTGTAGTTGAGACCTTCACCTAGGGGACATGCTGGACACCCCTACATTGTAGACATTAGATGAGAACCTGCCCGCCACCCTCCCTCCTCCACCTTCCCCTCCCTCTCCTCACCCCTTTCTCTCACTATACTGTACTTCTGTTTTTCTTTCATGTGGATTTTTTTCTTTTTAAAAAACGGTGCATTTTTATTTTATAAAATTAACTGATTATACAGGGTTATATTACTTCTTTCAAAATAATGAGTGTTTTTATTACTTAAAGTTATCCATTCATAAAATTTTTAAATGGCTTATAATACATGAATACATTTAATCATTTTTTTTTTTTTTTTTTTGCAGTTTTGACTGGGGATGGGCTTGAACCCACCACCCCCTGTATATGGGGCCAGTGCCCTACTCCTTGAGCCACAGGCACCACCCTAATCATTTCATTTATACCTTTTACATACTTCCATTTTGTTGCTGTTATAAATAGTATTGTGATGATCATTTTTGTATATAAACCACTGTCAGCATTTCTGATTCCTTCCCTAGAATAGATTCTTAGATATTAGGAATTACTGTGTCATTGGGTTTGGGCATCTTAGAGGCCTTTAATAACTACATATTGTCAAAATCCTTTACAGAAATACTGTTGTCAGTTTATCCCTCCATATTCTTGGATTTCACCTTTCTCTAGAGAAATGTTCAAGTTACTCATTTTCTTTCTTTCTTTTTTTTTCTGAGACAGAGTCTCAGTTTGACACCCTTGGTAGAATGCCCTGGTGTCCTAGCTCACAGCAACCTCAAATTCTTGGGCTCAAGTGATTCTCTTGCCTTGGGCTCCCCAGTAGCTGGGACTACAGGTGCCGTGACAGTGCCCAGCATTTTTTTTTTTTTTTTTTTAGAGACAGGGCCTCACCGTGGCTCAGGCTGGTCTAGAATTCCTGACCTCAAGCGATCCACCTAGTCTTATTTGCCCTGGCTTCTGGCTATTCTCCTGTTTTCTTCTCTGGCCATGCCTGCTGTGGCTCCCAGTCAACCTCAGCCCCGTTTGCTCAATATATTAGGTGCTCTTTTCTGGCCTTTATGCCTTTCCTCATGCTTTTCTTCCTGACATGCCTCTTCCCTCTCCTATTCACTTTTCAGATTTCTTTCACCTTCCAACGAAGTCCCCCGTAGAAAGAGTTCAGGGCTTCGTCATTTGTTTTCCCGTTTATTTCGCCACTGTCCACATTGGTGTACTTTTTGTTAAACTGTCCACAGCTGTTAAACTAAATTGTGTAGCAGATTCTACCACCTAAAGCGGGAACTGTATGCTTTTTTGTTTCGTCAGAGCTTGAGAATCGTGTCCAACATATAATAGATGCTTAAATACTTCTTGACTAGAGAAAGGGAGGCAGGGAGGGAGGAAGGAAGAAAAAAAGGAAGGAAGGGAAGGAGTGTGGGTGGCTTTCATGCCGAAAAGTGGGAGAAGGTTTTAACTAAGAAAAATCACAGAATTTAGAGTCATAGAAATTGAGTTTGAGTCCTGCCCATCCTTTCTTAGTTTTCATATAATTTCAGGCAAGTCATTTCCCTTTCCTGAGCTTCAGTGGGGTTTTTATTTTTATTTTTTGGTTGTTGTTTATTTTAGCTTTTTTGTAAAATGAAAGTAATAGTGGTAGTAATGATAAAAGTGCTTTTAAAATAATAGATATTCTGGGCGGCGCCTGTGGCTCAGTGAGTAGGGCGCAGGCCCCATATACCGAGGGTGGCGGGTTCAAACCCAGCCCCGGCCAAACTGCAACCAAAAAATAGCCGGGCATTGTGGCGGGCGCCTGTAGTCCCAGCTGCTCGGGAGGCTGAGGCAAGAGAATCGCATAAGCCCAAGACTTAGAGGTTGCTGTGAGCCGTGTGACGCCACGGCACTCTACCAAGGGCGGTACAGTGAGACTCTGTCTCTACAAAAAAAAAAAAATAATAATAATAATAGATATTCTGCAATTTTAAGTTAATTGTTATCAGTAATAAAAAGCATCTCATACATGTTGGCTATATATGTATAATGTATTTGCTTTATTGAAGTAAGCAGAGAATTACTTAAAACTTTGGGGGAGGGTGGCTCCTGTGGCTCAGTCGGTAAGGCGCCTGCCCCATATACCGAGGGTGGCGGGTTCAAACCCGGCCCCTGCCAAACTGCAACCAAAAAAATAGCTGGGCGTTGTGGCGGGCGCCTGTAGTCCCAGCTACTCGGGAGGCTGAGGCAAGAGAATCGCTTAAGCCCAGGAGTTGGAGGTTGCTGTGAGCTGTGTGATGCCACAGCACTCTACCAAGGGCCATAAAGTGAGACTCTGTCTCTACAAAAAAAAAAAAAACTTTGGGGGAGACATCTCCATCAATTATAAGATCAGTTTACGTGATTTAGCTACAGTTTGGTTACACTGTTGACCTATTTAATGTCGCATTTTCTCATCACATGTTCAGAAACTAAAGGTGGGTCAGGGTCAATTCGTTTTAGGAAACAGCTTTCCCTGCAAGGAGTCCGTAATGCTCCTGGTCTGTGAGGTGAAATTTCCAGGATGATGAAACATGCAGATGTGTAACAGAGTTCCGTATTATTTTCTAATGTGGTCTGACTTTTCCAACTATTGCCAGTGGCAAAATTGTGTACTACCAGTCCGCCCTCTTTACCATGTTTTCTGTACAGAAAGGTATAGTTAGAACAATGATGACTGATCTGTTTTCAAGAAATGCTACTATAACCTTTAAGTCTGATGGGTAGATTGAGCATTTAAAGCTGTAGCTTTTTCATTGCATCTGGATGACTGTATATTCCTACCAAATGAATCACTTTATGAATATGCATGAGCTTATAAACAACTTTTTATAAAAAAATTCTTGTATTCTGAAAAAAAATTAAATTGATAGTATTTTCTAAATTTTCTGTGAGAAGTTTTCCATTACCCTTAGAAATTCTTTGATGATGTGTTTTTTTTACCCCTCAGTTATGGTACTTTTTAATCACACCTCTGGCTTTATTTTCTCCACTCTTTTTTCCCTAAGTTTCTTAATTTCACTGTTTTTACCTTGTCCTTTAGATGGGTGAAATGGTGACAACTTATTTTATTTTATTTTTGAGACAGAGTCTCATTGTATCACCCTGGGTTGAGTGCCGTGATGTCATCAAAGCTCATAGTAACCTCAAACTCTTGGGCTCAAGTGATTCTCTTGCCTCAGCCTCCCCAGTAGCTGGGACTACAGGTGCCCACTATGACATGTGGCTAGTTTTTCTATTTTTGGTAGAGACAGGGACTTGTTCTTGCTCAGGTTGGTCTTGAACTCCTGAGCGCAGGCAATCCACCCATCTCAGCCTCCCAGGATGTTAGAATTACAAGTGTGAGCCACAATGCCTGGCCGACAACTCATTTTATGAAAAGAGCAGCTCACTAGCTGGAGACCAGGCAGACAGTAGAGCACTATGTGGCCTTTACTGCCCATGAAAGGCTTGCGGCAATGATGTGACCGTTCAGCCTTTTTTTTGTTTGTTTTGTTTTGTTTTGTTTTGAAGCTCACTCTGTTGCCTAGGCTAGAGTGCCCTGGCATCAGCCTAGGTCACAGCAACCTCCTTCTCCTTGGTTCAAGTGGTCTTCCTGTCTCAGCCTCCAGAGTAACTGGGACTACAGGTGCCTGCCACAATGCCTGGCTGACTTTTTCATTTATTTTTTTATTGTTGGGGATTCATTGAGGGTACATGACTTTTTTATTTTTAATAGAGACGGGCATTTCACTCTTGCTCAGGCTGGTCTCAAACTCCTGAGCTCAAGTGATCCTCCTGCCTCCCAGAAAGTTAGGATTACAGGTGTGAGCTTTTGGGCCCAGTCCCCCTTTAGTCTTTTATTGATAAATATAATTTATATGTTAGATTACTTTATTAAATTTCTTTTACGTTTGACCTGGAGGTGCAACAATGTATTGCTTTGGGACATTTTTAATTGTTAAAAATCGTGATTGGAGGGCACGGCACCTGTGGCTCAAGGAGTAGGGCGCAGGTCCCATATGCCGGAGGTGGTGAGTTCAAACCCAGCCCTGGCCAAAAACCAAAAAAAAAAAAAAAAAAAAGCTGATGAAAAATTGTGATTGGGTTTTGATCAATGTATATACTCTCAAGTTATTATTCAGCTACACTGTGGGCTTTTCTTCTGCATATCAGCAGCTCAGAATGGTCAAAATTGTCTTATTAATGCTTTAATGACCATTCATGATGTATCATATTGTAGAATGCAAGTACAGATATGTGTTGCTTAACAGTGAGAATACGTTCTGATTCATTTCATAGTAGTATGAACAACATAGAGTGATGCAGGAGCCTAAGCTATGTGGTAGAGCCTATTGCCCCTAGGCTAAAAACCTTTATAGTACGCTAATAAAGTCAAGCACTCCCTGGGTTACAGACATCTGACTTGCATACAACTTGCCCTTATGAAGAGAAACTATTACAGTAAGTCCTGAAGTTACAAACAAGCATCTTACTGACATACAACTTGTACTTATGAACGGTGGCTATCACAGGTAATAGGTAAATGTAGCTGTTCTAACATACACACAAATTCAACTTAAGAACAAACCTAAAGAACCTAGCTCATTTGTACGTGGGGATTGCCTGTATACTGAATATGTAGGCAATTGTAACATAATGACAAGTATTTGTGTATCTGAACATCTAAACATTAGAAAAGGTATAGTAGGCTGGGTGCCTGTGGCTCAGTGAGTAGGGTGCTGGCCACATAACACCGAGGCTGGCGGGTTTGAACCTGGCCAGGGCCTGCTGAACAACAATGACAATTGCAACCAAAAAATAGCCAGGCGTTGTGGCGGGTACCTATAGTCCCAGCTACTTGGGAGGCTGAAGCAAGAGAATTGCTTAAGCCCAAAAGTTTGAGGTTGCTCTGAGCAACCTCCTCATGCCACAGTGCTCTACTGAGGGCAACATAGTGAGACTCTATCTCAAAAAAAAAAAAAAGGTATAGTAGTAAATTATGGTATTGTAATCTTACAGGATCACCACTGTATATGGGTCCATAATTATGTGGTATGTGACTGCATGTGCTCTCCATACATTTCCCCTTTTTGGGGTATATGAACCATATATTCCCTGTATTTACATTTATTTTATTTAAAGATTTTGTTTTATGAATGCCATCATTTTTTCTTGATAAAAATGGTTAGTATAAAACTTACGTTGGAGAAGTTGGTAGCAGGGGCTTAGTATTGACCACGAGTGTTATTGATGCAGTGAAAAAGTCTTTGAGAGGCAGTCGGGGACTTGAGTTCCAGGTCTGGTCATGCACTTGATTCACTGCGTCATCTATCTTGGTTGACAATAACCTAACAATGAAAACAATCACAAAATCATTGATGCAGTTTGCAAAACCCTTTTACAGAAGGTACATTGGGCATATGTATATTTATTCCCATTTTATAATGAGGAAACTAAAGCTCCAAGAATTTAAGAGATTTGCTGAAGTCACATAACTGGCGAAGGCTAGACCTGCACTGACTCGTGTCCCCCTGTTTCCTCTTCAGTTATGCAGCACTGCCTCTCCTTTCACTTACCTGGTGTCAACTGTGAAATGAGGGGTTGGGTGGGATTGGTGATTTTCTTTTTTTTTTTTTTTGTAGAGACAGAGTCTCACTTTATGGCCCTCGGTAGAGGGCCGTGGCCTCACACAGCTCACAGCAACCTCCAACTCCTGGGCTTAAGCGATTCTCTTGCCTCAGCCTCCCGAGTAGCTGGGACTACAGGCGCCCGCCACAACGCCCGGCTATTTTTTGGTTGCAGTTTGGCCAGGGCCGGGTTTGAACCCGCCACCCTCGGTATATGGGGCCAGCGCCCTACTCACTGAGCCACAGGCGCCGCCCAAGGGATTGGTGATTTTCAAGCTACATTTGCCCAGAATTCTAGAACTCTCTAGATTTAGAATTTAATCATAAGATTCTCCAGCTTTGTTTGTGGAACAAGGATTAAAATATGGGGAAAACTTTTTTGGCTCAGCACCAGGATGGACACACTGGAGTGGGGTAGTGGTTACTCATTTCCAAATGACCTGAGGCTCTTGTTCCATGTGTCATTATTACCGGAGGATCTTGTGTCCCTTTAGTGTGATGGGGCAAAATGAGGGTGGAAAGGCATTTGATAAAAACTTTTGGTTTTGTGTTTGTTAAAAAGAAGAGAGGTGGATTCCACAGCTACTTTTAAAAAGTTTGAAAGCTGGGCGGCGCCTATGGCTCAATCAGTAAGGTGCCGGCCCCGTATACCGAGGGTGGCAGATTCAAACTCCGCCCCGGCCGAACTGCAATAAAAAAACAGCCGATCGTTGTGGTGGGCGCCTGTAGTCCCAGCTACTCGGGAGGCTGAGGCCAGAGAATCGCTTAAGCCCTGGAGTTGGAGGTTGCCGTGAGCTGTGTGATGCCACGGCACTGTACCGAGGGCCATAAAGTGAGAAAGTGAGGAAAAAAAAAAAGTTTGAAAGCTACTGCATTATATGATTTTTCATGGCATGTTTCAACCTATGAGTTTATAAAATATTACAACCTTAACTTTGGTAGTGTTACCAAGTGGGCCCAGGGTGACATTAACAGATGTCACAACCATATATCAATTGAGAATTCTAGGGCATTAATTAAAGCCCTGTTTATCTTCCAAGATAGTCTTTGTTCTTATTTGCTAAAGTAACTAATTTTAGTATTATTTAGGGAAAAGAGGCAAAATGTCAGAAATGAGTATGAGTTACTATGTTTATGGAGCCAATGTTGTAATGTTCTCTTTTTTTTAAAGACTTTGTAGGGGCAAAGAGGAAATTTTCCCTTTGTCCTTTGATGGTTCACTGAAAGATCAACTGATAGAAGGCAGATTAATAGGAGAAAAGGTATACAAATTTTATTATCATGCATGGGGTAAGGAAACTCACAGAATAATCACAACCCAGTGGAGTTCCAGTGCTTATGTACCCTTCTTAGGGAAGAGATATGGGAAATGTGGATGATTTTAGGGGAATAGTAGATGATTTTTAGAGTTATTTGTTGGGCTTGGAAAATATACAGTGGCCTGGGACGTTTTTTGGCCTGCAGAACAGACAATGGTTTGTGACAAAAGTCTGCCCAGGTGTGTTGAGAGACTTCAGTCTTTATTCCTACCATTTCAATTCAGTAAATGAAAACTCATGGAGGTCATTGTTTTTTCTTTGGCAGGTCTAGACTTAAGACAGATTAGGGGCTCAGCACCTGTAGCTCAAGCAGATAAGGTGCCAGCTACGTACACTAGAGCTGGTGGGTTCGAATCCATCCTGAGCCTGCCAAACAACAATGACAACTAGAACCAAAAAATAGTTGGGCATCATGGTGGGCGCCTGTAGTCCCAGCTACTTGGGATGCTGAGGCAAGAGAATTGCTTAAGCCTAGGAGTGGAGGTTGCTGTGAGCTGTGACGCCACAGCACTCTACCCAGGATGACAGCTTGAGACTCTGTCTCAAAAAAAAAAAAAAAAAGATAAAGGAATTTCATCCCATGCTTTGGGAGTGACAGAGGAAGGGGTGAAGGGACAATCTGAGAGACTTTAAAGGGTTCTTCAGGTCAGCATGTAAATATGCCGTATCTCGGGGTTTCGGTTTCTGAGTCTCAGCAACTGCTAGCACAAGTGACTGATGTTGGAGTGGCATTGGAGTTATTTTAAAAAGCGACTATATTGAACTTTGGCTTACACGAGTTAGCGTGGGTGTCATTTGTGTTTTCTACAATCTGCCAATGGTTAAGCCTGGCATTTCTATCAAGAAGGAGCTCTTTTTGCTTCTAGAGTAAAGGTGTTTTTTATTAACTCTTGAAACAAATCCACTTATGTAATTATTTCTATGTTTCTTTGTTTCTGAACAAAATGGGCCTGTCTGGTTGGCTAAAATATTCTTTTAGCTACACAAAAATGCAAGTGACAATTTCCATTTATAACATTATTTACCTTTGCACCATTTTATTTTATTTTATTTATCTTATTTTATTATTATTTTTTTCGAGACAGAGTCTCACTTTATCCCCCTTGGTAGAGTACTGTGGCATCACAGCTCACAGCAACCTCCAACTCCTGGGCTTAGGTGATTTTCTTGCCTTAGCCTCCTGAGTAGCTGGGACTACAGGCGCCCACCACAACGCCCAGCTATTTTTTTGTTGCAGTTTGGCTGGGGCTGAGCTCGAACCCGCCACCCTGGGTATATGGGGCTGCCGTCCTACCCACTGAGCCACAGGCACCGCCCCTGTACCATTTTAAAAAACACTTTCTCCCTTGCTTCCACAATCTGATGAACATCTTATTGATGACTGTGAGAGACTAATTTGGGCCCTGTGGTTATAAATGAAATTTCAATTCATTATTTCTTTCCTTAATTTGTCTCAGGATATATCACATAGTGATGATGCTTTTTGACCTAGGCTTGGTTTTTTTGGTTTGGCTGATACATGAGGCAGCTCTGTTCGGTGAATGTGGTTTCCATGCTTACAGGCAGGTGAACCTGTCCAAACTGCCCTGAGACTCTCTCCTTTCTGCTTCATGGAGGTTGGGAAAGCCCCACAGGGATTTGATTCTTTAAGAATTAATTAGTGCACAGAAGTTGAAACTGTAGACTGAAGGGGAAAAGATCAAGATTTTTCAGTTGGGCTTTTTTCTTTTTTTGTATGTGTATAATATGGGGTTTACCCTTAGTGTTTTCTGACTGAAGGGTTTGGCCATTAAATAATTGTCTCTGATGCTTATATTTTCTAGGTAAAATTTACATGTCAGGAAATGCACAGATCTTCAGTATGCAGTTAATGAGATTGGATGAGTTATTATAGCCACCACCTTAATGAAGATAGAAAACATTTCTATCATCCAAATAGTTCCCTTATGCTCTTTCCAGTTAATATCCAGACGCATTTTCTTGTATGATTTTTTTTTTTTGAGACAGAGTCTCACTTTGTTGTCCCTGGTAGAGTGCCCTGGCCTCATAGCTCATAGCAGCCTCTAACTCCTGGGCTCAAGCGATTATCTTGCTTTAGCATCCCAGGTAGAGTGGGACTACAGGTGCCCACCACAATGCCTGACTATTTTTAGAAATGGAGTCTCGCTTTAGCTCAGGCTGGTCTTGAACTCATGAGCCTCGGGTGATCCACCCACCTCGGATAAGAACATTTTGACATACCCAAGTAAAATATCAGACCCAAAGTAAAACTTACATAAAACTATTTTTTCTTCATAGGTAGGCCTATTGTTGTGGGTAGAATGTGCTCAAAAGCTGGTTCCTTAACTAATTAGTAGATTTAAATTTTTTTTTGAGACAGAGTCTCACTATGTTTCCCTTGGTAGTGTGCTGTGGCATCACAGCTCATAGCAACCTCAAACTCTTGGGCTTAAGTGGTTCTGTTGCCTTAGTCTCCCAAGTAGCTGGGACTACAGGTGCCTGCCACAATGCCTGGCTATTTTTTGTTGTAGTTATTATTGTTTAGCAGGCACTGGCAGGGTTTGAACCCGCCAGCCCTGGTATATGTGGCTAGTGCCCTAACCACTGAGCTATGGGCACTGAGCCAATTTAATTTTTTTTTTTTAATTTTAATTTTTTAAAGATTGGGTCTTGCTAGGTTGCCTAGGTTGGACTTGAACTCCTAGGTTCAAGTAATCCTTCCATCTCAGTCTCCTGAGTAGCTTTGACTACAGGAACTTGCCACCATGCCTGGTTTAATTAATAGAGTTTTTGATAATTGTTGACAAAGAAAGTATGGTGAGCAAAGCAGCCTTCCTTTCGTGTAGACTTTACTTCTTGAAACATAATCTCTTATGTGTGAAATTGAGATTAGCTTTCCCTAATAATAAACAGTGATCTGTATACTAAGTGAAAGGCAGAGAGAACACTAGCCTAGTCACACTCTTACTTTTCTGTATCCCTGGGATATATCACCCTATTTGTAAAACGTCATTTACCTCACCAGGCTGCCATGGACATTGGTTAATGTTTGGAAGATTCTGTGTGAAGAATGAGGTTTTGTCTGTGTGCTCTGACCAAGACAGTGGAGCAAACTTGTACCAAGATGCTGACCTTTGATAAGCAGCCCTCCCTCCCAGTCTGACTTGTGAGTCTATCTTTCTTTCGTGCAAATAGTTCTAAAGGTTTAATATTTATTTTTTACTACACATGCAGTAGGCTTTCTCCTCTTGTGTAGAAACCGCCCAGACGACCGTGGATTACTCTAGAATGTAGACACAACAGACTGATTCTCCTGTACTCTCACAGCACCAGGTACTTCTGTGACCAGATTTGTGGGAGTATTTCCTTACACACTAAGAAATCCGCCAGTTCTACGGGGGCCACCACCTGCATGTCTCACAGTTTAGTTCCCTTCATCAATTCAATTCAATTCAGTTCCTACGCTGCCTACATGGAGATGCTGTCAGATCTCACAGGTTGATGATTCAGTACCACAAGAGTGGCTATAAATTGGGTTTCTCATGGTCCTTTCCTTGGATGTGCTTAATTTGTTAGAGTGACTCAGAACCTAGGGAAACACAGGCCCGGCGTGGTGGCTCACACCTGTAATCCTAGCACTCTGGGAGGCCGAGGCGGGTGGATTGCTTGAGCTCACAGGTTCGAGACCAGCCTGAGCAAGAGCGAGACCCTGTTTTTACTAAAAATAGAAAAATTGAGGCAAGAGGATCGCTTGAGCCCAAGAGTTAGAGGTTGCTGTGAGCTATGATGCCATAGCACTCTACCCAGGTTGACAGCTTTAGACTCTGTCTCAAAAACAAACAAACAAAAAAAGAACCTAGGGAAACACATATGTCAGTTTGTTATAAAAAATATTTTGGGCCGGCTCAGCGCCTGTGGCTCAAGCCGCTAAGGTGCCAGCCACGTACACCTGAGCTGGTGGGTTCGAATCCAGCCCGGGCCCGCCAAACAACGACAGCTGCAACCAAAAAATAGCTGGGCGCTATGGCAGGCGCCTATAGTCCCAGCTACTTGGGAAGCGGAGGCAGGAGACTCTCTTGAGCCCAGGAATCGGAGGTTGCTGTGAGCTGTGATGTCACAACACTCTACCCAGGGTGACAGCTTGAGGCTCTGTCTCAAAAAAAAAAAAACAAAAAACTGGGGGGGGGAGGTCAGGCATGGTGGCTCATGCCTGTAATCCTAGCATTCTGGGAGGCCAAGGCAGGAGGATTGCTTGAGTTCAGGAGTTTGAGACCAGCTTGAGGAAGAGCCAGATAGGGTCTTCTCTAAAAATAGAAAAATTCACCAGGTGCTGTGGTGGGCATCTATAGTCCTACCTACTTTGGAAGCTGAGGCAGGATTGCTTGAGCCCAAGAATTTGAGGTTGCTGTGAGCTAGGCTGATGCTGTGACAAGTCTGGGCAACAGAGTGAGACTCTGTCTCACCCTCCCCCCCACCCCAGATAAAAAAACAAACAAACAAACAAAAAAAAAAACAAAGCTTCAGAATGTTTTGCCTTTTTTTTTTTTTTTAAGAGACAGGGTCTTGCTCTGTTGCCCGGGCTGGAGAGCAGTGGCCTGATGATACACAGCTCACTGTAACCTCAAATGCCTCCGCTCAAGCAGTCCTTCTACCCCAGCCTTTCAAGTAGCACTCAAGGAGAGGCGTCTGACACCATGCCTGGCTAATTAAAAAAGGTGTTTTTTTTTTTGTGGAGACAGGGTTTCCCTGTGTTACTTAGGCTGTTCTCAAACTCCTGTCCTCAAGTGATCCATCCTCAGGTCGTGACCTCCTGCAGTGCTGGGTTTAGGTAGGCATGAGACACCTTGCCTGGCCATAAAGGCTATTTTATGAAGTATACAAATGAACAGCCAAGTGAAGAGATACCCAGGGAAAGGCCTGGAAGGTTCTAGATCATAGGAGCTTTCATCCCCATAGAGTTGGGGTGTATCCTCTCCCAGCAAGTGGACATGTTACTCTGCACCTTCCTAGAAACCCCCTGAACTCAGTTCTTATGGGTTTTTAGGGAGCCTTTATTAGGTAAGCACAACTGATTAAATCACTGGCCACTGGTGATCAATTGAACCTTTAGCCCCTTTCTTGTCCCCAAAGGTGGGAGTGGGGCTGTGAGTTCCAACCCTCTGAGTTTAGGGTTGGTTCATCTGGCAACCAGCTGCCAGTCCTGTGGTTATTATTTAGGGACTTTCCAAAAAAATCTCATTACCATAAGTGTTGTGTAGTTGAAAAGGGACTGTCTTACATTTTTATCACTCTGAAGCTGTCAAGGAGCTGTGTCAGGGATCACAGACAAAAGGTCACATACAGTATTTTAACCAAACAGACTTACTGCTTTAGTCACTTAGAAAATTGCGAAATTTATAGAAAGTGTGAGCCAGGAGTTGTAGACCACAAAATGTATATGACAGTGACCCAGGCTCTTCTGAAAGGTGTGTGCTTTGTGGGAACTGGCCGAGTCGGCTGTTGTGTGTATACTTACTTGTTGTGAACAAATGAATATCTAGTTTGATCTGGTCCACTTGTTAAACCCCTGGGATTTGGGAGGCTGTTGTTTCTTCGGTGTGTTCGTTTTTGTTTTAGCTAGTTGTAATTGATGTGGTTGGGGAAGGTATAGCTTTGAACTTCCCTTTTCTTTTAAGTAGAAACACTGGAGCCCCTTGTGGCTCAATAGTCAATGAATTGTTGTTTTAGTTCTTTTTCTTTTATTAAGGAAAAATCAGAGGCAGAAAATCATTTTATTTTGGGGCCCTGATATTGGTTATTAAGAATAATTTCTCGAGATCTCCTTTTTCTTTTTTTTTTTTTTTTATTGTTGGGGATTCATTGAGGGTACAATAAGCCAGGTTACACTGATTGCAATTGTTAGGTAAAGTCCCTCTTGCAGTCATGTCTTGGAGATCTCCTTTTTCTTAAGTTGAACATGGTGTTTATAAGTATAACCCATGTACATTTAGAAAAAAATATTTTTATTTCTTATCAAGGAAGGAAGGAACAAGAATTGGTCTTCCACTGGGTTAGGCCTAAAATTCTATTGATAGTTTAGTTTCAGGTAATAGGTATTATGTGTCTAGTACTGGTAATATATGTCTCTGGAGAGCAAGGTTGCAGCAAAATGATACACATGAGTGAGTATAAAAGAATGGAAACCTAGTATGAAATTACACAGGCTTCTTCATCCAGCCCCTGTCCTGTGTCAAGGGAGACTGAGTTTGTGTCACTGCTTTATGTAAGGCCACTCGATCTACGGTTTCAGGGCTCTTGAAACTGTGAGATTTCCCTTTAACTGGTTCAGTCTGTTGGAGAGCTAAATATCATTTAGATTCAAAATGAGAAATTTCCCATTATTCTTTGATATAATTTTTAAGAGGATTAAAAAATCCTTTATAACACTGTTGTAGTAATTTCAGTTTTTTAAAGAACCCATTGTATTTGTTTAGTTTTATATTTATGTGGCGTCTAAGCATTACTTTGTGATGCTTGATAATTATTATTCACAATTGCTTACTATTTGGATTAGTCCAGACCTAAAGTTTAAGTTAGGAAAGTTTATCTCAATCTAGTTTCTCCTATTCAAAAGGAAGTTGATGGGCAGATTATTTGTAATTTCCCAGTTAAATTCATTTTGTCCTTCCTTCATTGGACTGTCAGCCAACTTCAGAATATCAAGGTTCCTCATATAATCTCTGTTTTGTTTTTCTTTTTTTCTTTTTTCCTTAAGCAGGCCTAGGCAAAGTTTGAACCCGCCGCCCCTGCTGTGCAGGGCCGTCACTCTAACCACTGGACTATGCTGCCCACCTGATACAGTCTCCATTTTGAACTTGGGTGACTAAGAGCATCAGCTTCTTTATTTGGAAGATATCATTTTGAGCATCTTTATCATTGAGGAAGATTTGTAACTGTAGTATTTGCTGTTGGCTTCCCTAACTTATTGATCAGTTCTGAATAAAAACACTATTAGTGAGGATTTGACCCAAGAGGGACTGAAGCTTACATTTTGCAAGTTAAGAAAAGATTGACTTTTAAGTTTAAATATTGACAGGGAGCAGGAGATAGTTTTTAATGAGCTTTGTTAATGATTCTTTTTTTTTTGTAGAGACAGAGTTTCACCTCATGGCCCTTGGTAGAGTGCCGTGGCCTCACACAGCTCACAGCAACTTCCAACTCCTGGGCTTAAGCGATTCTCTTGCCTCAGCCTCCCGAGTAGCTGGGACCACAGGCGCCCGCCACAAAGCTCGGCTATTTTTTGGTTGCAGTTTGGCCGGGGCCGGGCTTGAACCCGCCACCCTCGGCACATGGGGCCGGCGCCCTACCCGACTGAGCCACAGGCGCCGCCCTGTTAATGATTCTTAACTGTTTATCACAGGACTTTTGCTTGGCGAATCCAGTTAGCAATTATTTTGTTGATTGATTGATTGATTGATCAATTGTTTTTAATTGTGTCTTGCTGTCATCCATGCTGGAGTGCAGCAGTGCAATCATAGCTCCTTGCAGCCTCACACTCTTAGGCTTAAATGATCCTCCTGTTTCAGCCTCCCCAGTAGCTAGGACTATAGGCATGTGCCCTTATGTCCAGCTACTTTTTTTGAAATTACCTTGTAGAGATTAGCTCTGGCTATGTTTCTCAGGCTGAACTCCTGGTCTCAAGTGATCCTCCTGCCTGGGCCTCCCAAAGTGCTGGGATTATAGGTGTGAGCCATTATGCTCAATCAGAAATAATTTCCTTTGAAATATTAAAATAATTCAGTTCTTATTCAGAATGACTGACTGTTCTTTGAGTGAATGGCCATAGCATTTCTTCTTCTTGTCTCCTTCCCAGCAACATTTGCCTACTTATGGTTATGGTTGATTAGACTGATGGGGAGCTCTTTCCTTCCGTGTTATACTTATGAGTTTTATAAAGATGGTTAAGATTAGTTCCTGCTGTCAAAGGTAATCTGATTTAGGATGAAATCAACAGTAGTATTTTAAGAGTGGAGTTTTCTCTTGGAATTGTTATTTGGTTAGAATTACTGAATGCTGTTGTACAGTTGACCCTGGGACAACACAGGTTTGAACTGTGTCAGTCCACTTATACATGTATTTTTTTCAGTGAAACACAAATTGAAAATCCATTTGTGGGTTTTGAAACCTGCACATATGGAGGGTCAGCTTTTTGTATGAGAGGCTTCTACAGGGTTGACAGCCGGATTTGAGTGTACTTGGATTTTGGTATCTGCAGGGGTCGTGGAACCTATCCCCTGTGTATACTCAGGGGTGGCTGTATATAGCTATGAGCTACAGATTTTCCCTTAAGGTGGTATTCAGTTTTTGCACTTTCTAGGATTTATCATTTCTACTCTTAGCCCCTAAGGTTTTATGCTAACTTATGGGTATCATCTTTTCCCTCAGGGTAGGAAATATTTTTATTTGCATGTTCCATGCTATTTTCTTTCTATGTTTGGTTTACTCATATCTAGAATAATATAGTGTAATGGTTTATTAATAATACTACTGTAGCCGGGCGTGATGGCTCCTGCCTGTAATCCCAGCACTGTGGGAGGCTGAGGAGGGAGAATTGCTTGAGTTCATGAGTTTGAGACTTGCCTGAGCAAGACTGAGACCCTGACTCATAAAAAAATGAAAAACCCAGCTGGGCACTGCGGTGAGGCTTCCGGAGGCTGAGGCAGTGTGATGTCTATAGCCTGAGTCTGAGGTTGAAGTGAGCTATGACACCATGGCACTCTGCTCGGGGCACAGGGTGGGACTCTGTCTCAACAACAACAACAAAAAACAAACAAAAAAAACTACTATGCGTTTGTGCTTTGCCAGTCATAAAGTGCTTTTTTTTTACATTTTTTTTCTTTGTTTCTTTTTTTCTTGAGACAGAGTCTCAAGCGGGGTAGAGTACCATGGCATCACAGCTCACAGCAATCTCCAAATCCTGGGCTTAAGCGATTCTCTTGCTTCAGCCTCTCAAGTAGCTGGGACTACAGGCACTTCCTAAATTCCCAGCTGTTTTATTTGTTGTCGTTGTTTTAGCTGTCCTGGGCCGGGTTCGAACCCACCAGCCTTGGTGTAATGTTGCCAGCGCCCTACCCACTGAGCTATGGGTGCCACTCTTTTTACATTGTTTTTTAAGTTAATTTAATTTTTTATTTATTATTAAATCATAGCTGTGTACATTAATGCAATCATGGGGCACCATACACTGGTTTTAATACCATTTGACGTATTTTCTTTTCTTTTTTTTTTTTTAGAGACAGAGTCTCACTTTATGGCCCTCTGTAGAGTGCCGTGGCATCACACAGCTCACAGCAACCTCCAACTCCCAGCCTTAAGCGATTCTCTTGCCTCAGCCTCCCGAGTAGCTGGGACTATAGGCGCCCGCCACAACGCCCAGCTATTTTTTGGTTGCAGTTCACCTGGGGCCGGGTTTGAACCCGCCACCCTTGGTATATGGAGCCGGCGCCTTACCGACTGAGCCACAGGCGCCGCCCCATTTGACGTATTTTCATCACACTGGTTAATATAGCCTTCCTGGCTACATTGTTTTTTTAAAAAAAACTTTTAGAAATTATCATTATTTTATTTTAGAGACAAGATCTTGCTGTTAGCATTTGCAAATGTTGTTTATTTTGAACCTCATGGTTAGCTATTTAGGCCAGTAGGTATTTTATCAGTTTGACAGATAAAGAAACTGAGATAGAGAGATATTAAATCATTTGTCAATGCCAATTAGCTAATTGAAATTCACACTGCCTTTCTCACATATAGGATTTGTAGATCCTACCTCCTGTAGGTGTAAAGGAGCTAGACAGCCAGTTTATTTTCTGCTAGGATTATCATGTACCTAATCTGAATTCAAATCACTTTTGCTTTGTATGTGACTTCTTCATACTCACAGGGACTTTGATTCTGTCAAAGTATGTGACATAAGTTCAATAGTATTTTGTCTTTTAAAAAAATCTTATGCCTGGGCATGGTGGCTCACGCCTGTACTCCCAGCACTTGGGAGGCTGAGGCAGGTGGCTTGCCTGAGCTCACAGGTTCGAGACCAACCTGAGCAAGAGCAAGACCACATCTCTAAAAATAGCCAGGCGTTGTGGCAGGCACCTGTCTAGCTACCTGGGAGGCTGAGGCGAGAAGATCATTTGAACCCAAGTAGGTTGCTGTGAGCTGTGATGCCATGGCATTTTACCACGGGTGACTGAGTGAGACTCTGTCTCAAAAAAACAAAACAGAACAAAAAAAACTTACAATATGTTTTATTGACTGTTTACTATGTGCCAGGACTATCCCTGCCCATTCTGACACTACGTTTGTGACTTTAGGCAAGCTCTTTTCCCTCTCTGGGTCTAAGTTTTAACTTATATGTACAATGAGGGATTGGTTTAACTTAGTACTTTTTTTTTTTTTTAAGACGGAGTCTCACTATGTTGCCCTTAGTAGAGTGTGGTGGTGTCACAGCTCACAGCAACCTCAAAGTCTTGGGCTTAAGCAATTATCTTGCTTCAGCCTCCCAAGTCCTGGGACTACAGTGCCCACCACAATGCCCAGCTATTTTTTTGTTTGAGTTGTCATCGTTGTTTAGCTGGCCCGGGCTGGGTTTGAACCTGCCACCTCTGGCTTATGGGGCCAGCGCCCTACTCCTTTGAGCCACAGGCGCCGCCCTAATTTAGAGTTTTTAAAAAACTCTTTGTAATTCTAGTTTAGTATACAAAGTTTTTTGTTTTTTTTTTGAGACAGAGTCTCACTGTGTCACCCTTGGTATATTGCTGTGGCATCACAGCTCAAAGCAACCTCCAAATCCTGGGCTTAAGCTATTCTCTTGCCTCTGCCTCCCTAGTAGCTGGGACTACAGGCACCCACCACAATTCCTGGCTATAGTGTACAAAGTTTTTAAAAACATGGCCTTCCGACTTAAACATAGAGGTCAAAGACTGAGTTAGGAGTAAGGGCAAGTTATTAAATAACAAAAAGTATTCTTGGTGATGACAAAAATTTGGTATCTACTACTCTAATGATTTTAAAGGATTCTTCTATTTCCACAATATTACAAGTCATTGAAAAGATAGGTTTTTTTTGTTTTTATTTTTTTGAGACAGTCTCAAGTTGTCGCCTTGGGTAGGGTGCTGTGGCATCCTAGTCACAGCAGCCTCTAACTCGGACTCAAGCGATCCTCTTCCCTCAGATTTTTTATTTTTAGTAGAGACAGCGTCTCTCTCTGGCTCAGGCTGGTCTTGAACTCGTGAGCTCAAGCAGTCCACCCACCTCGGCCTCCCAGATTGCTAGGATTATAGGCATGAGCCACCTTGCTTGGCTGAAAAGATAGTATTTGTTGCTTTGTTTGCCTGAGTGCCCAAGTGATTGGGACAATAACTATTACAGAGGTTGTGAAGGTGGACAGAGAACCTTGATTGACGGGAGTAGTCTGAGAAGGAAGGCTACCAGGACGAGCTAGAATTGAGCTGTGAGAAGGATCTGGGGAGATAAATGAGAAAAAAGGGAATTGTGGACAGAATAATATAAGCAAAGATAAGGAAAAAGTACAGGTCATTTTTAGGGACAGCAAACGAATCAATTTTACACTAGAACATGATAAAAAAAGGTAGTTTGAGGCTAAAGTATGAAAGGTCTTAAAACATAAGGCCAAGGGCGGCGCCTGTGGCTCAAGGAGTGGGGCGCCGGTCCCATATGCCAGAGGTGGCGGGTTCAAACCCAGCCCCGGCCAATAACCAAAAAAAAAAAAAAAACATAAGGCCAACACACACAGCTTTGGACAAGTTAACAGTTCCAGGTGTGATGGCGTAATAAAGATTCTGGTTCTGTTACAGGCCTGTAGAGTCCACAGACTGTAGGATGTTCTTTCTGCTCCAATATGATGGTGCTGCCTGGACCTTAAACACATTAAAAAGAATTTTAGAAAAAGTATTTGATAGATTACCAGATTATAATTACATTGATAGCCAGACTACCAAACAGGAAACCATATTTTATGGTAATTGTTTAGCTATACCTTGCAGAATTTTCCACAGTGAACCCAAAGCAGCTTCTCTCAGTACTAACAAATGGCTAATAAATGGTGTTACATTCTTTTTGAATCTCATACATTTCAAAAGAATTTCTGGTTCTGGGTAAGAAAGAAGATTCTGTTTAAATTCTATAGAAAATAACTGCTTAGGAATAGTCTGTTCTATATTTTGTATAACAATGGACAGAAATGTTGCTCTCAATGGTACAAAACAATGACTCATCCAAAACCGTATCTTGGAATTAAGAGTGTAGTCATAATGCACCCGTACTCGTCTGTACTTAGGCAGCTCCTCTCCGCCTGGCTTTGTCTTGGCCTTCTCACTCCACTGTGGTTTAGCTTGACTAATCTATTTGTAACACATTAGCATTTTTAGTACAAAACTTAAGCAGCTTCTATAAAAAACTAAAGATGGATCTGGAGATTCCAGATTTCATCTCTGACATTATTTCTCAATCTAAACTGTATACATATATATATTTTTTTTCTTTAAAAAACATAATCTTTTTTTGGTTGACTTAGGTCATTTTTATGAAGTAGGGTTATCTCTGTTGGGCTTTTTCCACAGGAATAGCATTTATCAAGAAGCGTTTTCTTTTTTTTTTTTGTAGTTTTTGGCCAGGGCTGGGTTTGAACCCGCCACCTCTGGTATATGGGGCCGGCGCCCTGCCTTTGAGCCACAGGTGCTGCCCACAGGAATAGCATTTAAATGCTTAAAGGAAATTAAAGAGGACAGTGGTCTTGGGAACAGGAGTTGGAAGCATAGTTGGCGAACAACCTAATAAGCCAGCAGAAAAGCGTTCCACAGTAACGAGACAACCCTTCTGATGTAATAGGTACAGTCCTTGGGGAGTGGTGGTTTAGGTGAAGAAAAGGAAAATCAGATTTTAGTATCCACAGCAGGCCTTGTACTGCTCACCCCAGTACCCAGGAGAACATGGCACCTAGTCCTCTTATCCCTGGTTTGTTGACTTTCTCTACACAGGGGATACCCGTCACAGCTTTTACTCTGGGACTGGAGAATTATACTTATCTGCCCACCCCAATCATCCTTTTAGCAAGAAGAATCCAAAACCTTTAGTACTCATGCAGAGAGTGTTACCAGTATTTGGACAGCAGAAGGGGGAAGAGCGAATTTGGAAAGAGTGTACTGGAGTCTTACTTTTCTGCCCTTCCTTTCCTTCCCTCTCTTGTCGTCATAAATGGGGGCCCACTGTGAGCAAGGAAAAGGGGAAGCCTGTCTGGGAGAAGCTTTCCTGGAACTGGGCTTCCCAGGAAGAATCTGCTTTCCACCCATCCTTTGATGTTGGTGTCGCCTTTTTCTCTTTGCAGCAATAATCAGCCCCTTTGGGGATTAACTGATAACAGGTGTTGCCATTAGCGTTGTTTTTAATTTTTCAAAATTAAAATTTTTTTTTTGAGACAGAGTCTCGTTCTGTTGCTTGGGCTAGAGTGCAGTGTCATCATCACAGCTCGCTAAAATCTCAAACTCCTGGGCTCAAGCAATCCTCTTCCCTCAGCTTCCTAAGTAGCTGGGACTACAAGTGCATGCCACCATGCCTGGCTAAGTTTTGTATTTTTTGTAGAGGCAGGAGTCTCACTCTTGCTCAGGCTGGTCTGGAACTCCTATACTCAAGTAATCCTTCCAACCCGACTTCCCAAAGTGCTAGGATTATAGCATGAAGCGTCATGCCCAGCCTCAAAATTAATTATTTTTTTTTTTTGAGACAGAGCCTTAAGCTGTCACCTTAGGTAGAGTGCTGTGTGTCACAGTTCACAGCAACCTCCAACTCCTGGGCTTAAGCGATTCTCTGCCTCAGCCTTCCAAGTAGCTGGGACCACAGATGCCTGCCACAATGCCCGGCTATTTTTTGGTTGTAGTTGTCATTGTTGTTTGGCGGCCTCGGCTGGATTCAAACCTGTCAGCTCTGGTGTATGTGGCTGGTGCCTTAGCCGCTTGAGCTACAGGCGCTGAGCCCTCAAAATTAATTTTAATGTATTTGTCCCCCAAAGCAGCTTCAGTATATGAGCTTTAGAAGGAGATAAAGTTTTGTGGTAAATGCTGATCTAGATGTTGAGCAGTAAAATAATAATGGTACCATATCAGCATTAAAACAAAGTAGCTGAAGGAAATATTTTTAAGGAGTAAATGAGCATCTAGTTGGATTAAAATCCAGATTCAAAGAGGAAATTTTCAGAAAGTAAGAAGTGAATTATTAAGTGAGGAATCTCTAAAGAATTTGTAAGGCATATTGATTTGGAATATTTGTTAAAGCATGCTAGAAACTGTATTTTGATCGATGGTCTATAAAGCAGTTGTGACTTTTATGGCATTTATGAAACACATTGTAGTTTCTTAAAAATATTGACTGTTATCTTTTTCTCCCTACTTTTAATTGGTCTAATTTTGGAATAATTTATTTCTGGGTTGCTTTCTGTACTTTTGTTACAATTAAAGACTCACAACATGTTTCAGGAAAATAGTTTTACCAAATGTAAGGCTATTTGCAATGTAGTTTTCTCGTTCAGAAACCATCACTAGATCTAATTTTTTAAACATTTTTTGCATGCTTTCCTTATTTTTTGTCTTTTATTTTTTTAAAGACAGGGTCTTACTCTGTTGCTGAGGCTAGAGTTAAGAGTGCAGTGGTGTTATCATAGGCCACTGCAGCCTCACACTCCTGCACTCAAATAATCTTTCTGCCTTAGCCTCTGGAGTAGCTGGGACTAAAATTTTTTTATTTTTTGTAGAGACAGGGTTTCCATATCACTCAGCCTGGTCTTGCACTTCTGACCTCTAGCTGTCTTCCCACCTCCACCATCCAAAGTCCTGAGATTGGAGGTATGAGCCACCACAATTAGCTCTTATTTTCTGTCTTTTTCCCCTTCATTCATTCATTCATTCCCCTCCCATTTTCTCCAGCCCAACCCAACCCTCCCACCCACCCCCATTTTCTATCTTTTTTTTTTTTTGTGGTTTTTGGCCGAGGCTGGGTTTGAACCCACCACCTCCAGCATATGGGACTGGCACCCTATCCCTTTGAGCCACAGGTGCTGCCCCCCATTTTCTATCTTAACTGTATAGAATTAAGCCCTTTCCCACCAGGATTTAGAAGCAACTCTGGAGTTTGAGATTAATATATATACGTGTGTGTGTATATATATATATTTTTTCTTTAAAAAACATAATCATTTTTTTGGTTGACTTAGGTCATTTTTATGAAGTAGGGTTATACACACACATATATGGGGTTTTTTTTTTTTTGAGATAGTGTCTCACTTTGTTGCCCAGGCTAGAGTACTGTGGTGTCATAGCTCAGGGCAACCTCGAAATCCTAGGTTCAAGCGATCCTCTTGCCTCAGCCTCCTGAGTAGGTAGGACTACAGGGACCCGCCACAATGCCTGGCTGGTTTTTAGAAATGGGGGTCTTGCTCTTGCTCAGGCTGGTCTTGTACTCCTGAGCTTAGGCATTCCACCAGTGTCGACCTCCCAGAGTGCGAAGATTAGAGGCGTGAGCCACAGTGCCTGGCCAGAGCTTCTGTCTTAAGTAGGCTCTGAGTAGAGAATGGAGGGGAGGGAGACTTTGAATAAATTGTGGCCTAAGCCTGGCTACAACACTTGGTCATTGAGCTTACCTGGATTCTGCCTTCAGCCACCCATGGAACCTCTGCCTCTCTAGACCAAAGCTACACAGCCTATAAATAGTTTCATGTTCTGGCTTGGGTCCTTGTGATTTTAATTTTTAGGCTTCAATTTTTATACATGCCGACCCACTGTGCCAAAGACCAAGAGAGGGTTCTGTATTCTAACTCATCTATCCTTTGCTTTTTTCCCTTTTCAAAACTTTATTTTGAGGTAGGTTCTCACTCTGTTGCCTGGGCTAGAGTGTAGTGGTGTCATCATACCTCACTGCAACCTCAAACTCCTGGGCTTTAGCAATTCTCCTCCTGCCTCAGTCTCCTGAGTAGCTGTGACTGTAGGGGTGGGTCACTACTCTCAGCTAATTTTTTTTTTTTTTTTGGTAGAGACAGGGTCTTGCCCGTATTGCCCAGGCTGGTCTTCAAACCTGGGCCTCTCAAATTGCTGGGATTCCAGTTGTGAGCCATTGCTCCTAGCCTGTATAGAGCTAATTGCTTTTGCTTGACAAGGTTCAGGGAACACTGTATTTATTCATTAGCCTCTGCTTTCTGTTTCTTCCTGTCTCCATTGTGGAATCGTGATTCCTCCTTTCTGGACTCATTGTCTTTTCCCCAAAGTCTCAGTTTTTAGCCCCACAATGGACATTGATCTGTTCACCAATAACTGCTGTGGCATCAATTTCATTAGAGAAATTTTCACTTTCCTTGCTTGAATGGAGGGTTTAATATGCTGGATATCCTGCTTCTTTCTGATGAAGCATCTTTCCTGGGGTCTCGTTGACATGTTGCTTATGTATGGATTACGTTCTTAGGGTTTGTGATATTTTATATTAACAAAAGATAGCAATATGGATAATATTGTTGGTATATGCCAGACCAAATACTATCTCTTGTTTATTATTCTCAGCCATTCTGGGAAGTAGATGTTATTATTCCATTTTACAGATAAGTGAATCAAGAGCGTGGTTAAACCTGAAGACCTGAAGTTAGTAAGTAACACGACTGGATTCAAGCCAAGAGGGCCAGATGGAAAAGTCAATGCATTGACCTCTCCCAGTTCTGAAGGATACTGACTCAATAAAGCAGCCACTGTTCTGTTTCTATGAAATGTTAGATTCTAGCCCTCGCAGGGATTGTTATAGTACTGTGTAATTTAGCATTCATTTCTGAATCACTTGGTTTCCCATTTGCAAGTTATAATATTGGGTAGCATTCTTTTTCTTTTTTGAGACAGAGTCTCACTATGTCACTCTTGGTAGGTGCTATGGCGTCACAGCTCACAGCAACTTCAAACTCTTGGGTTTAAGTGATTCTCTTGCCTCTGCCTCCCAAGGACCTGGGACTACAGGTGCCCACCACAATGCCCAGCTGTTTTTTTTGTTGCAGTTGTCATTGTTGTTTAACAGGCCCGGGTCAGGTTCAAACCCGCCAGCCTCAGTGCATGTGGCCGGCACTGTAGCCACTGTGCTACAGGTGCCACGCCAATCATTCTTTAATATTAATTTAACAAAAGTAGGGCCAGTGGCACAGAAGGCATTCATAGTTTGAAAATGAGTCTTTTTCATTATTGAGACTCACTGGGTTAGAGAATTGATGAGAAAATTGAAAATTAGAAATTTGTGATGCACCATAGAAAAAGCACTCTGACCTATAAGGCTATTACAGACATACCAGTGTATTAAATTCCCTATAAATACAATTGTCTAAGCGATCCTATCAAAAATATTAGAGGAAGGAAGCATACTTTTCTTCAGTTTACTTATATTTTTATTATTATTTTTTGTTTTGGATTAGCATAAGGGTATATCCAATTGTGGTAGGTTGTTTGCATTTGTTAGGTAGTATCCAAATTGTAGTTGAGTCCTTCACCCAGGAGGTGTGCCATGAGCCTCTGTAGTTTACTTATAATCTTACGTATGTAGACAGCTTATTAGAGGTATTCTTTGAAATATTTTTAGACTGGGCATGGTGGATCACACCTGTGATCCTTGCAGTTTGGGAGGCTGAGGCAGGAGGATTGCTTGGGGCCAGGAGACCAGCTGGTCAACACAGCAAGACCCTACCTGTCTCTACAAAAAAATAGAAAAATTAGCTGGGCATTTTGGCATATGCCTATAGTTCCAGCTACTTAGGAAGCATAGACAGGAGGATTGCTTAAGTCCAGGAGTTCAGGATTGCACTGCTGCGATGAGGCCACTGCACTCCACTCTGGGTGACAAAGTGAGACTGTGTCTCAAAAAAAAGAAAATGTTAGGAATGGTCTAGATGTGACTGTTCTTAAAAATAGGAGTAGATCACCTCTCAAAATCCTTTAAGTCTGTGATTCAGTTCTTATGCTGTAAAACAGTTTTATCGATAGAAAAGTGATAAAATTTAAAAATGACCTCATTTTCATCTCAGCCTAATTTCAAGTTTGCTAACAGCAAGTTTCTGTAACTTCTAATATTTTTCATTCTTCCTGTTGTCTTAAGATTTCACTTGATTTTCATTAAGTACAGTTCTTATAAGAACTCATAAAATATACTTACATTTTACCTTGTATGCACCCTGTTTCCTTGAGAAAATAGTAAGTTCATGGTGTTTCAAGGTCCCTAGTTTAATGAGACTAGAAATAGGATCTTTAAACCAAAGTAACAACACATTTCCATGTGGCAAAGATGGTAGTCATTTTCATCATATCTTGCAAGGTGGAGCCTTTAATTTGAAACTTACACCTTGTTTTAAAAAGACATTGAAAACCCACCTCACTCTATAGCTTGGCCAGGGCTATAGTTCCTTTAGACTCGAGTGTTGGCGCATGAGGGTTAGCGTATGGAGGGCTGTGTGCCCTCGGCCTCCCAGAATGGAAGGCATGAGCCACTGGTGCTGCTTTAAATTTTTTAATGTGGAATTTATTAACCTCTTTGATATTGATGCTATCTAAAACAAATAGAATACCTGTAGCAACAAAATTGAAAAACTGTAGCAACAATCATACTAGCTCCGTTCGCAGCATGCTTAGTATGTGCCTGGCGTGGTGCTGACAGTTTATTTAATCTGACAATCTTGTAAACTACTTTAAAGCTCATACTTTTATTGTCTCTATTTTGTTTTTTTTTTTTTTTTTTTTTTTTTTTTAAAATGTGGTTTATATTTGCTCCAGCCATTAACTTTTTTTTTTTTTTTTTTTTTTTAATTTGGCCGGGGCTGGGTTTGAACCCGCCACCTCCGGCATATGGGACCGGAGCCCTACCCGCTGAGCCACAGGCGCCGCCCTATTGTCTCTATTTTGTATCAGAAGAAATTATGCTTTGAGATGTTAAGCAAAATTACCCAAAGTGCAAAACGAGTAAGTGGTGGAGCTTGACTTCTAAAGCAGATCTGCTTGACTGAAGCCTTTCTTTCATGTTCTCACTCGAGATCCCTTGAACTGAAGTGAGTGAGAGTGTTGGGCACGTGCCCCTTAGTCAATTCTATGTAAATCCTGTCAGATTCAGAATAGTGTAGATGTGATAAAGTCCATGTAAATTTATCAGCGTCACAAGAGATTAAATGTAGAAAAAAATCCTATCATAGGAAAGGAGATATAACTGTGGCAGGCAGACTACTCTCCCACCTACCTCATTTTGGGGTGGTTGTTGGTGTGGCAACTACACAGGCAGCATTTATTTGACAAGTTATGTGTGCGTAAGGCAGAACACTGACTGCTTTTCATGCTGGCAAGTCTACTTACCAGTACTGGCTACCTGTAAGGAATGTGAGCATGCTGGATTTCAGAACAGGAAAAACCCAACTTCCACTTCATTTCACGTAGAGTTCACTTAGGGATACAGACTTTTTGGTGACAGTAACTGTTACTTTCTGCTTGTTAATTCTGATCCTTGCATAATGCTAACCTGTTAAGATGTTAAGATATTATCAGATGACAAGCTTTCCTCCTACCCGTTCTCCATAAAAAAAAAAAAAAAAAAAAGCTAATGACATTGTATCGAGGAGTCTACTTGATACTGTTTTATGGTTAAAGTATATTTATTATGAAGCCAGTATTGTGAAATATTCTTTTTTGGGGGGGGGATGTGGCATTTTTTCTTGGTAATGGAGTTAGATGCAGGTATATTGTATATGATGAAGGAGAATCTATTGCCCAGATGGACCCCAGTGAAAGTGACTTAAATATGTAAATACATTCTGCTTAGGAAAATGATCTAAGATGGATGCTGTGGGGAGGGGAGAACAATACTTTATCCCGACATTTACAGCTTGAGGTCCATCTACTCCAGAGTGTAGGACTTTTTAAGATCTTACTATAGTGTTCAATAGGCAGGTTTTTATAAGTAGAGAAAAGAATTTAGTGTATATAGGGTTGGAAAAACATGGCAAGTTCAGGAAACTGCAAATGGTTTCTTTTTTTTTTTTTTGTAGAGACAGAGTCTCACTTTATGGCCCTTGGTAGAGTGCCGTGGCCTCACACAGCTCACAGCAACCTCCAACTCCTGGGCTTAAGCGATTCTCTTGCCTCAGCCTCCCGAGTAGCTGGGACTACAGGCGCCCGCCACAACGCCTGGCTATTTTTTGGTTGCAGTTTGGCCGGGGCTGGGTTTGAACCCGCTACCCTTGGTATATGGGGCCGGCGCCTTACCCACTGAGCTACAGGCGCTGCCCCTGCAAATGGTTTTTTAAAGCCAAAAGCACAATGACAGCGTGTGGAAATGTCAGGAGATGGGAAAGGATAGTTTAGTAGAGCCCAGACAACGAAAGAGTTTTGTATTTTATGCTAAGGAGTTTGGATTTGTTTCTATAGATAATAGGGAAGCTTCTAATTTTTTTAAATCAAGTTTACTTAATTTGTATTGAAGTGCAGAGAGTAGATTGAAGGTAGAGAGACGATTGTACTCATCAGGAGACTTATTCTTATTAGGAAACTTGTAATCATTCAAGCAAGAAATAATGACCTGAATTATGGACCTTGTACTAGGGGTAAAGAAAAGTGTGTACTTTATTCATTCATTCATTTAAGAAATGTTTACCAAGTTCCTGTTGTGTGTCAGGCACAGAAGTATACATCAAAGTGAACAAGATACAGCCACTGCCTTCAGAAGAGCGCTTACAGTCTAGCAGAGGAGTAAAAGAGAAACAGGCAATTACAGTTGATATTACTATAACAGGGCATTTATGACAACATGTAGACCCATCCCAGGGGGCAGGAGAGCCTTTTTAGGAGAGCCTAGGCAGAAGTAAGTTAGGTAAAAGTGTACAAGGTGTAGGGGTGGGGCTTGCAGTGTTGGAAAGACTAGTGCTTCATTTGAGGAAATAGTATCTGAAAATGGCTAAAGGAGATGAAAGAAAAACCATAGCTTATTTAAGGAACTATAGATCATTTAGTGTGGCTGGGTTGTGCAGAGTAAGGAAGTGGGTTGATAGAAATGAGGCCAGGGGAGTTAAACAGGATTATCTCTTATAGACCATGTTGAGAAATTTGCTTAAGAGCAAAAAAATTATTTTTATCTGGAGAATGTCATGATCAAATTTGGCCTTTAGAAAACTGTCTGCTGTGTGGAGGATTGTGAGAGGAAGAGTAGATAATAAAAGAGGTGCCAGAAAGACAGGAGTGGTTTTTTGGAAGCAGAAGGAAGAGTTTGAAGAAGGGAGTGGTTAGTTCTGTTCAATACGGCTGGGAAGTCATGATGGAGACCATGGAGGATCTCCTGGGTGAGAAGAGTTTCAGTGAAGCGATTGAGGACTGTTAGGTAAGGGTGTAGCTTAGCACTAGGATTAAAAACCATGCTTCATGGAAACTCAGGGTCAGGGATTGAAGGTTCTGATGAGGATGAAGATTATCTGCTGAAAGAAAAAGATTATCTGCTGATGTGGTTCCTGTAAATGGAACAATGAGGCAGAACAGAAGAACTAACATTATTTTGAATGTTTATGTGTTGGTTGTTTCTCTTAATTTTGCGGGACAAGTATTATCATTGTTGGAAATTGGGAATATCTGTTTGGTGTGATTCAGGTAGAGTAGAAGAGAAAGGGAGGTAGGAAGATTGAGGGGATAGAGATAGCAAAGGGATATTGGAGTTTAGGATGTCAAGACTGGAGTAGTTACGGATTATTACTAATATGGGAACGGAACCAGGGTAATGAAGTGGAATGAAGAAAGTCTCAAGCTATTGCCCTGGGTGGAGTGCCTTGGTGTCATGGCTCACAGCAACCTCCGACTCTTGGGCTCAAGCAATCCTCTTGACTCAGTTTTTCTATTTCTTTAGTAGAGATGGAGTCTCTTTTTTTGCTCAGACTGGTCTCAAACTTGTGAGCTCAAGCAATCCACCCACCTCAGCCTCCCAGAGTGCTAGGATTGCAGGTGTGACAGAGTCTTACTCTGTTGCCTAGGCCAAAGTGCTGTGGCATTAGCCTAGCTCACAGAAACCCCAAATTCCTGGGTTCAAGTAGTCCTTCTGCCTCAGTTTCTCAAGTAGCTGGGAATACAGGTACCCACCACAACACCTAGCTAATTTTTTTTTTTCTAAGTAGAGACAGGGTCTCGCTCTTGCTGAGGCTGGTTTCGAACTCCTGAGCTCAATTTATCCACCTACCTCAGCCTTCCAGAATGCTAAGATTATAGGTGTGAGCCACCATGCCCAGGGAGGAAAAGATTGTTGTCAGTAAGGTCATAATTACAGATTTGAAGTTGCTTAGAATGATGGTTATAACTAGGATGGAGAAAGCAGAGCCCAGCTACTAAATTGCTCTTTATATATTGAAAGATGACCTGGAGATTAGTTACGACATTGACTGAGCATAGTTGAGTGACATGAAGCTCAGTGTGGTGGAAGGTTTCCCTGCTGTCTTCATACTCACTCAAATGTGGAAGAACTTTAGGGGAGAGAGAATAGTGATCCTATATGTAAACTAGAAGAATATTTGCCGTGAAGGTTAACTTTTTTAGTTGATCCTTTGCTGAGAGATCAGCACGTACTTTGTTTGCAAGTGAGCACTGTTTTATGGATAAATTCAGTTTATAATTCTCTATGGAGAAGATTACTGTCAGTGCTTTTCATCCTAGCAGCATTTGGAAAATTGCTGCTATGCAACCTGTTGTCATTTCTTAATGTTACTATACTTTGGTGTCAATGACTAATGATCTCATTGGGCTGGTTATTTCCCCGCCAGCTATGCTGGCGTCATAAGTATACTAATAGTCTTCAAGAAATGCATTCATTAAAAACCAGGTGATCACTTTGCAGTCGGCACTGGCATTGCCTGAATGAGTTGGACAAGTTAGAGAAAATCTTGTCAACAAAGCTACGTTGTCTTTCAGTTTGGCTTGGGCAGCGTAACAAGAGATGAATCAGTTATAATTTAATGGGATCTGATATGACTTTTATAAGATATCACTTTAATATGATGCCTTGCCGTTAATGTTTTAGTAATCTGACAGCATTAAAGAGACTTGATATTCCCATTTTATTATTTCTTGGCTCCACGACAGAACTGTGCATTAAAAGGCACTTAAGATTTTAAAAGGGTTGTCTAAGAAAGTAGTAAAAAACAAACAAATCCCAAGTGAGTGGATCTGACTTACACACTCCAGCAATGTGTAGCTAATTGCAGGTAGATTTTATAATTCAAGGTGTTGTGTCAGCTTCCCTGGGTGTATCTTCTGTATCAGAGCATGAGTGATGGAGATGTCATCTTGCTCAACATCAGGTTTGAGGAAGCAGTTTCCAAGACAGGATAACAGAATAGAGTTATTTCACACTGTACTTTCCTCTTTTGTGTAAGCTTCCTAAAATTTAGAGGTTGAGCAAGCAGAGGCCTTTCAAGATGCCTTTGAGCTAAATGACTGATAAAAATTTTAGCAGTAGTGAAAAAATACAGTAATGTACATACCTAATGTTATTAGGTATGCACTATATGTACATATTACTCACAAAGAAATGCCAGTTATGGGTGGCGCCTGTGGCTCAGTGAGTAGGGCACCAGCCCCATGTACCGAGGGTGGCGGGTTCAAACCCAGCCTCGGCCGAACTGCAACCAAAAAATAGTCGGGCGTTGTGGCAGGCACCTGTAGTCCCAGCTGCTTGGGAGGCTGAGGCAGAAGAATTGCAGAAACCCAAGAGCTGGAGGTTGCTGTGAGTCCTGTGACATCATGGCACTCTACCAAGGGCGGTAAAGTGAGACTCTGTCTCTACAAAAAAAAAAAAAAAAAGAAAAGAAATGCCTGTTACCATTATATTCTTTTTAACTTTCCAAAATGGCAAGATTTTATTTTAAAAAAAGATAATACACAATGTTGTTGTGGGGTTGGGGGACTAGGTAGGCATGATTTTAATGGAAAATAATTTAGTAGTGGTATATCTCAGCAATCTGAAACATATATGTCTTTTGACTTAGTAGTTTCAGTGCTAAAAGTTTGTTTTATAGAAATAATTATAGGTCAAAACAAGAATGTAGCCAGAAGAGTGTTCACCCCAACATTGTTCAGAGTGGTGTGGGAGCAGGGGAGAATCAAAAGGAAAACCTAAAAATCCAGTCCTGGGGGGTTTGTTTGAAATTATGGAACGCTGTCTTAATGTTGTAGAAAACTAAAGACATAGAAGGCTGAATAATATGTGGCTTAAGGGACAAGAACTGCATTCCATAATGGTATATATGTGCAACATAATTTCATTTTTGTGTGGAAAATGTGTACACATAGGAAAAAGGTACAGACATTCAAGGAATGTAGGGTGAGATGAAGTAGACCCAGAGAGATTGGGATGAAGATGGAATTGAAGTTGGGTGGAAAACTGAGCCAGGTGACAAAGACTGTTCTGCTAAAAATGTTAATGGTTGCGTTCCATGAGTAGGGAGTACAGTTAGTGATGTTCTTTTATTGATCTGTATTTTCTAGTTTTTTTTTCTTTTTACAATAAACACATTACTTTATAATTTAAAAACACTTTAAAAAATGCAGAAGGGTGTTGGGGTGCTCAGCTTTCAATTAATTGTTTATCAGAAGAGTTTGTGCTGTGAGCTTGACAAGTGGGCTAGTTGCATGTGATGTGATGATGAAGATATTATTAATTTTCCTCATTTTAGCCAGTGTATGGGATTTTGAAGAAGACATTAAAGCAAAATATGGAAAGACAATTTGTATTAATATAATCAGATTGTTAGATGATGTAAAATGGAAACATTTAGTCAGTTGCTTCTTTTTTTTGAGACAGAGTCTTACTTTGTCATCCTTGGTAGAATGCTGTGGCATTATAGCTCACAGCAACCTCTAATTCTTGGGCTAAAGTGATTCTCTTGCCGCAGCCTCTTGAGTAGCTGGGACTACAGGCCCCTATCACACGCCTGGCTATTTTTCTTTTTCTTTTTTTTTTTTTTTTTTTTTTTAGAGATGGGGTCTTTCTCTTGCTTGGGCTGGTCTTGAACATTTGAGCTCAGGCAGTCCACCTGCTTTGGTCTCTCAGAGTGCTAGGATTACAGGCATGAGCCACCATGCCAGGCCTGTCAGTTGCTTCTTCAGATAAAGAATATTTTTTGTACCATAAAGTGCAAAAAATATAAAATAAAGTTTTGGAACCATAATTGGAGTGTAAACATCTTTCTCTCTCTCTCTCCATATATGTGTCTGTGTGTGTGTGTCTCAATTATCAAACATCTGCCCTGTTAATATAATTTAGTACAAAAGAAATGATGCATCTAAAAGTGGACATTATGGCTCACCGCCTGTAGCACAGTGTTACAGTGCTAGCCACAAACACCAAAGCTGGCGGGTTTGAGCCTGGCCCAGGCCTGCTAAACAATGATAACTGCAACAGAAAATAGCCAGGTGTTGTGGTGGGCACCTGTAGTCCCAGCTACTTGGGAGGCTGAGGCAAGAGAATCCTTTAAGCCCAAAAGTTGGAGGTTGCTGTGAGCTGCGATGCCATGGCACTCTACTGAGAGTGACAAAGTGAGACTGTCTCAAAAAATAAAAAATAAAAAATAAAAAAAGTAGACATTATCTACCAATAAGAAACAAAATGCATTAAAATTTTGGATTTGAATCTTTGTTTCCAGAATGATTCTAAAAATTTTTTAGGGAAATATAGAGATAGCATGAAATTCCACAAGCTGAGCGCTCGATACTACAAGACTGCACCCCACTTCTGATCCTAGTCTCCAGCCCCAGGTTGTTTAGCCTGTGCTTCTGACTGGCTGTAAATGGGGATCCCATATCTCCCTCCTCAGTTTTAATTTCCTAGGACAGCTTGCAGAACTCAGGGGAACTTCTTTACATTAGTTGGTTTATTATAAAGGATATTACAAAGGATACAGAAGAAGAAAGGCATAGGGTAAGGTTTGGAAAGGGGTATGGAGCTTCCATGCCTCTTCTGGGTGCTTCACCTTCCAGGAAACTGTGCATTTAGCTGTCCAGGAGCTCTCAGGATTTCATCCTCTTGGCTCTTCTCTGAAGATATGAAGGCTTCATTGGGTAAGCATGGTCAAAGATGGACAACCATGTGCAAATGTGATTGGACAAGAGGGTATGATCTAACACCATTACACTAGGTGGGAAAACCAGCAAGGCCTGCTTGCTAGGATTCTTCTTGGCCTCTCTGTAAGCGTTCCTTCCTCCCAGGTATGGGCAGGACCCCTTTCAAATGGGGTCTAAAGACCTTACCTGCAGACAAGGTAGGTCAGAGGATTTCTTTATGGCCAACTCTAAGAAAGGCAGGGAAGATTCCTGCCTTGGGTAGAAAAAGGAACAGGTAAAAGGAGGGCAGGAGAAATATTAGAGAGAGAGAGAATGTTTTCTAAGTCCTCCTCTGAGACCTAAAGAGTGTGTGTGTGTGTAAAGTATTTAAATATATAAACATATATTTATAAATATATATTTATATCATATTTATATGTATAAATAAATATATGTATAATCTGTGTGCACATATATATCTCTATATAATTATCTAAGATAATATCATGGTACCTTTGTAGGGACACTCCTCTGAAACATTAACAAGGTGCCATTATTTATCTATTGTATGTCTCCTAGGCGGTTTTTAAAATGGTGAATGAGGAAAAAGAAATTGTTTTTTTTTTTTTTTTTTTTGGCTCAGTGCCTATAGCTTAGTGGCTACGGTGCCAGCCACATACACCAGAGCTGGCACGTGGGAACCCAGCCTGGGCCTGCCAAACAACAAGGACAACTGCAACCAAAAAATAGCCAGGCGTTGTGGCAGACACCTGTAGTCCCAGCTACTTGGGAGACTGAGGCAAGAATCGCTTAAGCCCAAGAGTTTAAGGTTGCCGTGAGCTGTGACACGACAGCACTCTACCGAGGGTGACATAGTGAGTTAGAGTCTCAATACCTATTGCTTGCCTCCTCTCTCTTCTCTCTCTGTCTCTCTTGGTCTCTCCTCTCTCTGTCCCACTCCCCCCCCCCCTTTTCTCTCCTCCTTGGTGCTACTCTGCAGCATCCCTTCCTTGCCAATAAATACCTTTCGTACAAGCAAAAAAAAAAAAAAAAATACCTATTGCTCTAGGTTAGAGTGCCATAGCATCAGTCCAGTTCACAGCAACCTCAAACTCCTGGGCTCTAGCAATCTTGCCTCAGCCTCCTGAGTAGCTGGGACTATAGGTATGCACCATTGTGCCCAGCTAATTTCTTTAACTTTTTGTAGAGGCAGGGTCTTGCTATGTTGCTCAGTCTGGTCTTGAACTCCTGGGCTCAAGCTACCTTCCTGCCTTGGCCTCCCAAACTCTTGGAATTATAGGTGTGAGCTGCTGTGTCTGGTCAAAGAATTTGTTATTTATTGTGTTTATTGAATAAAAATTTGTTCCTTTTAATTTTGGGAACAAGCAAGTGAAAGGCTTGTCAAAGTTCACAGCATTTTTGTAGATACTGTGGATAATTTTTGAGGAAAGATACAGTTCTTACCCTGCAGGAAATTATGTTGTAGAGTTAGAGCTAACAAAGGCTGCAATTAGACAATAGTACATATTTATTCTCAGGAGCTAGGTTGTTGACAGGATCAGGAGTGATCACTAGGCAATCAGAATACTAGAATCTTTCCAAACATCTGAACTGTCTGAAAGGGTAGGTAAGATTTATACAGGTAAAAAGTGGGGGGGGAGGTACCTGGTAAGTGGGCATGTATGTAGGTATATATGTATTTAGAGACAGAGTTTCACTCTGTTGCCCTGTGTAGAGTGCTGTGCCTTCATAATAGCTCACAGCAACCTCATACTCTTGGGCTCAAGCAATCCTCTTTGCCTCAGCCTCCCCGGTAGCTGGTACTACAGGCGCCTGCTACAATGCCCAGCTACTATTTTCTATTTTTAGTAGAGACTGGGTTTTACTCTTGTTCAGGCTAGTCTGGACCTCCTGAGCTCAAGCAATCCACCTACCTTGGCTTCCCAGAGTGTTAGGATTACAGGTGTCAGCCATCATACCTGGCCTAAGCAGGCCTTTTAAACTGGTTGTTGCAGAGATGAAAATAAAATGGGACTGTTTTGGGTGAAAGACAGGAGTGGCAGGACTAAAACAGGTTTTTTTGTTTTGGGGGTGGGGGTAGTCATTGGTTAGGTAATGAGGGGACAGCTTTTAGAGGATCTGAAAAGTTAGACCTAAGTTTGAGTATGGTATGATTAAGCATAGGTTTCTGGTGCACTAAAAAATGAAAAGAAATCACTTTTTCTTCCCATTCTTTAGTTATATAAGCACTCTAATTTTTAGGAAGTTTAGTCTGATGTTGATGCTATAAGGGACAGTTTGTGATATATAGAACTGTGGTCAAGATGAAGAAACTAATTAGGTAAACCCAAAGGGATTTTGTGATCACTTACTGAATTCTTACCAAGCACTGTTGTTCCCTAGTCATTTAAACCTGGCAGTTACCTTATGAATTAGATATTATTACTATCCTCACCTTGACAGGTAAGGAAACAGGGCAAGCAACTTTCACTAATAAGGAGCAGAGCAATCAGTCTGGCTCCAGAAACTAGGCTCTTACCCATGTGCTCTGAAATGTTGGTTCTCAGAGAAAGTGAGACTAACATTCTTCTGTGCACCTTTCCCCCCTTAGTAATTCCCTGTCTCCTTATGTACAGAATGGCTTAGTGGTCTTAGAACAAAGGCTTGGCTTGGGGACTTCAAATAGGTTTATTATCCATTTCAAGCTCTTTCAAAACTAATTGTTGGTTAGTTGTAAATAGTTCTTTGTAATTTTGTAACTGACAAATCCAAACAACTCGAGATTGGATTTTAAGGCTGCAGAAGGGAGGCTGGCTAATTTCATAAACATTTCTGCTCCTGAGTTTCTTCACCTAGATCATATTGTAGACAGGAATTGTTTTTATATTTATGCTAATTTAAATTTACTGTTTAAATCTGTTTAAATGCTAAGCTGATAGAAAAATACTCTAAAAAATACCACTACCCCCAAATGTGTATATTTTGAGTGAAGGCTGTGAAAAGAGTCACCATGGGTTTGTGACTTGTCCGTGGTTGCTGCTGCTGATGTGTGTACTGGGTACTTCAGACGAGGCGGCGGCTCGGCAGGCGGTGCTCTCCAGGTCCCCTTTGTCATTTGTGACAATTGGTCCCTGCTGCATGACTTTTAGGATGAGGGATTGGGATCCTTTAAAAGCATTTCAGAGGTTTTTCAACTAATGATTTTTCCTCCTATTCTTCACTGTTTGGTTTCTCTGGCAACCCGGCCTCCCCTCATGCTCTGCTGACGTCTTTTCAGCCCCTCTTCCCTCCGCTGCCCTCCCGTTGCTGCTTTAGGACCACATTGAAGGAACAGACATGTCTTCTTACAGAAGTGTTCCTGCACGCTTCTTAGAACGTGTAGAAGGATAGGGAGAGAAGAAATCACTTTTAGAAGCTAAGTAACCTATATTTTTAGGTCAGTTATAACAGGATTTCATCCATAAAAGGCTACATTTATTCTGTTGTCTCTGGTGTTGATTTTTCTTTTTAAGTTAAACAGTAATTCAGAAAATGTTTTCCCATTAAACCAGACATTCCACCATAAGCTATTTTAAGAATATAAGGTGTTGGAGAGGGAAAAATAATCTGAAAAGGAGGTGCATCGTTTGATTACTATGGGCTTATGCTGTGATTTGTCTTTTTAAAAATCAATTGTGTCCATGAAAAGCATTCTACTACTGTAGGGAGGGGAGAGCAAATAAAGTCCTAAAAATCTGTTGTTCACATTTGGTCTGCCAGTGATACCTTTTGAATTCTAATTCCTTGACACTTGTAGCTTCACTCTGTTGGGCTGAGGCAACCGCTCCTCAATACACAATTGCAACAGTTTGTAAAATTAATACCTCTGAAAGTTGATGACCCAAGGACTGTAAAAAAACTGATCAACTTAAGGGACTAGGCCTACTGTACTGATACGTACATGTGATGCATGTCCAGCCTATGAAAATTAGGCCAACTTAAGGATGTCATCAACATAGGGAGGTGGTCACCTCTGGAGGTTCTGCTGTATTACCAAAAGCTTTCACATCTGAAGCATACTTAGAGCCACAGCCATACCTGGAGACTTTAGCCACCACATTTAGCAAGCACATCACGCCTGATGGTGCACCCGCATGTTATTTCTGTCTGGTTGGAGATACCTGGGTCTGCAGAGAGTGGCAGTTGAGTAGGGCCTAAGCAGAAAGCCTTAAGGAACACTAATGTGAAAGAATCGGGAGCCAGGCCCAGGCTCAGTGCCCATAGCTCAGTGGTTATGGTGCCAGCCTGGGTTTGAGCCCCGCCTGGGGCCTGCTAAACATCAATGACAACTACAACAACAACAACAATAGCCGAGTGTTGTGGCGGGTACCTGTAGTCCCAGCTACTTGGGAGGCTAAGGCAAGAGAATTGCTTACGCCCAAGAGTTTGAGGTTGCTGTGAGCAACCAAGGGTGACATAGTAAGACATGGTAAGACTCTGTCTCAAAAAAAAAAAAGTAAAAAATATAAAAGCACCACAGCTAGAGAGACTGTCTCCCGTTGGCTTTAAGAATATGGTGTACTGGGTGGCGCCTGTGGCTCAGTGAGCAGGGCGCTGGCCCCATATACAGAGGGTGGCAGGTTCAAACCCAGCCCCAGCCAAACTGCAACAAAAAAATAGCCAGGCGTTGTGGTGGGCGCCTGTAGTCCCAGCTACTCGGGAGGCTCAGGCAGGAGAATCGCCTAAGCCCAGGAGTTGGAGGTTGCTGTGAGCTGTGTGAGGACATGGCACTCTACCGAGGGCAATAAAGTGAAACTCTGTCTCTACAAAAAAAAAAAAAAAGAATATGGTGTACTAGACTTTAGTCCTATCTTTTTGAAGAGACTAGGGACTGAGGAAAATTAATGTTTTCTTAAAAAAAACAAACAAACAACTTTTTATGGGCTGCCAATAAAATAATTTCTATTGTAATATTAAGTTATCAGACTATGTAGTATGAGTTTAGATTTGTTACTTTCCTCATTGATGTGTGTAGGTTATACCCAACTTCTTCAGCCTCTGACCTACACAGCATTCTCTGTAGTTATCTCTCAAAGTTGGGTGGGAGTTCATTCTTTTGAGCTGGGGACACACACTGATGCTGGCGGATTTCTTCCTACTCAAGTCTAGACACTCTCGGCCTTGGCAGTGTAGTTCAGGAAAATTTCTCACCTTTGAATTGTAGGCTTAGTTCAGATTTGCTGGTAATTGGCCAGCCGGGATCCCTACAGTGACTGGTATTGGTAAGTACCATGCACGTTGTATTGCTGCCAAGAAGCTTGCATAGTTAATGTGTTCAGTCATAGCCTTTTCTTTACATGACTACACCACTAAAATACAGAATGTCTTCTTGCTGCCTTCTCACAGAAGTCTACTGTTCCCACTTTATTTTTTCTGAGTGAGAAAAAATAGTCTTTTGCCACTGTTTTCATACTGAATGTAAATTTCAGCTGCCTTTAAAACTGATGTAATAAAATATTGAGACTCAGGAATTCTCTAAGAATAGAAATTTCACTTGCTTATTACTTCCTAGTTGATAGGAAGTTTAAACCTAAAGCCCTATGTGTGTGCTTTTAGTTAACCTTCTTTTTGAGTTAAACTTTCAGAAACTATCTTGTTTAAGTTTAGGTTTACCCCTTGTTAATTGTCCTGCTTTGTCCTTCTTCATTTATCAAAATCTGCCATGTGAGAGTTTTTTTTTTTTTTTGAGACAGAGTCTCATTATGTCACCTTTGGTAGAGTGCCATGGCTGTAGAACTCTGTGACGTCACAGCTCACAGTAACCTCAAACTTTTGAGCTTAAGTGATCCTCTTGCCTCAGCCTCCCATGTAGCTGCAACGCCCAGCTATTTTTTGGTTGTAGTTGTCATTGTTGTTTGGCAGGCCCGGGCTAGATTCAAACCCGCCAGCTCTGCTGTATGTGGCTGGCACCCTAGCCACTAAGCTATAGGGGCCGAGCCGAGATTTTTAATTTGGAAGTCCAAGTCATAGGAAGTTAAGAATCCCACAGGGTCAAGTCTTAATTTTTCATTTTAATTTGCCCAATCCCTTCTTTACTTCTAGGATAATTGAAAAAAACTTGTGTTGTCTTTAGTTTTAATTTACAATTTTTATTAGGATTTTACTGATAGTGTTATCTTTTTGGAACTGAGGGTCTCAGAGGGCTGATTTGGTTCTTTTTGGTTATTCTTGGGATTTAGAAGCATGGTTTTTATTGGTGCTGAATTTGCAACATCCTGCTTGTTTTCAAAAGGCAGAGTGGCAGAAAATGGAGTTGCAAGGTTACACAGACCAAATAAGTATATGATGAATTATAAAGTTACAATGTAAATTAGTTTACCTTGCATTTTAAAAGGCCTTAATGATTTTAAAAGCAAATACAGAGAACTGCCTGGAAACATATCATCTGTAAGACCTCTGAACTTGCAAAAAACAGGTCAAAAAAATCACATGTAGAAGGAAAGGTACCCTTGACTGAGCATCGTAGATTAGAAACCTCCATTTAAAATATAAATTGCTTGGGTAAAACGACATACTTTCCTGGTTTATTCTCATATTTTCTTTTTCTCTGTCTTCTTGCCATTATTACAACACAAGAAAATATGATTTTATTTATTTACTGGAGTCTTGTTTGGACCAGAGACTAAAGTGTGGATTATTTAGGGACAGGGAGGGGGAATTGATGTCTTTTCAATGTTAGGTTCATTGATGTACATGGCGTAATAGCTTCTTCAGTAAAACTTGGTATTTTTCTTTCATACATGTAAAATTCTCACACATTTTTATAATTTTTTTTTTCTGAAGGCTTCTGATAATTTGTGGCTATTGTGATATGTTCTTTTAAAAATTGTTACTATTATAAGGGCGGCGCCTGTGGCTTAGTCGGTAGGGCGCCGGCCCCATATACCGAGGGTGGCGGGTTCAAACCCAGCCCCGGCCAAACTGCAACCAAAAGATAGCTGGGCGTTGTGGCGGGCGCCTGTAGTCCCAGCTACTCGGGAGGCTCAGGCAAGAGAATTGCTTAAGCCCAGGAGTTGGAGGTTGCTGTGAGCTGTGTGAGGCCACAGCACTCTACCGAGGGCCATAAAGTGAGACTCTGTCTCTACCAAAAAAAAAAAATAATAAATAAATAAAAATTGTTACTATTATTAGAAGGTTATAGAATTTGTATATGCTAGAAACTGCTAATTTATTTTGTGCTTAGAGTTTACTTACCCCCTCAATGCTTTAGTGGGTTGGATTAGAATAAGGTATTTCCAAGGATCTTTCTAGTTATAACATTATGTGGTATTGTTCTGAGGTAACATCCTTTACATACTTGAAGTTAATGAGAGTTGTACACCCAAACCCACAGATAAATTCTGTGAATACAACCAGATAGGTTCGTTCACATGTATTTGCACGGGTTTTAATATACTGTGTTCTCTGCATAATGATTCTTTAACATTTTGAGGTAGAGTGAATATTTAACATTTAGAATAATACTCAAAAGTGCAGTTTCTTATTTGGGTTGAAATAGTTTTACTATTATTATTATTTTTTTTTTTTTTTTTGAGACAGAGCCTCAAGCTGTCACCTTGGGTACAGTGCCATGGCATCACAGCTCACAGCAACCTCTAACTCCTGGGCTCAAGCGAGTCTCCTGCCTCCGCCTCCCAAGTAGCTGGGACTACAGACGCCCGCCACAATGCCCGGCTATTTTTGGTTGCAGCTGTCATTGTTGTTTGGCGGCCTCGGCTGGATTCGAACCCGCCAGCTCAGGTGTATGTGGCTGGCGCCTTAGCTGCTTGAGTCACAGGCGCCGAGCCTAGTTTTACTATTATTGTCTCTCCCTACATTATAGTTTATTGTTGTGCTAGTTGGATTACATATTTTCTCTCCTAAAAATAGATGGTCTTTATCTAAAGCACAGTTTTAATAAATATTTCTATCTCAAGTAAAATTTTTCCTACACCATGCATTTCATTTGGTGAGTTTCCTTAAAGCAGATTATATTAAGAGGACTTTTGAGGACATGTTTATTCTCTTCTATGCCTCTGCCTTAGGGATCCTATTTATGATACAAATGTCAGAAGATTCCATTGGCAGTTGCAGTAGTATTCTTTTTTTTTTTTTTCTTGGAGACAGAATCTCACTATGTTGTCCTTAGTAGGGTGCCATGGTGTCATAGCTCCCAGCAACCTCAAACTCCTGGGCCTAAGCGATTCTCTTGCCTCAGCCTCCCAAGTAGCTGGGACTACAGGCGCCTGCCACAACGCCTGGATATTTTTGTTGTTGTTGTTGTCGTTGTTTAGCAGGCCCGGGTGTATGTGGCCAGCACCCTAACCACAGGCGCTGAGCCTGCAGTAATATCCTTTAAGAATTATTTAGATATTTATTTCTGCTGGGTCGAGGAAGGCAGATGTACTTGATTGTTATCTCGAGAATATATTCAGTCCTAACCTCCAAAATACACCTCAGTAATAGACTATCTTTCGCATCTTTTTAAAGACATGGGATACACGCATTTCTCTTAGATGCTGGCCAGGAATTTGTTTGAACAAATTGAAATGGGTAAATGAGTTTTAACTCTAATTTGAATAGGTTCTAGAAAATGAAGTTAGGGTAGAGGTCTGTGGAGGTCATATTAGGATGGCACTGAAGTAGTTCAGTTTATTTGTTTTTATTCCTTTGGTAAAATACAGGATGTGAAACTTAACTATTGTAACTATTCTTAAGTGTACAGTACCAGTAGTACTCACATTGTTGCACAATCTCCAGAACTCTCTTCATCTTGCAAAATTGAAACTTAATACCCATTAAACAAGTCCCCTTTTCCCCTTCCCCACAGCTCCTGGAAACCACCATTCTACTTTGTGTCTGTGAGTTCAAATCAGTAGTTTTTTAAAAATCTTTTTTAGAATTTGATCTGCTTTATGATAGCTAAGTGGATTTTGAACATGAAGAGGAGAGTAATCCAGTGACACTAAAAGCCATTTTTCATAATCACATGGGTGTCGTTAGTTGCGAACCCTGAATGTAGAGCATCACTGGTTATCAATCTTCTGTAATACAGAGTTTGGAAATTATTACTCATTTTATTTGAGGTTGATGATGATGACAATAGCTAGTGACTAACACTTATTGGGCACTTACTGCACATTACACGCCTGAAGATGGAGTAAGACCTAATTTGGGGAGAAAAGTAAAGCTTGGGCTCCTGAGGATATATTGAGACATAAAAGAAGTTATTTGTTTTTTCTATTAAACTCAAAGCTAAGTCATCTGTTGAAATTTAAGGGCTGAGGTCGGTTAGAAAGTTTAAAAAAAAAAAGTAACACGTTCGGAATTATCAGAAAATGGACAGGGACCTGATTAGGGAATGTATAGTAGCAATCCATTGTATGCCTGTTGCTATTCTAGGTGCTGTATGTTTTAACCTTTACTGCAACCTTATTAAGGTAGTTGTTTGTTATAGATAAACTAAGCGGCAGAATTAGGATGCCACTTTCCTTCTCTTGCCCCAAGCCCAAGCTCTTTCTTCTCTCTGCACCATTGGAAATACCTTACCTGGTATTTCAAGTCAGAAGTTTAGAGTGTAAGTTTTGAAAATCATTCTTCAGAGAAAGGGGGAGGAATAGATTTAAGATCTGGATATGTGAGCTTAACAGTAGGAGGTATCTGAAATTATAAACTGGTTTTTCTCCCTCAAGCCTACATCTGAAATACTGGATTGAGTTAATGCCAGTAAATTCTTCAATTTCTGTGCAGGGGGAAATGAAGGCCTTTTAATTTGTAATTATTTTATTCCTAATATGTACCAAAGGATTATATTACAGTGTCCTTTTTTTTAAACAATAGCTTCTCTGTAGGCATGTTCATTATTATTCTATGGCAATGCAAATTTTAGGAAAAGAAAAATCCACTTTTCTTTGCAGGGACTTGTAGGTAAAATCCACTTTTCTTAATATCATAAATGGGAGCTTTAGGCTGGGCGTGGTGGCTCACACCTGTAATCCCAGCACTGTGGGAAGTAAGGCAGATGGATTGCTTGAGTTCAGGAGTTTGAGACCAGCTTGAGCAAAGGCGAAACCCTGTCTCTGCTAAAAATAGAAAAACTAGCTATGCGTTATGGTGAGCACCTGTAGTCCTAGCTACTACTTGGGCGTCTGGGAAAGGAGGATCGGTTGAACTCAGGATTCTGAGATTGCTGTGATGACACCACAACACACTACCCAGGGCAACAGAGTGAGACTTTGTCTCCAAAAGTAAGTAAGTAAATAAATAAATGTAAGCATTAGTTTCTTATAAATTTGTTTTTATTTGACGTATATGAAGATTCTTCCCAAAGAAAGATACAGGTGAACAAATGGAGGCCATAAAAGTTTGATGTAAAGCAGATTGAATTGTCTTGGCTGTCTGTACAAACTAGAATTTTAATGTCCAGATGGACAAGAAAGCATCATGTTAATTAACAAGTCAACCTAACTAGTAAGATCTACTAATTTCTAGGCTGTAATGAATTGATATGAATACCCTTGCTAGGCCAGGCGCGGTGGGTCACATCTGTAATCCCAGCATTCTGGGAGGCTTAGGTGGGTGGATTGCCTGAGCTCATGAGTTCAATACCAGCCTGAGCAAGAGCAAGTCTCCGTCTCTAAAAATAGCTGGGTGTTGTGGTAGGAGCCTACAGTCCCAGCTACTCGGATGGCTGAGGCAAGAGAATCACTTGAGCCCAAGAGTTTGAGGTTGCTGTGAGCTATGACACCATGGCACTCTGCCTAGGGTGACAAAGATGGGACAATTCATTACTGTTTTATGGATTAGATTTATATTGCCTAAAACTGGGGAATGTAACATTCATCTGTAAATCTGCATGTGTTAGATCTCTTGTAATTCCACCTACGCAATTGCTGCTTTCAAGTTTAACTCTTTAAACTTGGTAACATCTAATTAGGCTAAATTTCTCCTATGTAGTCTGTTCTCTACCTTGTTATTATGCCTACATGGGTCATTATGAAAGTTTTGAGATACACAAAAATCAAGAAATGAAAAATCCATACAGATAGAAACAAATGAAGCCCTCTCAACAATACGAGTAAGTTGGGCAAGTTGAAACCTGAACGAGTGAATCACAAAGGGCACGGTTGGCTACGTATCTTGGAAGTGAAACAATGGATCATAACACAGTCTGTCTCAAAACTTCCGTAGTAAGCCATGAAACACTTCGATTTTAACATTAGCAACACAGCTCTCAATAAGATAGGAGATGCAGTAGAGTATAGATGAATCCCATTCACTTGGTAAATGCAAACTATTGTCTAGTAGGACTTATTGCAAATTCTGAACATGTAGAAAACTCTACCAAAGACATTTTTGAAGTTTTACTGTGAAGAAAGATAGACAGTTAATTTTGTAGGTCCCTATTTAGGAATATGGCAACTAGAACTTTTGGGTTCTGTACATGGAGATGCAAGGCTAGGAGAACATTTCAGGGTAAAGCTATCAAAGTTTTTTGTATCCAAAAGCTATTTATTTCTTTAATTATGAGAAGAAATTACAAATTGCTGAATGACTTTGGTATTCTGTTGGTATGGAGAGAAGGGTGATCTCAGAAAACTTGTAAGCCTGTGTGCGTGACACATGCCTTTTTTACTCATTTTTTAAATTTCTTAGACACATTTTTGGTTGCAGCCTTCACTATTGTTTGGCGGACCTGGGCTGGATTCGAACCTAGCAGCTCAGGTGTATGTGGCTGGCGCCTTAGCCGCCATTTTTTTTTTTTTTGGCCGGGGCTGAGCTTGAACCTGCCATCTACAGCATATGGGGCCAGCGCCTTACTCCTTTTAGCCACAGGTGCCACCCCCACATTTTTGAAGCTGTAGATATTCTAAGTTAGCAGATCCAAATCAGTACCCAAAGCAACTGTTTTCACCAACGCAAATGCATACTTTGCCGAGCTTTCTAATCTGGGCTCCTGAGTTTATACATAGCAAATTCTAACATCTGCCAAATTCTGTTATGACCCAAAAGGGAGTTACTGAAGTAGGATGAAGAATCTGGAAATGCATGCTGCCTATGGGGTAGATTGCATTTTAGAATTTATTTCCATGTGGATTTTCCTCTCATGGACCGCTGTGATGTTTAGCAGGCTGAGTTGGAAAGGTCATATTGCATGAGTTGAAGAACAATAAAAGGTCTGTTCAAGCCACTTGGTGAGCCTCCTGCCAGGGCCAGCTAATGGCCATTATAGCCCTTTCTTCTCTGGGATAAAGGAGTTTGGCTATCACATTTTTTGGCATCTGGTAATTTGGAGCCATTGCTTTTGCTGTGATGGGGAGATCAGACATTTAAAAGGTTGTTGGCCTAGCAGTTCACAGCTTTTCCTTTGGGCCTTGAGTGCTGCCAAGGTTTAATTTTATAGTAAGAGTATCTATTTCAAAGAAATGTGTGTGCATATTAAATATGCTTAATTAATTTTCTTTCTGCCAAAGAGAATTTGAATTTCTCTCTTCTTACAATTGACTTTACCTTTTTCTTTTCTTTCTTTCTTTTTTTTAACATAAGATACTGGCCCCAGAAATAGTTTGCAGTCTTTTTTTTTTTTTCTTTGCCTTTCCTTTTAATCAGTAAAATTTCCTTTTATGGGGGGGGGGGTTTGTATCATTCTAAGCCATGTTTAAAATATATACAGGGTCCCAGACCCCAATAGTTTTTAAAAGAGATGAAGAATCTGGGATAGAAGTTAATGTCTGTAATAAGTGTAAGTTCCCTCAGTGCTTTGTAGGACATATTTCTTTTTTGGTAGAGACATAGTTTCACTTTATTGCCCTCGGTAGAGTGCCATGGCATCACACAGCTCATAGCCAACTCCAACTCCTGGGCTTAGGCGATTCCCTTGCCTCAGCCTCCCAAGTAGCTGGGACTATAGGCACCCACCACGACGCCCAGCTATTTTTTTGTTGGAGTTAGGCTGGGCTGGGTTTGAACCCGCCACCCTTGGTATATGGGGTCGGTTCTCTACCCACTGACCCAGAGGTGCCGCCCATGTAGGACACATCTTAATTAAGAACCATTTTCAAAGCATTTTCATTCAAGTTATATATGATGTTTTACATAGCTGTCTTTTAAAATATAGGTATATTCCTGAAATTATTGAAAAATTTTTAATAAATGAAATAACTTAAAATGAAGGACGAATAATTTCTTTTTCAGTAATATAGTAGGTGAGATGCTCAGAGAAATCCCTTCTGGTCAGAACATTAAAAAACGAAGCTACTGGGCAGACACGTTTGTAGGAGGGACTTTGCCTAACAAATGCAATCAGTGTAACCTGGTTTCTTCTACCCTCAATGAATCCCCAACAATAAAAAAAAAGAAGCTAGGGAAAGGAAAAAATAAGTGAATATTTATAAAATAAATATTCTGGAGCTGTTATAAGAAAAACAATTGAAATCCTAAAAGAATCAGAAAACATGATTTCATAAAGTCAAGTCAGCCCTTGGTGTGTTTTGAGTTCTTGTAGGATTAGAACACAGAAAGGTACAAGAGACTAGTGCCCAGGCACCTGGGAGGGTGGGGGGTCATGTTGGAGATTGCTCCAATAGAATTGGGACCTTAGAAGGGGAGAATTCCTCAGTGGATGAGTAGAAAAAAAGATTCTTTGCATACAGAGGCTTAACTATTACCATCTTGGTTCTGGATGGAGGAGGGGGTGGAAGTCTCCCTTGAAATTGCCGAAGTAAATGCCCATACTCACATGGGTTCACAACCAGAGTTCATATTAATTGTAAGGCCTGCAAATCTCTAAACTGAAAACTTAGTTGAGAGTCTTCTCATTTGGTTAGGGTCCCCAGCTGTCTGGGAGAATCAAATTCATGGCTCTATAGAAACACACTTTATAGTCAGGCCTCAGAAAATTTTTGTAGATGAAGTTGCAAGAGATGCAAGCTCGCGTAAGAAAACAAGTGACTTTGAGTTGGTCAGATGTCGGAGATCATATTTTCCAAATATGGCTGCAGTGGTATTTCCTGAACATTGTGCTCTTCCAGAATTTTCCTTTTGTGCCATTGAAAATTGGAGTCTCTATCTTCTTCCATTGAACCTGGGCGGGCCTTTGTGACTGCTTCAAACAAAAGCAGTGACGTTATGACAGAAGTGACACTATGTTATTTCTTAGGCTAGGTCATAAAAATACCATATTGGGGTACTCATTCTTGGAACCCATGACCATGCTATGAAGAAGCCCATGGAGAGATCCATGTGGAAAGTAACTGAGACCTTGGCCTGGTGACACCAGCTAAGCTGCTAGCTGACAGTCAGGACTAACTTGCTAGCCTGTATAAGCCATTTTGAAAGTGGATCCTCCAGCATCCTGTCAAGATGCCTCATGGAGCAGAGGCAAACCCTCTGCTCTGAGTCCTGAATATGTGAGCAAAATAAGTGGTGGTGATGGCGTTGGTTTTTTCAGAGATAGGTCTCCCAGATTTCATACTGTGGGCTCAAGCTGCCATATTGCCTCAGCCTCCCAAGTAGCTGAGACTGCAGGCATGTGACACTGAACCCTGTTGCTTTAATTCACTAAATTCACTAAAACCCCAACAGTAACCAGAGTCTCATAAAGACTACAGGTATATAAAGAAAGAAAGGAGGGGGTTAAAAATATAAAAAGGCTCTTAAAAGTGATGAGACAGTGGGCGGCGCCTGTGGCTCAGTGAGTAGGGCGCTGGCCCCATATGCTGAGGGTGGCGGGTTCAAACCCAGCCCCAGCCAAATTGCAACAAAAAAATAGCCGGGCATTGTGGCAGGCGCCTGTAGTCCCAGCTACTCGGGAGGCTGAGGCAAAAGAACCGCATAAGCCCAAGAGTTAGAGGTTGCTGTGAGCTGTGTGACGCCATGGCACTCTACCGAGGGCAATAAAGTGAGACTCTGTCTCTACAAAAAGAAAAAAAGATTGCCTAAGCCCAAGAGCTGGAGGTTGCTGTGAGCTATGGCGCATGGCACTGTACCAAGGGCAACAAAGTAAGACTCTGTCTCTTAAAAAAAAAAAAAGAAGTGATGAGAAAGTATTAAAGATACATACACATCAGCAGAACTTTCTAGAAGTAAAAAACATACAGGCGGTCCCTGATTTATGGTTTGATTTAATGTTTTTCAATTTTATGATGCTCTGAAAGTGATGTGCATCCAGTATGAACCATACTCCAGTAAATTATTCAACAGACTACACGAGATATTTAGTACTTTATTATAAAGTAGGCTTTCTGTTAGATGATTTCGCTCAACTGCAGACCAAGGTAAGTCTTCTGAGCATGTTTAAAGAAGGCCAGGCTATGATGTTCAGTAGATTAGGTGTATTAAATGCATTTTGCCTTATGGTATTTTCATCTTAAGAGGGGCTTATTGAGATATAACCTCATTGCAAACTGAAAAACTTCTGTAGTTGAAAAACACAGAGGAAAGATCATGTGGACTGGATGGAGTTAAAGAATGAATTAGTGACTTGGAAAATAGAACTGAAGAAAATTTCCAGAATTTAGTGCAAAGAAAGAAGAGATGAAAACATAAAAGAGGTTTAGTGACAGAATGAGAAGATGCGACATGTGTCTGATGTAGCAGTTCCCAAGGTTTCTTTCTTTCTTTTTTTTTTTTTTTTTTGAGACAGGGCCTCCATCTGTTGCAACCTTAAATTCCTGGACTTGAATAATCCTCCTGCTTCAGCTTCCCATGTAGCTGGGACTATGGGCACACACCACTATGCTTGGCTGTTTCTTTCCTTTTGGGAGGAGAGAAAGGATCTCACTATATTAGTAAGGCTGGTCTTGAACTCCTGTACTCAAGCAGTACTCCTGCCTCAGCCTTCTGAGTAGCTAGGACTGCAAGCACATTTTGAATTTTTTTTAGAGATGAGGTCTTGCTGTGTTGCCCAGGCTGGCTAAATAATCCTCCCATCTTGCCATCGCAGAGTGCTGAGATTACAGGCATGAGCCACCATGTCCAGCCAACTATAAATTTTACTTTTCCTAGTCTGGTGTAAGGGGGCCACAAATAGTTCCTCACTATTTTAATTTGCATTTCCTCAATTACTAAAACGATTGAGAATCTTTTCATATATAATTATGCCATTGCATTCCAGCCTGTAGGACAGAGAAAGACCCTGTCTCTAAAAAGTAAGATAAAATACTAAATGAAAGTTGTAGATGACATGATGTAGTAAGGACAGTCCCATTGTTGAGCATAATCATTTTGGAAAACAATTTGGTTTTACCTAGTGATTCCTAAGTATATACCATAGTGAAACTTGCACTCATGGCCTGAAAGACATGTATAAGAATATTTATTTAAAGTATTGATCACAGTAGCAGAAAATCCAAACAACTCAAATGTCTAGCAACTACAAAGCATAAATACAGTTGGTGTGGGTGGCGCCTGTGGCTCAGTGAGTAGGGCGCCGGCCCCATATGCTGAGGGTGGCGGGTTCAAACCCAGCCCCAGCCAAACCGCAAGAACAAAAAAAAAAAAAAAAATAGCCGGGCGTTGTGGCGGGCGCCTGTAGTCCCAGCTGCTTGGGAGGCTGAGGCAAGAGAATCGCGTAAGCCCAAGAGTTAGAGGTTGCTGTGAGCTGTGTGACGCCACGGCACTCTACCAAGGGCGGTACAGTGAGACTCTGTCTCTACAAAAAAAAAAAAAATACAGTTGGTGTATTCATGAAAAGATGACTCTTTAGCATTATGCTAACTATATGTATCTTCATTGGGGATACATATTGGGGAATATTACAAATGTAATAGGGACCAAGAAAAAGACAGAATAATAAGTATGATTCTGTTTGCATAAAGTCTGAAAAAGGCATATATACATAATAATGTTATTTGGAGTTTATTTATATGGTAAAATTATAAGGAAAAGCAACTGATGAGCAAACATCAGGACAATAGTTTTCTTGGAGTAGTGGGGTGCTTGCTGTGGAATGGGGGAAAACATGGAACTACGGTTTGAACGTGACATATTTCACAATAAAAATTTTTATTAGGGTGTTGTTGCAAGGAACCCTTCAGTGATTCTTTTTCTAAAGAAATGATTTTGGCAATGCAAATAGTAATTTTTATTATTTTGGCACATGCTTGTGTACATGGAGTCTTTCAGTAAATATATTTGGAATTTTTTTCTGAGTTTCTTTACCTTTAACTTTGCTGTGTAGGGAATATGCCTAGGAAGAAGGTGAAACTAGGAGAATCCATCCACAAGTTCAAATTTAGTGGTTATAGCCTAAGAATGAGCAGTTAGGCCTCTTAGCCTACCTGTCTCAAAACTAGCTTTCTGGCCAGACACGGTGGCTCACACCTGTAATCCCAGCACTCTGGCAGGCAGAGACCGCTTGAGTTTGAGACCAGCCTGAGCAGGAACGAGATTCCATCTCTAAAAATAGCTGGGTGTTGTGGGCGCCTGTAGTCCCCGGCTACTCGAGAGGCTGAGGCAAGAGAGTTGCTTGAGCCCGACAGTCTGAGGTTGCTGTGAGCTATGATGCCATGGCACTCTACCAGGCACTCTACCAAGGGTGACAGAGTAAGACTCTGTCTCAAAACAAAACAAACAAACCAACACACCAACACCCCTCCCCCCAAAGAAAACAACCCTGGTTTACTATTGTTAAAAACAGAAGACTGTTTCTTTATTTAATTTTGTGGTCAACAGCAGCGACACTATTTTTCCTCTACCTCCAGCCTAAATTTGCTGTTTGTTAAAAACCTCCATAAATTGACATCCCTTCTTTTTTCTGAAGGAATGTGAAACCCAACAATTACACACAAGCCTGACCTACTTTGTAGGAACTAGAGGACAATCCTGGTTTTCTTCATCCCTCTTTGGTTAAAAGGCCGAGATTTGGGGAAGTGAGGGCCTAAACCCCTTGTGTTTGTTCTTTTTGGCAAGCTCAGCACATACACGGTTTCCCCATTTGAATGCTGTGTGATGCCCATGAAGTCTTTGCATGTCTGTAAGTATTTGGCCTTTTCCCAAAGGGCTGTAGTTTTGAGAAAATAAGGATGAAAGAACCTGTTTGTTTTTATTTTTAATTGCTTTATGTTATATGTTTGATTTTAGTCCTTTTTGTTTTTAAAGCATATAATGGTTGGGATATAAACATACACTTATGTTAATAAATGAATCAATTGGATAATAGTTTGGACTAGTCATCCCATTTAGTGGTCATTGTAGCTGCCTAGTCTGTCTTAGTTCTATTTCTCTGTTGTTTTGCTAATTTTGTAGTTTGTCAAAACTAATTTTTTTGAGATAGAGGCTTACTTTATCACCCCCGGGAGAGTGCCCCGGCATAATAGCTCACAGCATCCTCTAAGTCTTGGGCTGAAGCTATTCTCTTGCCTCAGCCTGGGACTACAGTCCCCCTCCATAACGCTTGGCTATTTTTAGAGACAGGGTCTCCCTCTAGCTCAGGCTGGTCTCGAACTCCTAAACTCAGGTGATCTGCACACTTCAGCCTCCCAGAGTGCTAGGTTCACAGGCGTGAGCCACTGCGCCCAGCAAGACAGTTCTTATAAATGGAAACATCATCATCAAATTTGGATCACATAGGAAACATTTCTTAGACTTGGATTCCTGGTTTCTATGCTTTTGTCTTCCTAGTTAATTTGTAATTTATGGTTTAGTTAGTTTAACTTAATTGTGGCCTACATCACATTCCATCTCATTTAGTCTACTATAGTTTGTTCTGTAAGTGGGATGGAAATTAATACCAATGTTATTGATTATTGAGTGTGCCTATTATTAACAGTAGGAAACACTGATATTACCAATAGTAGTAAAAACATTGGTAGCAAATGCCAAGACATTTCTGGGTAAACAGTGATGTTATGCTTTACTGTAATGTATTAATATTTAAATATTATTTAAGAAAGAAAGTAACATTCTGATGCTGAATGAAGTCTGAGCATAAAAAAGAGAAGAAAAGAAACTCTTTATGGGTTTGCCACAGTTATCTCAAATGTATTACATGCATGTTTCTGCTTATTATCATATGGTCCAGTATGAATTATACAGCACTGCCGAATTGGACAACTTGATTGCTTTAGTTGTCCAAGATTGAAAATTACATGACTGGAAGTGATTCTGATTTATTTTCTGTGAATAAGAACTTTAGAACTTAAAAATAAATTTAAAAATTTCAAAAAGACAAACCCCAAATCCCCCAGAGTTCATAATTAGGAATTGGCCCAGTGAGAACCTTGTCTTGATAACTCTGCCCTCATTTTATGTTCTGGCACACCTTTATTTATTAGATGAAAACATTGAGGACCGGAGAGGTAAAATGATTTGCGCAAGGTCACAAACATACCTTAGAGACAGCTGGGTTCTGAGTTCAATTACTCTTACTGCCCAGTCCCACGCCTCTGCTTTCTGCTGGCCCAGTGAATTCCAAACTCTTCTCCAGAGCTCTGTTTCTTTTGTTTGTTTGTTTGTTTGTTTTGGAGACAGAGTCTTAACCTTGTCTGCCTCAGTAGAGTGCTGTAACGTCACAGCTCACAGCAACCTCAAACTCTTGAGCTTAAGCGATTCTCTTGCCTTAGCCTCCCGAGTAGCTGGGACTACAGGTGCCCACCACAATACCCAGCTATTTGTTGTTGTAGTTGTTGTTGTTTAGCAGGCCGGGGCCAGGTTCAAACCCTCCAGTCCTGGTCTGTGTGGCCGGCACCCCAACCACTGAGCTATGTGCACCGAGCTCAGAGCTGTGTTTTTAAAATGTTTTGTTCATTTCTGGACCTTCTTCTCAAGTTTAACTCAAGTAGATACTTTTTTCCCCCTGTCACGTGTATCAGGGTTTATATAAGATTTTGTTTAGTTATGGGGGCAAGACATGATTGCAAGAGGGACTTTACCTAACAATTGCAATCAGTGTAACCTGGCTTATTGTACCCTCAATGAATCCCCAACAATAAAAAAAAAAAAACAAAAAAAAGATTTTGTTTAGAGAGAAAAGGCTCTTTTGCTGTATGTGTGAACAGTTTTATATTCTTCTTACACCAAGTTCTTTATTTTGTACCATTTTCTACTTTAAAAGAGTTTGATTTATCATAGGCAATTTTTTTTTGTTTTAAAAATGCCAACTTAGTCTTTAAAGAAGTATGTGACCCAGAGACCTCAGGAAAATTTACAAGGACTTTTAAATATAGAGGGATCATTATTTTTAGTATTAAGTTATTATCAATTAACATTTTATTTCCTTCTAGTTCCCTACATTCTCCCTTCATTTTCTCATCTCATAAATCTTATTCTTTGTGATTTTTTGGGGTTTTTTTTGGGGGGAGGGTGCTACTCATGGTCTGTTATTTGTCCAAAACAGTATTTATACAAATATGTCTTAAAACTATTTCTGGGCCAGGCATGATGGATCATGACTATAATCCTAGTACTCTGGGAGGCTGAGGTGGGTGGATTGCTTGAGCTCATGAATGTGAGACCAGCCTGAGCAGGAATGAGAACCTGTCTCTACTAAAAATAGAAAAACTGAGGCAAATGGGTGGCGCCCGTGGCTCAAAGGAGTAGGGCGCTAACCCCATATGCTGGAGGTGGCGGGTTCAGACCCAGTCCCTGCAAAAAAAAGAAAGAAAGAAAAACTTGAGGCAAGAGGATTGATTTGCTTGAGCCCAGGAGTTGGAGGTTGCTGTGAGCTAAGATGCCACGGCACTCTCTCCAGGGTGACAGTTTGAGACTCTGTCTCAAAAAAAAAAAAGAAAGAAAGAAAGAAAAAAGAAAAACAAATCTATTTCTGATATCCGGAGATTCTTTAGACTCTCCTTGGCAATGAATTGGGTGGGGGGGAGGGCGGCGCCTGTGGCTCAGTGAGTAGGGCGCTGGCCCCATATGCCGAAGGTGGCGGGTTCAAACCCAGCCCCGGCCAAACTGCAACAAAAACAAAAACAAAATAGCTGGGCATTGTGGCGGGCGCCAGTAGTCCCAGCTGCTCGGGAGGCTGAGGTAAGAGAATTGCATAAGCCCAAGAGTTAGAGGTTGCTGTGAGCCGTGTGATGCCACGGCACTCTACCCGAGGGCGGTACAGTGAGACTCTGTCCCTACAAAAAAAAAAAAAAAAAAAGAGGGTAGGGGTCATGACGATTATGGCTAGGGGTCCCATAGACAGTATAATAGCTTAGGTTTGCTTTAATTGTAGATACTTCTTTTTAAAGTTTTCAAAAAAACTTCACTGTTATTAACTATATTCAATATTTTAGTCGATCTGGAGTTATGATACTTTAAGTAAAATTCTTCTTGGTACTTCAGCAGCTTTTTGACATTCTAGACTTGGACTCTACTGTCAGTTTAGGGCTGTCATAGGAGGAGAGCATTTTGGATGCCTGAAGCCTGATAAGCAAAAGCACAAGCAATCTTGTTTAGTGTTAACTCTCTTATATTAAGCACATACTTTATGTTCCTATCTTTTGACATTTAATGCTGTTATGTGTAATCTGTATTATAAAAAGTTATATTTCAGTGGAATCATTTTTCAGTTTTTTCCTATGGCAATGTTGTTTATCAATATCTCCCTCCTGCTTTCATAATACATTTTCAGAAATTTAAAAATTAATTAGTGTTTACTATTTGATTTTCCATGGATCAATTTAAGTTACTTAAACTATACTATTTATCACATGAAACACAGACATTCATTTTGGAAATAAAATTTGTTTGACTTGATACATGATGATTATTAAATAATAAGTAACTTACTGAAACTGGAGTAAATGGAAAAAGCTATCACATAAAACCTTCCCATTTTGATGGAATTTTTTGCCAGCTCTGGTAGTATGTAATTGTGATTAGGAAAGCCACTCAGAAGGTAGCTGATGCTGTGTTCCTGATGGGAACAAGGAGGTGGCTTTTAACTCCAGGCTGCATAGGGAAGACTTGGAGCATCTTACCATCCAGCTGAGAAATGCATGGTTGGCCAAAGATGTATCTCTTGAGGATTAGCTCACCCTGCTGGCATCTAAGGCTGCATTAGAAGGAAGACGTTCAGAAAGGAGGGCAAGATGCTGACCGTGGAGATTGCTTCCCATTTTTCTTTAGTTTTCATTATCAAATAATTGGGAGATATCAAGAGATGAGGAATTTACGGTAGTTTTTCAACTGTTACCATGTTCCTTGGTTCACTCAGCTGCTGCTGCTTCATGAAGACTGTGTTATTAGGCCTTGGGGGCATATTGGTATAATTTTTAAAACAATTTAAAGTATGAGCTGTTTCTGATTTTACTCACTCGGAACAATATTACCACTGTAAGATTAGCAAGATACCCAATATAGTTAATCTCCATAGGGGATGTTTAAGGAAGTTATTTTATCCCAGTTGAGTTGAACTCTCTTTTCTGCTGGTACTTTAAAGCATCTTTGAGTGTTCTAGGTTCTACATCTAAATGTGTTTAACAGTATCCAGGCTCCTTGACAAATGTTCTTCTGAGGAAGAGCACAATCCTTCTTTGAGTCTGTGTTATTTTTACCTATGAGTTGGCACTCCAGGGAAGAGTAACATATACTTCATTAAAAAAATTCATCTTAAAATTCATTCAGCTTTTTGCCTTCTTACAACCTCACATTCAGGGCACATTGCCAAATTCTTTCCCCAGTCTTTTTTCTCTGGGGCTAATTCATCTTTCATAGCTTAATTTCCCATCATAACCTTAGATTTTTTCCTTTGACTAACTACTTCTCCTTGTTTTTCTTTTATTTTAAAGCATTTCTGAAACAATTAGAGGTCGAGCATCCCTAATTTATAAATCCCAAATGTTCCAAAATCAGGAACCTTTTGAGCACCAGTGTAATGCCACAAGTAGAAAATTCCACACGTAAGTATTAATACAAATTTGTTTCATACACAAATTACTTAAAATACTATATAAAAATTACCTTCAAGCTATATGTATATGAAACATAAATGAATTTGTGTTAGACTTGGCTCCCAACCCCAGGATACCTCATTAAGTATATGGAAATATTCCAAAATTTAAAAAAAAAAAATTGGAGGGCGGCGCCTGTGGCTCAGTGAGTAGGGCACCGGCCCCATATGCTGAGGGTGGCAGGTTCAAACCCAGCCCCTGCCAAACTACAACAACAACAAAAAAATTGGAAATCTGAAATACTTCTGGTTTTAAGCATTTTGGGTAAGGGATACTTACCTGGTATTATTTTGTCATTATACACTTTCTTTTCTTTCTTTTTTTCTTTTGAGACAGAGCTTCAAGCTGTCACCCTAGGTAGAGTGCCATGGCGTCACAGCTCACAGCAACCTCCAACTTAAGTTGGGCTTAAGTGATTCTCTTGCCTCAGCCTCCAAGTAGCTGGGACTATAGGCGCCTGCCACAGTGCCCGGCTATTTTTTGGTTAGAGTTGTCATTGTTGTTTGGCAGGCCTGGGCTGGATTCGAACCTGCCACCTCTGGTATATGTGGCTGGCATCTTAGCTGCTTGAGTTACAGGCGCTGAACCTATACTTTTTTATTTTAGAGACGGAGTCTCACTTTATCACTCTTGGTAGAGTGCTGTGGCGTCACAGCTCACAGCACCCTCCAGCTCTTGGGCTTAGGCGATTCTCTTGCCTCAGCCTCCCGAGTAGCTGGGACTACAGGCACCCACCACAACACCCAGTATTTTTTTGTTGCAGTTTGGCCGGGGCCAGGTTTGAATCTGCCACCCTCGGTATATGGGGCTGGCACCCTACTCACTGAACCCCAGGAACCCATACTTTCTTAGATATTGGTTTTTGGTTGCTACATTATTAGAACTGCCTCGTGGGCGGCGCCTATGGCTCAGTCGGTAAGGCCGTAAGGCGCCGGCCCCATATACTGAGGGTGACGGGTTCAAACCCGGCCCCGGCCAAACTGCAACCAAAAAATAGCTGGGCGTTGTGGCGGGTGCCTGTAGTCCCAGCTACTTGGGAGGCTGAGGCAAGAGAATCGCTTAAGCCCAGGAGTTGGAGGTTGCTGTGAGCTGTGTGAGGCCACAACACTCTACCGAGGGCCATAAGGTGAGACTCTGTCTCTACAAAAAAAAAAGAACTGCCTCGTTAAACAAGTTAGCATTAGCTAATTCTTTTCTTCCCCATCTCCCTAGTACTTTTCTACGCAGGCCTTCTACTCTAGTCTCCTGTTTACCTTTTCCCTCTTGCCTGTTCTTCCTTCTCTTTCTCTCCCTCGAGGGCTTCAGGGTATCCTTTTCAAAAGCTTCATACCTTTTGAATTAAGCCATTAAATCTCTTCTAAACATCTTCTTCTTAAACTTTCTCAATTTGGTAAATCTGAAATAAACACCTGAAAATGAAAAATTGGATAACATTTTGTAAATAATTCTTCTTTTTTTTTTTTTTTTTTTTGGCCAGTGCTGGGTTTGAACCCGCCACCTCCGGCATATGGGACCGGCGCCCTACCCGCTGAGCCACAGGCGCCGCCGTAAATAATTCTTACTTGACCTTCATTGATACTGTCAGCTCCCTCCTTTCTTCCATCCCTCTTTTAAAGACACATCTTTTTGTCCAGTTCTTTTAAGTGGCAAACCTGTAGGGCAGCAGTTGAATAGTCTGTGAACCATAAGGAACATTGTTGAGACTTTGTCAATATTAAGACAACAATAATAACAACAGTGTCAGTGTGACTGAGAGTTGCCTATAATGTGTGAGATGCTGATAGGATTTCTGGTCTTTGAAAGGGTAAATGGTGACCAGATGGAAACTGCTGGAACTCATTTTCTTTTTGTCTATAGTTAAGAATTTTCTTTCTATGCCTTGAATTTCAAGTAATCACCAGAAAATTTCCTTTGCTTCAGATTCCGTTTATTAATTTTGCACAATATACCATATTCTAATGTGGAAATATTTCCAAGAATAGTATTTGTTTCATGGTATCTTTTCCCACTTTCAGTAAGCTATCCTGCAGACATGGTATATCCATAAATTATTTTATGTTCACCATTCAGTACAGCCCAGAGAACTACAAAAAAATAAAATTTCAACTGCTCACCTAAAAAATGCTGTATTTTGCTTTATTTTTGAGACAGAATTTCACTTTGTCACCCTCTGTAGGGGTGGTGTCACAGCTCACAGCAACCTCAAACTCTTGGGTTCAAGCGATTCTCTCGCCTCAGCCTCCCAAGTAGCTGGGATGCCTGGTTATTTTTAGAGACAGGGTCTTGCTTTTGCTCAAGCTGGTCTTAAACCTGTGAGCACTGGACAATCCACCCGCCTTGGCCTCCTGGAGTACTAGGATTATAGGTGTGAGCCACCGTGCTGGGCAAAAATGCAGTATTTTATCATCATTCAGTACTTCCTTTGGATTTTACTGAAAGCTGACTGACCCTCTGTTGGCAGTGTTAAGTCCCCTTGTCTGGAATTGGCCAGCATCCTTGTATCCCAGCCATTCCTCCGGCTTGACAGCTGCATATTTTCCCAGAGACAGTTGTGATTGGCATGTGAAGTGAATAGAATAATCGGCTCTTTCCAAACATGCATCTTTGCATCTTCCCTTAGTACTCTATTTGACCATTTGCTACAAACTGAAATACACACTCCAGTTAAGGAATTAGATCCAGTGTAGAGGTTAGGATCTTCCCCAAAATATGTCCAGCCCATATCTTGACCTTGGCCCCCAGGCACATTATTAATCATATTTAATGCATGGCAGGTTTAACTTAAGAGTCCAACTTGTATTGCTTGTGTTAAAGTTTGGGATTTCTTTAAACTTGTTTTCAGATAGCAATTCAATATTCTAGTAAGTTTAAAAAAAAATGGTTTTTCACCGAAACTAATTTCAAAGGTATTTAAATTTCCTTTTCCAGCCACCTATTCTTATATGGGTCGTGTGAAAGAATTAAACCCTATAGAAAAAAATTGAAGTGACTATTTTCTCACCTCTCCCAAAGATGGTACCATTCTGGAAGCTTGGAAGACAAGTTAATTCGTTACATATAATGATGTCTTAGGGCAGCTGTTCCTTGAATTTGATCTAGGGACCCCAGAGTGTCTAAGACTCTTTCAGTGGGTCCCCCAGATCAAAACTGCTGTTATAAAACTGCTAAGACATTTAAAAATTTTTTTTTTTTTGTAGAGACAGAGTCTCACTGTACCACCCTTGGGTAGAGTGCCGTGGCGTCACACGGCTCACAGCAACCTCTAACTCTTGGGCTTACGCGATTCTCTTGCCTCAGCCTCCTGAGCAGCTGGGACTACAGGCGCCCGCCACAACGCCCGGCTATTTTTTTTTGTTGTTGTTGTTGTTGCAGTTTGGCCGGGGCTGGGTTTGAACCCTCCACCCTGGGCATATGGGGCCGGCGCCCTACTCACTGAGCCACAGGCGCCGCCCTCATTTAAAAAATTTTTTCACTCCTACTCATGATTATAAAATGGAGATTTTTAAAGAGACTACATATGTATGATGATGTAATGGTTCTGATGGCTGAGGGAGTGCATACTTGTCTTTAAAATTTTTGTTTTAATTTCTGATTTTATTTATTTATTTATTCATTTGTTTGTTTGTTTGTTTTTGAGACAGAGTCTCACTTTGTCACCCTTGATGGAGTGCTATGGCGTCACAGCTTACAGCAACCTCAAATTCTTGGGCTTAAGTGATTCTCCTCCTCAGCCTCCCAAGTAGTTGGGACTATAGGTGCCTACCTCAAAATGTCCACTGTTTTTAGAGGCGAGGTCTCCCTCTGGCTCAGGCTGGTCTTGAACCCGTAAGCTCAGGCAGTCTACCCGCCTCAGACTTCCAGAGTGCTAGGATTATAGGTATGAGCCACTGCAATCAGCCTATTTATTTATTTACTTTTGAGACAGAGTTTCACTCTGTCGCCCTGGGTAGAGTGCCATGGTGTCATAGCTAACAGCAACCTCCAACTCTTGGGCTCAAGCGATCCACTTGCCTCAGTTTTTTCTATTTTCAGTAGAGACGGGGTCTTGGTTTTTGCTCAGGTTTGACTTGAATTTGTAAGCTCAAGCTATCCACCCACCTTGGCCTCCCAGTGTGCTAGGATTACAGGTATGAGCCGCTGAGCCCAGCTGTTAATTTCTGATTTTAATTTTATTTCTATGTAAATATTGATAGATACTACCCACATAAACAGACTTCTTTAAAAGCTCTCATTAATTTTTAGGAGGAGGAGTCCTGATACCAAAATGTGTGAGAACTGCTGACTTATGGCTGTAAGACTTAATTTAAATCTCTCAGAGAACCAACCCTTGTTGAGAATGGCTGCTAATGAGCTGTGCAAGAGCAGGGCAATAAACCAGTCAGCAGCTCAATAAACATTTTTTTTAATGGACTTAAGTCGAGTTTAGAATATAACTTTTGAGATCTTATTTGAGATTCTCTCCTAAGGCAATGTTTGAGTATCCAGTGCTTTGTAACTTGGGCCAAGTTTCTGTGACATAGGTAATTGGCAATTCTCAATATTGAATTGGCGATTTCAGAAGTCATTTTCAGGGAATACCTCCTTTAACTGGTAGTTTAATTATGTTGCTTGTTGGCATTGTCTAGATCAGTTCTGTCCAACAGATGGAGGGTCACATATATAAATTTTTCCAGAAGTCATATAAAAAAAGAAAAAAAAAAACAGGTGAAATTGACTTTTTTTTTTTTTTTTTTTTGTAGAGACAGAGTTTCACTTTATCGCCCTTGGTAGAGTGCCATGGCGTCACACAGCTCACAGTAACCTCCAACTCCTGGGCTTAGGCGATTTCTCCTGCCTCAGCCTCCCGAGTAGCTGGGACTACAGGCGCCTGCCACAACGCCCGTCTATTTTTGTTGCAGTTTGGCCGGGGCTGGGTTTGAACCCGCCACCCTTGGTATTTGGGGCCGGCGCCCTGCTCACTGAGCCACCGGTGCCGCCCGACCTTTTTTTTTTTTTTTTCCCTTTTTGAGACAGAGTCTCACTATGTTGCCCTCGATAGAGTGCCGTGGCGTAATAGATCAGAGCAACCTCCAACTCTTTGGCTCAAGCGATTCTCTTGCCTCAGCCTCCCAACTAGCTGGGACTCCAGGTGCCCTCCACAACACCCGGCTATTTTTTAGAGACAGGGTCTTGCTCTGGCTCAGGCTGATCTCAAACCATGAGCTCAGATAATCCACCTGCCTCAGCCTCCCAAGTGCTAGGATTACAGGCGTGAGTCACTGTGCCCGGCCGCTGAAATTGATCTTAATAATGTATTTTATTTAGCCTAGTATATCCAAAATACTATCATTTCTATATTTAATCAATGTAAAATTTGTCAAGAAGACAGTTTAATCATTTTTTTTTTTTTACTATTGTCTTCAGAATCTGGTATATATATTACATTTTTACATGGATTGGGACTAGCTACATTTCAGGTATTCAGTAGTCACAAGTGGCTGGCTGGTGCCTACTGTTTGACTATATAAGTCTAGACCAGTGATTTGCTTTTTTTTTGAGACAGAGTCTCACTTTGTCACCCGGGGTAGAGTGCTGAGGCGTCACTGCTCACAGCAACCTCAAACTTTTGGGCTTAAGCAATTCTCTTGCCTCAGCCTCCCAAGTAGCTGGGACTACAGGGGCCCGCCACAACATCCAGCTATGTTTTAGAAAGAGGTCTTGTTCTGGCTCAGGCTGGTCTCAAACCCGTGAGCTCAGGCAGTCTACTCACCTCAGCCTCCCAGAGTGCTAGGATTACAGGAGTGAGCCATTGCACCCGGCCCTAGAGCAGTCACTTTCAACTGGTATGCCACAACAGATTGGTGTGTCTTGAGAAGATCTTAGTTGTGCCATAAAAATTTTTAAAGATGATTAATTAAATTATTTTTGAAAGACATTTAAAGCACAGTAAGTATAGTCTTTATGCTACTCTTTCTTTCTTTTTTTTTTTTTTAATCAATATGATTTAAGTGTGCTGTGGAAGTTGATAACTATAGGTTCAAGTATGCCATGAGATAAAAAAGGTCGAAAAACACTGGACTAGACCATAAAATAATTCTAGGGCTGAGCTGAGTTTTGTAGTAGAAATAGAGAATAAAAACTTTGCTACAGGTGTTTAAATATTAAAAAACATAACCCAATTGAAAAAATTTATGACAAAACATTTGATATCTGTCTAAATTTTACATTTCAATGAGTAGAACTACTTTCTTTAGAATATTGAGAAAATAAACCTTTTTCCAAACAATCTCATTTTCACTTCCCTTCTTAAAAGCAACAGTTAATTTACTCTAGTCTGTTAAATTATTATACATGCATCTGCATACTGGTTTAAGGGAATGCTCTTTCTATTTTTTGAGGAATTTTAACTCTTGTGGTTTTTATGTGTTTTTTCTAAGTCTTTTCTTTTAATTGTCCACATGGTATAACATATCCCTGAATTCCTGTTATAGGGAGGTTTATCTCTGATGGAGAATGGAAGGGTGAGGGAGGAATGGAAGTTTGATTTGATCTTAATACTGAACTTTGTCTTGGTTCATTGGCTTTTTATTCTGTGATCTTACCTTGCCTTTGAATGTGGTATTAGAACATGCAACTGAAATCTTGTGTGTTCTGCTATTTGTTTTTCAACTCCATTCTTTATTTACCTTTTTTTCCCCCAACTCCATTCTTTATGAGCATTACTGTGCTTGTGAAAATGAGTTGAGTTAGAGGAACTGTGTTTTTTTTTAATAGAAGACCTAAGAGGGGGAAATGGCAATTTTTTTTCTCTTCTGGAATAAATAATAAAGAACTATGACTTTAAATTTGGCATGATCTGAATTTAAGTTTTTTCTTATTACTTGCCAATTAAAAAAGAGTTTATAGAGTTTTGAGTAGGATGCTCACAGTCCTTTATAATCCATATCAAATATAGCAAAATATTTGATACAATGCCATGTTTAATTGCTAAAGTGTCAATTCACAAAATTGTGCTCTTTCTAAGATAAAATAATTCTATTTAGAATAGGCAGACTTGGAAATTTATGGTCTGTTGGTAATGTGTTGGAAGTTTTCTTTCCTTGTTACAGTTTTCGTATGTAAGTGTAATTGTGTAATTCGTAGATTTTCATTCCCAATCTAAAAACGTTTTCTTTGAGAGTTTGTCTTTTACTTACTTACTGATTTACCCTTGATATGGATACATTTAATTTTTCAAGCAACCAGTATACTTTAAGTTAAACCCTTTATTATGTAGCCTCCAGTAATCTGTAGCTGTGACAATTCATGCTCATGGATCTGTTCAGATAGTCCCAAAATAATTATACCTACGTGCCACCCTTCTGCCCTCTGACTTGGTAGTTTCTTTGTTCTGCTGATATTTTTCTGCTTTTTAGAGAACCTCATGTTCCAGTTTGCAGCAAGGTAGGAGCTGAACTTTAGGAAATTGTCTTCTCGGTTAAGTGCTGCTGTCAGGCAGCTGGGCTGTCAAGTAGCTGTAAATGTTCTCCCCTCAGATGTTAGCTACTTAGGAATGGCACAGGGAGCCTGGCTGTAAGGAAGCAGCCACCGTCTCTCTGGTTCAGCCTTCAGGGCCAGCTCTCGCTGTGAGCTGTATCTTGTGGGTTCTGTGTGACTTTCTTGAATGGAATGCATTTCCCCCCCAGCTCTATTTCTTCTATGTTCTTCCCACATCAGCTGGCAATAGCCAGTTGGTTCTGAATGCTGCCCGCAAATTGTTAGCTATTCTGCTTCTTGGCCCCTCAGCTCGCCCCTTGAATAAAGAACTGATGTGTTTCAGATCCAGGATCGTGTTGCTTAGTGAAGCAAATCTAATCCTTGCCAAGGACTACCTAAAGTTTAAGGCTTGATTCCAGACAAAGAAAAATAACAGCAGTACCTGCAGTGAACGTACGTGCCAGGCCTTGCGCTGAGCAGGCTGTGTATGTGTTACCTTAAACCCCACAGCACTTTAAAGTAGGTCCTGTTGTTCCCCATATTTTATAGAGAAGGAGCCACAGAAAAATTAAGTAACTTGCTCAAGATTATATGTTAAGGGATAATTCTAAGATTTTTGAATCCAAGTAGCTGACTCCAGAGTTCTTGCTTTTGACACTGTGTTCCGCTGGTAGGCTTTAGAGCTTCACTTTTCAGTGTCTTGTGCAATCTCAAATTTCACCAAAGAGTAGTCAGGAGTGTGATGTTTTAATCTTTAAAAGTCTGTCTGTACTCACCTTCTAAGAACAGATTATACTTAATATAATTTTCCCTGAAAAGATAAGAATACACATTTCTTTTGGGCAGCGCCTGGGCTCAACAGAGTGGGGCACCGGCCCCATATGCCAGGGGTGGCGGGTTCAAATGCAGCTCCCGCCATAAACTGCAAAAAAAAAAAAAGAATACATTTCCTTTAAAAAATGTATGTATTTATTTTTTATTTACTTACAATAATTGTGTGTCTGTGTGTGGGGGTGATATTTTAATGCATGCATACAGTGTATAATTATCAAATCAGGGTAATTAGGATATTCATCAATGCAAACATCCTTTCTTGTACTGGAAACATTTCTGATCTTATAGCTATTTTGAGGTATACAATAATTTATTTATTTATTTATTTATTTTCAAGACAGAGTTTCACTCTTTTGCTCTGGGTAGAGTGCTATGACATCATAGCTCACAGCAACCCCAAAGTCTTAGAGTCAAGCAAACCTCTTGGCGCAGCCTCCCAGGAGTATAGGCATCCGCCACCATGCCTGGCTAGTTTTTCTATTTTTAGTAGAGACGAAGATCTCGCTCTTGCTCAGGTTGGTCCTGAACTTTTAAGCTCAGGCAATCCACCTGCCTCAGCCTCCCAGAATGTTAGGATTACAGTTGTGAGCCACCGTCCCCAGCCACAAAACACACAATAAATTTTTATTAACTATAGTCAACAGAAGGTATTACTTCTAGTACAGATGCTCCTTGACTTGGGATTATGTCCCAATAAAACCATGATAGGTTGAGAATGTGGTAAGCCAAAAATGCATTTAATACAATGCAGTTGTTTTGATTGTGTGGCTGCTGAGAGTCACGGCTTGCTGCTGCCACTCAGCATTGTGACAGAGGATTATACTGCATATTGCTAGCCCAGGAAAAGGTCAAAATTCAAAATTTGAAATATAGTTTCTACTGAATGTGTATTGCTTTCATACCATCTTAAAGTCAAAAAATCATAAATGGAACCATTGTAAGTTGGAGACTGTGTGAGTTATGCCACTGACTTGCACCTCTCTGGTCTCATGTTCCTTACTTACAAAATAAAACTGTTAGGAAATATGCCACAGAAGTAAACTGTAGTCAGGATCGTGTATGACTATGAAGGGAAAACGCTTCCGTAAAATACTAAGAATCCATTTCAGTAGGTAGGGCCATATCCTCTTCCTGTGAAGCCAGATGGATTTGTTACAAAATGTAAAACTATATCCGTACTATACCTTTATCTTTATCAAATTAAAATATTGATTAGGTACATGGTATATGTTATGAGATCTTTTTTTGTTGTTCGTTTTGTTTTGAGACAGAGTCTCACTTTGTCACCCTGAATAGGGTGTAATAGCATCACAGCTCACAGCAACTTCAGACTCCTGGGCTCAAGCGATTTCTCTTGCCTCAGCCTCCCAAGTAGCTGGGATTACAGGCACCCGCCACGATGCCCAGCTATTTTTAGAGATGGGGGTCTCACTCTTGCTCAGGCTGGTCTTGAACTCAAGCAATCCGCCCACCTCTGCTTCCCAGAGTCCTGAGATTACAGGCGCGAGCCACCACTCCTATCCCATGTTATAAAATCTTAAGAGCCCACTTTTTTCTCATAGATGATTAGTTTGGTTTTCTCTTTACCTTTATGAAAGTCCAATTGCTGCAGAGTATGGATGGAATTCAGATTGAGTACACTGTGAATCAGGGAGGCCCCGCTGTCTCACTGCCCCAGTCAGCAGTGTGACCTAGCACTCTCTTGGTGGTGAGAAAGTGCAAAAATTTGTTCAGTTGCTTTTAAGGCCGTTCCTTTCCCCCCCAGTTACTTTGTACGTCTCATCAATTAGTACGGTGTTGGGAGAGGAGGAGGATTTTAGGCATAATCCTTAAACAGGTGATGCCCCCTGTTGTTAAGTCAACAAATCCTAGCATTGGTTCCCAACCTCTTGTACACCATGGCATCGACAGAAAGTGATATTTCCTCTGAGGCAAACCAAGGAGGCTCATTGAGACAGGAGGTGATCTGTCATTCCTTGTGAGCCATCTCCTTCTGGACGTTGTGCTGCGGGCACATGCCTACTTGCTGTGTATAGGAAAACATTCTGTTCATATGTACGATTTTATTGATAATTGCTATTAAGACCTGGCTATTTGTTCTATAAAGAGACATTTTGTACTATGGTAGTTTTTGTTTGTGTTGGTACTGTCCTGAGAGAAATAGGAGCAGATGCCAGACCAGTCGTTTGAATTACTAAAGTCCAGTATGTTATCTGGCTCAATAATGAGGAAAAGTAGAAATGTTAGTGGTCGGGCGGTGCCTGTGGTTCAGTGAGTAGGGCGCCGGCCCCATATGCCAAGGGTGGCAGGTTCAAACCCAGCCCCGGCCAAACAGCAACAACAACAATAAAAAAAAAAAAAGAAGTTTAAAATAAAAAAATAATAAAAAAAAATAAAAAGAAAGAAATGTTAGTGGTCAAGGGTTGATACGGTTCAAGACTTCTTACAGGAGATAAGCCGCTGGTGAGTCGCCTCATTACCTTCCCTACCTTCTTTTCTGCCTATTCCGATTTTTTCTATAGTCAAATTCTGCCTTCTTTATGGCATCTTTCCCTATGTCGGCCTCTTCTCCAGCAGGTGAAGGTCATCACCCTCCTCTTTTCTGCTGTTATACCTGGTAATGGCTCTGCTTATTACATTTCCAACATTATGTTGTTATGTTTCCCACATCTCTTTCTCCATAGACCGTGATCTCCTTGAAGTTCAGGTGGCGTTTGGTTAATCTTTGTAGCTCAACCCACACCCAGCTCATTTCATCATATTCCATCATTAGGCAGGGCGTCAGTGTTGTTTGAAATTTTGTTTCCCTGTGCCTTTCTCCCATCAATCCTCATTCTAATATTTCAAACTCCAAATAAAATTCCTCTGATGCTATTCATTCATACATTTGAATAAGTCTACCGTGTGTGGCTCTGTACAGTCTTTGTTTCTCTGAGCTAAACATTTTTTACTGTTGAAATTTTACTTTCCTGGTGTTTCTTTTTCTCTTCAGTAAGTACTATATAAGTTTCCTTTCCTTCTCCTCCCTCAGTGATAGAATTTTAAGAATTGGAGGAAACTAGAGTTTACCTGACCCAGGCCCCTCATCTGACTATTAATAATATTACATACTGATTAAGTAATTGAAACTGAGATACAGAGAAATTCAAAGCAACACAGATGTTTTCATTATTTCACTGAGAATAATGAGAAAGTTGAGGTTTAGTAGATTCTGAAAAGTTTTTCATCTTTAGTTCTGCTTTAAAATGTATGTGCTGCTGGGTATCTTAAAAATGGGAATTTTGGAAAGATATGTTTTATGCCAAAGCAGTGTATATATGGTGGAGAGAGAGCTTCAGATTCTTATTATTTTTTTTTTTTTTTTTTTTTTTTTTTTTTTTTTTTTCAATTTGAAAGCAGTCACTGTTTATTAACTGACCAGATTACAAAAACAATCAGGGCAGATACCTTAGTTCATTCTTCTAATAAGCCTATTAATTTGATCTTCCCTATTACCAGCATCTCCACCTTCTACAAAGTGGGTTGTTTTTTTCTTCATCCCTCCCCGTGGAGATGATAACTTAAAGGGCCACAAGAAGTTATTTGCTTCTTTGAAGCGTTTTCCAACAGTATAGATCTCATGAATCAGATCCTCCATGCAGATGATGCCATATTTACCAAGAGATCGTGCAATCAAACTGTTATCAGTCAACGCAATTCGTTTCTTATTGATTTTGCCATAACCACGCTTGTAGATTAGCTCATTTACTGACTTCAGATTTGGGTACCCCCATGCAATATATGGTTCTACAATCCTCAGCATGTTAATGGAAGCCTTGTTGAGCTTAACAAAAGTTCCATTGAAGATCTGGCGAAGGCGAAGAAGCTGCAACACTTTTCGGACCTTTGGACTCACACCATTGATACCTCTGATCCTGATTACAAATGCCAATTTTGGTTCTGCAGGTACATAGAAGTTGCCAGCTTTTCTTGCCATCCTAGCCATCCGAATCTCAGTTCTGTACATCTGCCTATATTCTTTATGATAATGCTTAGCTTTTTCATAGATAAGCTTCCTCCTTGCCTTTCGAAGCATCTTTTGGGCACACTTCTTTCTCAGGCGCTTGATCTTCAGCTCTGCGAAATTCTTTCGCTTTTTCTTAAGCGTTTCTGGCACAACAGGAACCTTCTTTTTCTTCTCTTCAACAGCCGCCATGGTTCCAGCCGGAAAAAAAGCCAGATTCTTATTATTAAGAATGTAACTATACAGCTGAGCCACCTGGGCTTCGATCCTAGCTCTGTCACATACTAGCTGTCAATTACCTAATCTTGGGTTAATTACTTAATCTCTATGTGCCTCAGTTTCCATCGAAAGCAAGGTTAACAATAATGTAGTGTTGTGAGGATTAAATGAGTTACTATTGGAAAGCAGTAAGTTTTATGCCTGGCATATAATAAACGTTCAGGAGTTGGCAGCTCCTGCTGCTGCCACCAACATCACTACTGCTACTACTTCTCGTGAGTTATTCAAGTACCTAGTGAGATGTGGAAAGACCTGTTAAAATTCTGGTAGAAGCTTACTATTAATAAAACACATACTTAATGATAGAAGCTTTTTGTCTTAGTGAGAGGCCCTGCATACCACTCCCACCACTGAAGCATGATTTGACCTAGACTGTTACCACACCTGTGGAGTAACAGAGTGTTTTCTTGTGAGATTTTACTATATATGCAATTTCAGAAATGGCAGAAGACCCATTAGCTTTTGGAGTCTGCTCCTTTGAGACCAACTTGCTAGGAATTCATTTCCTTTCTTTTTGGAAAGAGTAAATTAATTTTTTTATCGACATTCTGTGAATAACATACTTACTATCAGCTTGTATTTTTGTGGAATGTAATGTTTTAAAGTGGATTTCATTTTCTTAGGAAACTGCTTTTCATAATGCATCAGAGTGAATTTTTCTCCTCCTTTATCAGGTTGCTATCAAGATCATAGATAAGACCCAGTTGGACGAAGAAAACTTAAAGAAGATTTTCCGAGAGGTTCAAATTATGAAGATGCTTTGCCACCCCCATATCATCAGGCTTTACCAGGTAGGATCGTTAGGCTCTGCCAGGTAGTGGTACAGTGAGCAGCTGCTAAGGACCTAGGATGGTCAGTGGTATCTGTGGCTGCCTTTGAAGAAAATGTGGGTGGGTTAACATCTGTGACTTTTTTTGTTTCTATGTTCTTGTGGTCATCCTAGTATCTTCCCACCTTTCTATTTATTTCCCCACTCAGTAGTTAGTATCCTCATGTTTTGCTTTACCCCAGTAGGTCTTTTTAATTTGTTCTTCAAAACTTGATGACATTCTTAGCAAGAATTACACAAAAAGATTATTCAGAAGATAACTGATTTAGGTCAGGGAATTCTAAAACAGGATGGGAAATCCAAAAGAAACAGAGAATTTAGCAAAGTGAAAAGCTAAAGATGAATATAGCATTATTTTTACAACATCATTAAAAAATTCCTGTGCTCATGTTATGAATTGTGATGGCAAAGGATGTTTTAAGTATTGCTATTGCTTCTTACATCAGTGAAAACTTACCTCTTTTCTGTTCTAATAAAGTCTTGGATTTTGTTTTGCAAGGTAGCATTTAATTCTTTTGATAAGACACTGATTCTAAGTAATAGGAGAGCTTTCTATTTTAGTTTTCTTACCTTCCCAAGAAATGTGCACAGTTCATGCCATCATCAAAATAATTCCTATCTTAACTGTAAATCTGGTGACTATAGTTTCAAGCCAGTTAGGGGAGGAGCTTGCCTTAGTAGGCTGGTGGAAAAGACATTTTGGAAGAAGTGGGGCTTTGGGGTGCTTCTCAAATTGCAGCGTTGGTGGCCGTGAGCTCTGCCTCAGCGCGGAGCCAGCTCTACTCCCTGCTTTCTGCCAGAACAGCCATCTCCTAGTTCTGAAAGAAGTGGCCACCCACTCAGTTCATTAGCTGCTGTTAGGCTGCAGTAAATGGTTGCTGGCCCAGACATGGGACCACGTGTAAGAGTGGAGAACGCACACCCAGGGCACAATGGGCAAGCTTTCACAGCCTGTTATGTTTATGGAAAAGAAAACATGTCATGATGTTAGTATGTGTGGTTAAGGCTGCAGCTTTAGTTTTCCCTGGCATCAGCTGCTCACATAATGAAATGAATTAGGTTAGCAGGAGCAGACTTGTTGAAATTTATCAGACTAAATTGTGTTGAACAACACCTACATTCTGTCCCAGAAGTAAACTTGTAAAAACTTCCTGGTATTGCCTGAAGACCTGTGTCTGTGAGCTCACAAGCTCGGCTTCCTTCCTGTCCTGGTAGACTGAATAAACTTATTGACCTCACCTTTTAAAATAAGTCATCTTTACATAATTGTAGGACTTAGGCTGACCTTTCTTCAGAAGTTGATTAATTTGTAGGTAACAAACCAAATTCTGCAGGTTTGCCTGTCTCACCCAGTATTTCATTAGCCTGTAAGTATTTCTATAGTTCTACCCCTGGCCTTTGAACTTTGTCTTCTTTAAAGCTTTAATTTTGCTTTCTGGCCGCTGGTGTTATTAATGGAAGCTTCTGAGCTGCCGTGGTGAATGTCTACCAAATTGTCATCATATGGTGTCAAGGTAGTTTTAGGTCCATCTCTTCAGGTTTATAGAGTGAACAAATAAAGATAACTATGCAGAAAACAACAGTTTTTGAACTCCTAAAATGTTTATTAATAAAAGAATATTTGCAGTTAATAAAATTACAATGGGCATATATAACATAACATTTGTGTTCTAAACATCTACGTGTATTTAAAGCATTTATTTTTGTCATATAAACCAACATGTGAAGAGGGCTCAGAACCAATACATAGGTTAATATTACCAGTATATAGAGAATTTTGTAAAAGAAAAAAGAAGAACGAAAAAGAATAGCACAGCTATTAGATTGGAAAATTAAATCAGTATGTACTCATACAATGGAATACTATGAAGCCATTAAAAAGAAGAGATAGATTTATGTATTATAATGCATAATGCTATTATATGGCATTAATGCATAAAAATAATAAATTAACTGTAAAGTTTAGTGAACATCTAGAGCTGTGTTGTCTAATATGGTAGCCCCTAGCCACACGTGGCTATTGAGTATTTAAATGTGGCCAGAGTAACTGAGGAAGTGAATTTTTAGTTTTATATAATAATTATAGTTAATTTAAATGTATAACCAAAGCAATTCGCTATTTCTAAAGATTGTTGAAATTATAAAATTTTGGTCATATTGGAGTAAATAAAATAGATTTATTTTCACCTTTTTCTTTTGAAACTGAGTTTCACTTTGTCACCCTCGGTAGAGTACTGTGGCATCAGAGCTCACAGCAACCTCAAACTTTTGGGCTCAAGCGATTCTCTTGCCTTAGCCTCCCAGGTAGCTGGGACTATAGGCACCTGCCACAAGGCCCAACTATTTTTTAGAGATGGGGTCTCACACTTGCTCAGGCTGGTCTCGAACCTGTGAGCTCAGGCAATCCACCCATCTCAGCCTCTCAGAGTGGTAGGATTACAGGCATGAGCTACCACGCCTGGACTACCTTTTTACTTTTTAAATGTGACTAACTAGAGAAGTTGATATATATGTGGCTCACATAATTCTATTGGACAGCAGTGTTGTAGAAGTATATATTATATATTAAGCTATTAACATGTTCCTCTGGGGTGTGAGATGGAGAAGACTGAGAAGAGGAAAACATTTGGTTATATAGTAGATATTTCAAATGTTTATAATGAGGGTGTATCTGCATATCATCACTTAAAAATGTTGATGGAAAAGGTAAAAAGGAAGAAAGCACTGACACACTACAGCAAAAAAAAATTTAAGTAGCAAAATAGAGAAGACGACAAAATACAGATAACTTATATTACTTAAAAAGTTGAATATTTTAAAGTATTTGTTCCTTTTTTTTTTATTAATAGGCAGTGGGAAGGAAAAGTTATTTCTATTTTAAAAAGAAAGCCATATCTGATTTCCGTACAGTTCTTAAGTGATTCCCATTATTTTCCTTAAGGCTTTCTTTGTTTTGGTTTGGTTGTGAGGGGCATTTTTGAGCTTCAAGTAATGAGTGTTGAATGTGAACTTTTTTGATTCTCAGCAGCTTCTTTGCTTCTCACTTCTGTGGAGCTGGAGAGATTGCAGAGACCTCCTGGAACCGCAAAAGCACCCTCTCAAGTAGTCACTGTTTTCCTACTTTTAAGAACTTGGAGGAATATCTATTTTCTCCCTTTCTTCTTAATAACATTTATATTTGTTTTTCCCAAAATGTTTTAAATTTTCTTTAAGCAGTAGTGATTATTTATATTTCAAGTGACAAAAGAGGATTCATTAGTTTCTCTTCCTGTGATATCAGCCTGTCATTTGTGTCACTGTCTGTCACTTTCCTGCCTTTGCACCAGGTTATGGAGACAGAGCGGATGATTTATCTGGTGACAGAATATGCTAGTGGAGGGGAAATATTTGGTAAGTACATTTATTGCATTCTTTAAACAGCTATTGAGCACCCGATGGCAAACCTAAAATAGCTGTTCAGTGCCTTTGTCAGCGGAGCAGCTGTCTCTTGATGCTGTCCTTCAATCCTGTCATTTTCTGTCAACAAAGTAATTTTAATTTGTTTTGATTAACCTATTAAAGTGCTCCCAACATCTTTGTTTCCTTAGCAAAGGAGTTTTGTTTGTTTCAGTTGATGTGTTTCAATCAGGTGCTGACAGTCGAGATTAAAGATCTCTAAAAACAAACCTCCATTCAGAACATGTGACTGAGGGTCCTTCCTATTTCCACGTTCTGACTGAGGTTACCAAGTGTGTGGCCTCTGGTGTGAGCGCTGCACTTGGAGCAGGCTCACCCTCATACATTCTTGACACTTTGTTTAAACATAACATGGAGCTATGTTCCTTACCATGTGTTCACAGGATGATTCTTACAATTTTGGAGGTTTTGCCTTCAGTAGATATTTTTTTTCTCTCACACTTAGTGTTAGCACAACGTTTGTTTTAGCACAACAGATAAGCAGGACAAATCTGATTTTTTGAGGTGGTACAAATTGGCATTTTTTTTGTTGTTGTTGTTGAAACAGAGTCTTGTTCTGTTGTCTGGGCTAGAGTGTAGTGGTGTCATAGCTCACTGCAACCTCAAACTCCTGGGCCAAAGTGAGCCTCCTGCCTCAGCCTCCTGAGTAGCTGGGACTATAGGCATGTACCATCAAACCCAGCTAATTTTTCTACTTTTTTTTTAGTTGAGAAAAGGTCTCACTTAGTAAAACTAAAGGGTAAATTTTCAAATCTAAACGAATATATCTTTTCTTTTTTTCCCCTTTTGTACAGAGAAAGTTTTTTTTTTAATATACTTTAGATTTATCTAATTTATTTATTTTGGGAGTTTGTTTTTAATTTTGCATTTATTTCATATATTTATACATACATAGTAATTAAGTATATTTAAAAGCACAGAATGACTTTTTTTTTTATTGAGACAGACTCTCACTTGATTGCCCTAGGTAGAGTGCCATGATGTCATGGTAACTCACAGCAAACTCAAACTCCTGGGCTCAAGCAATCCTCTTTGTCTCAGCTTCCTTCATAGCTGGGACTACAGGTACCTGCCACAAATGGCTGGCTAGTTTTTTCTGTTTTTAATAGAGACAGGGTCTCAGTCTTGCTTAGGCTGGTCTCAAACTTCTGAGTTCAAGCAATCCACTCGCATCAGCCTCCCAGAGTGCTAGGATTACAGGTGTGAGCCGCTGCGCCTGGCCTAGAATTACTTTTAAAATGGAATCTTCTAATTAATGACTGGTCAGTTGTGGCTACATGGGTTTTTGGTGTGTGTAGCTTAACTTTCCCCCAGCAATTGAATGTTTTTTGTTTCTAAATATAATTAGGGTAAGTGCTAGTACTTTTAAAAGGAGGTGTCATCATTTCTTAATTTTATCTTTGTCTTCATATGTGGTGATGGAATGAAATTTATAATCAGAATATAGTGTGAATCCCTTTGTAGTTCATATGTGTGATGATTGGGCTTTGGCCTCCTTAAACTTTGTTTTTTCTTACTTTTTTTTTAAATTAAATCATAGCTATGTACGTTAATGCAATCATGGGGTACAATGTGCTGGTTTTATATACAATTTGAAATATTTTCATCAAACTGGTTAACATAGCCTTCACAGCATTTTCTTAGTTATTGTGTTAAGACATTTATATTCTGCACTTGGTAAATTTCACATGTGAACTCCTCAAACTTTGTGATGATACTGGCCCTTTACTTATCTGACATGGAATAAAAAAAAGACTATAGCTTGGGAGGGGATACTTTAATTTCAAAGAAATTAAAGCATTAAAAAGTTTGAAGAATAGCATTATATGTCAAGATGATATACTTTTTTTTTTTCTTGTGACTTTTATTTTATTTATTTATTTATTTATTTTTATTGTTGGGGGTTCATTGAGGGTACAATAAGCCAGGTTACACTGATTGCAATTGTTAGGTAAAGTCCCTCTTGCAATCATGTCTTGCCCCCATAAAGTGTGACACACACCAAGGCCCCACCCCCCTCCCTCCTTCCCTCTTTCTGTTTCCCCACCCATAACCATAATTGTCATTAATTGTCCTCATATCAAAATTGAGTACATAGGATTCATGCTTCTCCATTCTTGTGATGCTTTACTAAGAATAAGATGATATACTTTTTTTTTTTTTTTTTTTTTGGTTTTTTTGTAGAGACAGAGTCTCACTGTACCGCCTCTGGTAGAGTGCCGTGGCGTCACACGGCTCACAGCAACCTCTAACTCTTGGGCTTACGCGATTCTCTTGCCTCAGCCTCCCAAGCAGCTGGGACTACAGGCGCCCGCCACAACACCCGGCTATTTTTTGTTGCAGTTTGGCCGGGGCTGGGTTTGAACCCACCACCCTCGGCATATGGGGCCGGCGCCCTACTCACTGAGCCACAGGCGCCGCCCAGATGATATACTTTTGATATACTTGTCAGTGTGAATAATAATTATATGTTAGTCATGTGACTTGGAGATACTAACTCCATTAAGATACTGGTTTTCCCCTCTATGAAGAAATTTAGCAGAAAACAGACATGGAAATCAACATATCACTTTGAGCATGAGAACAAAAACTGTAAAACTCAGTATAGGTGGGAACAGTAGTGCAGATGGCAGTGGGATTCACTTTTGGAGATAAAGGAAATCTTCATGGAAGTCATGGTTATATGGCAGTTTATAAACTAGAAAATAGAGGCATGGTAGAGTATTTGGAGAGAAAGAAATAACAATCCTGTTATGGGGGAGTGTATACTATGGCTTGACATGTGAGTTAGGGTGAAAGTATCATAATTCAGATCACAATTGTACAAATGGACAACTTTCATTATCTAGATACCTTTTTACAAGTTTTATCCTACAAAAAAAGCAGAACATCCTGAACTACCTATTTTATCCCATGGAAAGACATTTATTGGTGGAGAAACAATAGCAATTTAGGGAGAAAAAAAGACCATGCCACTTAATGTTCATAATGGCCAAAGCACACAAGGCACACAGACCTATCTTATTCTTTAGGAAAACAGATTTAAAAGTAGGAGTAGAGACAATAATCCCCTCGTTATGGACTCTGTGAGAATGGAGTTTAAGGGATGAACAAACAGAAAAGTACTTTTGATAATGCTGTTTTCAAATGGAAATATGTAGGCTGGGTGTGGTGGCTCACACCTGTAATCCTAGCACTCTAGGAGTACAGGGGGAGTGTCACTTGGCTGAGGTGGGTGGATTACTTAAGCTCAGGAGTTCAAGATCAGCCTGAGTAAGAGGAAGACCCCATTTGTACTAAAAATGGAAAAACTGGCTGGGTGTGGTCACGCATGCTTCTAGTCCCCCTTATTGGGGAGGCCGAGGAAAGAAGATTCTTCCAGCCCAAGAGTTTGAGGTTGTTATGAGCTATGACACCACACTACTCTACCCAGGTCTCAAAATAAACAAAATAAATAAATAAATATTTTTAAAAGGAAATGTACAATTATATATTATACACGACACATTATATAATATATAACACAAAATATGCCATTAATGTTAATTATTATTATTGTCAGAAATCCAGATGAAGAAGAAAGCGAAACATTAAAGTAATGTGTTGCCTGAAGAAATCATGCGTGGGGGTAGAACTGCTTCATGAGCTCTGATTGTAAAAGTGTCTTGTGTAAAATATGAAAGGAGGGGGCTTAGTCAAGAGCACATGCTTTGGAGTTAATTCGACCTAGGTTTGAATCAGATCTTAGCCACCTATTTGTTCTTTACTTGTCAAATTAGTAAATGATTCTGGGCCTCAGAATCAAGGTCCACAAAAGGTGAGATCTATACTATTTTCCTCCTAGTTGTGAAGATGAAATGAGGTAGTGTATATGGCGCTCTGCCACTGTGCTTTCTTATTACCTTCATGTTAAAGAACGAATGGGAGATCAACTTCTGCTGACTGGCAAAAACTGTAAAAGAAAAAAACCCAGCCATTTGAAGTCTCTGGAAATAGTCCTAAGGGGAAACAGAGATGAGGAAACAAGAGAGTCTATGATATTTTGAACCAATACTGTTTTCTTACTCCCCTTTCCTAGCTCAGAAAGGGAGAAATTCCAGTCTTGCTGTGGCCAAGAACACAGGGCTTCCTCCTATAAAAAGACAAAATTATGACACGTTTAGTTCGATGATGGCTTTACTTTTTTCTTTGTGGTTTTGTTTTTGATTTCTGAGACAGGGTCTCACTCTTTCGTCCTGGGTAGATTGCCCTGGTGTCACAGCTCATGGCAACCTCAAACTCTTGGACTCAAGAGATCCTCTTGCTTCAGCTTTCGAAGTAGCTGGGACTACAGGTGCTGACAACAGGGCCTGGCTGGTTTTTCTGTTTTTAGTAGAGACAGGATCTCATTCTTGTTCAGGCTGGTCTGGAACTCCTAAACTCAAGCAAGCCACCTGCCTCAGCCTCCCAGAGTGCTATTATTGCAGGTGTGAGCCACCATGCACATGTGTTATGTTATTTATTTTATTTTTTTAAGAAAAGGGGTCTCACCGTGTTGCTCAGACTAGACGAACTCCTGGACTCAAAGGATTTTCAAGCTCCTGAGTAGCTGGGACCATCAGCTGGCATCATTGCGTGCAGCTTTAGTTGGCTTTATTTGGGATTCTAGAATTGGGCAACACTTCATTCCATAAAATAGAATAAGTGTTCTAATGAGCCGAACAGAAGAGGTTGGCTTTATAGACAAAAAAAAAAAAAAACAAAAACAAAAACTGAAGACAGCTGAGTCAACGAACAAAAAATGTATTAGTTACTTTTAAATAGAATAATTTTTTTTCTATGTAAGTATTAATGCAGAGGAGACTTCATTATCATGCCAATTAAAGATTTTAAACTGGCTTGTTTGGGAAACTGGTTGTTATCTCTTTCTCCTAATTTCTCAGAAAGTCAGATAAAAACTCAGTTTGGATTTAGAACTTAAGCATGAGTGACTCCATTTTGATTTTTAGTTGGGTCTGCTTGGGCCCAGTGCAGAAGCTTATTCCAAAACAATGGTCTCTTATAATTTTTATTTGTCATCTCCCTGCTCTTGGACAGGCAACTTTTTGTAAGAAGAGCAGGGCATCAGTATTTCATATACTGCCCCCTGTTGCCTGTTGCTGAGGTTAACTCTGAGAGGACTACAGTTGAGAGGTGGGGCTCCCTTATTTTGTCTTGTCCCCACTTGTGGTATTTGATTGTGGCATGCTGAAAAATACTGGGATTCAAATATCTCTTGCTTTAATTTAGGTCATAAGACAGTGGTTGCCAGGAGAGGCGAACTGAGAGGACCCTAGGCTGATGACTTTCTCTCCTTTCCTACACTGAACTCTCACCTTTAGGGGGAGTGTCACTTGGAGAAAAATTTGTCATTGTTCCCACACCCAGTTTCAGAGCCCTGACCCTGTGAATTTGCCTGAAAGGTAAAATAGACCATAAAACAGATAGCTCTTAATTTCTTCCTGATAGAATAAACTTCATTTGCAACAGATAGTGAAGAAATTCAAGCCTGACTGTACTCTCAAGAACAGTGGAGGTTATGACAAAAGGTATTTAAGAGGAGATTCATGACCCTGGCAAATTTGTAGGCCTGTTAGTTCATTGAAGAGAACCAGTGAATGTCATCTGAGAAGACCTTTCTAGAGGTCAGAAGAAAAATAAAATACTGATCTGGGAAACTGTTCCTTCAAAGGAACCAGAATTTGATTGTGTTGTTTGTAGACCTAGGGCATTGTTAAAAACAGTAGAACAATTAGTGGAGTTTAATAACTGGGTATAGTTAATAAAAGAGAGGAAGAAAGTCTTAGCAAACCCACTGTGATCCCTGGGTAACTATAGACACACCAAAGCTGTTTTTCCCAGAAAAATAACATCAGAGGCTGAACATTGTGTACATGGAGGAATAAACTTCACTAGAAGAACTGAGCCAGTCATTAAAAAAATTAACAAGCAAATAACAAAGCCCTAGAAGGGTAGGGGGAGTAAAGTATCCCAGTATCCAGTACCCAGAACAGTAGCTCAAAAAACTACAAGGCATGCAAAGAAAGAGGGAAGTATGAACCATGTATAGGACAAGTAGCAGGCCAACTGCCTACCAGAGACACTAGCTATCAGATTTATCAGGGAAAAGAAAAAAGCTAGAAAAACTAAAGAGCCATTATAAACATGTTCTCAGAAATAAAGGAACTCAAAGCAGTAAAGGAAAGGATGATTTCAAGTAAGAGAATACCAACAAGGGGGTGTTATAAAAAAGAACCAAATGGGGCGGCACCTGTGGCTCAAGGAGTAAGGTGCCGACCCCATATACCGGGGATAGGGGGTTCAAGCCCAGTCCCAGCCAAAACTGCAGAAAAAAAAAAAGAACCAAATGAAAATTATGGGGTTAAAAAGTAAGATTACTGAAATCAAACATTCTTTAGAGAGGTTAAACCAATGATATGAATTAGCAAAAGAAAGAAAAAGCAAATTTGAAGATTGTTTCATAGAGATTATACAAGCTGAGGAACAGAGATAAAAAAGAATCAAGAAAAGAAAACCGAAATGTGAGACACAATCAGGTGCTTCAGCATACATACAAGGGAGGTATCAGGATGAAAGGACAAAGGGAGCAAAACAATTATGCAGAAAATACCGTCTGTGAAACATCACAAATTGGGTGGTGCCTGGGGCTCAGTAGGTAGGACGCCAGCCCCATATACCGAGGGTGGTGGGTTTGAACCTGGCCCCGACCAAACTGCAACAACAAAAAAATAGCCGGGTGTTGTGGTGGGCACCTATAGTCCCAGCTACTTGGAAGGCTGAGGCATGAGGCAAGAGAGTCACCTAAGCCCAAGAGTTGGAGGTTGCTGTGAGCTGTGACATCATGGCACTCTACCGAGGGTGACAAAATAAAACTCTCTCAAAAAAAAAAAAAATCACAAATTTATTGATAAACAATAACCTACATGTTCAAGCAGTTCAGCACAATCCAAATAGGATAAACAGGTTGGGTACGGTGGCTCACGCCTATAATCCTAACACTCTGGGAGGCTGAGGTGGGAGGATCCCTTGAATTCAGGAGTTTGAGACTAGCCTGAACAAGAATAAGACCCCGAGACCCTATCTCTACAAAAAGAGAAAAAATTAGCTAGGTGTTGTGGCTGGTGCCTGTAGTCCCAGCTACTCAAGAAGCTGAAGTAGGAGGATCACTTGAGCCTAGGAGTTTGAGGTTTCTGTGAGCTAGGTTGATGCCATGGTACTCTAGCCTGGGCAAAAGAGTGAGGCTGTGCCTCAAAAAAAAAAAAAAAAAAGAAAGAAAGAAAGAAATGAGAGAGAGACACAGACACTCAGGTGAGAATGGTGAAAGTTAAAGACAAGGAGAAAATACTATAAGTGGTAAGAGAAAAACGGAACCTCACTTAAAGGAAACCCCAACCACTTTCTTTTGACTTCTCAACAGAAACAGTGGAGCTCATAAGGCAATGGGATAACATATTCAGAGAACTAGGCATGGTGGCTAGTACCAGTAATCCCAGTGAAGGCTCTGGTGGGAGTATCATTGGAGCCCACAAGTCCAGGATTAGCCTGGCAACAATGGTGAGAGATTCTGTCTCTTAAATTTTTAAAAAAAATTAGCTGAGCATTGTGGCAGTGCTTATATTCCAGGTGTTCAGGAGGCTGAGATGGGAGGATCACTTGAACTAGGAGTTTAAGGCTGCAGGGAGTTGATCATGTCACTGTACTCCAGCCCGGGTGACAGAATGATACCCTATTTTTAAAAAACAAATGCAAACAACTGAAGCACTCAAAGAAAAAAAAAAAAACTATTAGCCAGATACATCCTGCAAAACTATCTTTCAGAGATGAAGACATGAGAAAGGCTTACCCAAATTCGTCATAAATAGCAAATTTTTTGCTGACAGACCCACCTTATAATTATAAGGAACACTAACATTCTTTAGCCTAAAAGCAAGTGATATCTGCCAAGGTAATCATGTAATTATACAAGAAGAGATGTTTATTTTTTTCTTCTTTCTTCTCTTAACTTATTTATAAAGTAGTTGAATGAAATAATTCTTATATAATATGTTGTTAGGCCTATAATATAATATATATGTAACATATCTACCAATAACAACACAAAGAAAGTATGTAGAAGAAAACCTGCATTGGCTTAAAGAAGTCAGTGTAGATGGTAGAGTAATGACTACAGCAGTATGTTATTGGGTTTGTAATATTAATAGATGTAATATTGTGAGGTAATACTACAAATGAGGGGAAAAATAGAGTTATAAAGGAGTAACTTTTTTTTTTTGAGACAGAGTCTCAGTAGAGATTCTCACAGAAACCTCAAATTCTTGGGCTTAAGCAATTCTCTTGCCTCAGCCTCTCAAGTAGCTGGGACTACAGGCACCCTTCACAATGTCCAGCTATCTTTTTGTTGCAGTTGTCATTGTTGTTAGCTGGCCCAGCCGGGTTCCAAACCGCCACCCTTGGGTGTATGTGGCCGGCACTGTAACCACTGTGCTATGGGCTCTGAGCCAGGAGTAACATTTCTATATAACATTGGAATTAAGCTAGTATAACTTTGAAGCCCAGTTGAGTAAGATAAAATGTATACTGTAGGCCTGGCGTGGTGGCTCATGCCTATAATCCTAGCACTCTGAAAGGTCCTAGAGGGTTGATGGCTCAAGCTGGTGAGTTTGAGATCAGTCTGAACCAGAGTGAGACCCTGTCTAAAAAAAAAAAAAAAGCCAGGCATTGGGGTGGGCACCTGTAGTCCCAGCTGCTTGGGAGGCTGAGGCAAGAGGATCACTCAAACCCCAAGTTTGAGGTTGCTGTTAGCTATGATGCCATGGCATCAAGGGTGACAAAGTGAGACTATGTCTAAAAAAAAAAAAAGTATATGGTAAGCGATAGAGTAACCACCTCAAAAAAGCACAACCCTTAAAATATATAGTGAAAAACACATTAAAGAACTTGAAATGTTACATTAGATAATATTTACTTGCTGCAACAGCAGGAAGTAATGATAGAGTAGAGGAAAAAAAGACATGAAACTTAGGGGGGAAGTAATATGGCAGACGCAAATCCAGCTATATCAGTGATTATGTTAAATCTAAATGAGTTGAAATGCCTAATGAAGAGGCATTGTTTTTCAGACTTTACATGGCCTAACTGTATGTTGTCTACTGGAGCTTTCTTTTTACATTTAAAGAAAGATACAAGTAGATTGAAAGTTAAATGACAGAAAAGATACAGTATGTAAAGAGCAAACACAAGAAAGCTGGAGTAGCTATACCTGATATTAGACCAAATAGTCTTGAAAACAAAAGAGAGTTTCTCCTTACTAGGGGTAACGAGAGATATTCTTTAATGATAAAAGCAAAAACTGGCAGAGAAATAGACAATAATAGTTGGAGACTTCAGTGTAACACTTTCAATAGTGGGTAGAACAATGAGACAAGATCAGTAAGGAAAAAGAAGAATTGAACAACAGTATAAACCAGCTACATCTAAAGACATGTATTGAACACTCCATACACAGCAACAACTGAATATATATTACTTTTGACTAAACAGAATATTTTTAGGATAGATCATATACCAAGCCATAAAAGAAACCTTAATAAACTTAAAGGATAGCAATAATTCAAATTATGTTCTCCAACTGTAATGAAATAGAATCAGAAATCAGTAGCAGATATAGAGACATAGACATATGGAACCAGATAGTAAAACTAGAGATAAAACCATTCTCTTGGTCCCTGGCCACTGCGGGCTCCAGGGCTGAAGGGAAAAAGACTGCGAGGTAGCCGCGGCTGGGGCCGGAGAGCAACAAGAATGAACCAGCAGTGGAACAGAAAATGCTGCAAGCTTGTTGGCTGCTGGTGAAGAAGATGCTTTATTTCTGTGCAGGTGTCTGTGATATATAGATTGAGATGATGGCTGGCTGTGGTGAAATTGATCACTCAGTAAACATGCTTCCTACAAATAGGAAAGCAAATGAATCCTGTTCTAATGCCACACCTTCTCTAACCGTCCCTGAATGTGCCATTTGTCTGCAAACATGTGTCCACCCAGTCAGTCTGCCTTTAAGCATGTTTTCTGCTATCTGTGTGTAAAAGGAGCTTCCTGGCTTGGAAAGCGGTGTGCCCTTTGTCGACAAGAAATTCCAGAGGTTTTTCTTGATGAGCCAACCTTGCTGTCACCAGAAGAACTCAAGGCAGCACGTAGAGGAAATGGTGAATATGCGTGGTATTACGAAGGAAGAACTGGGTGGTGGCAGTATGATGAACGCACTATTAGAGAGCTGGAAGATGCCTTTTCCAAAGGTAAAAAGAACACTGAAGTGTTAATTGCTGGGTTTCTGTATGTTGCTGATCTTGAAAATATGGTTCGGTATAGGAGAAGTGAACATGGACCTCGCAGGAAGATTAAGGGAGATATGATAGATATACCAAAGAAGGGAGTAGCTGGACTCAGGCTCGACTGTGATGCTAATGCTGTAAACCTAGCAAGAGAGAGAGCTCTGCCGATGGAGCGGACAGTCTATCAGCGCAGAGCGGAGCTTCTGTTCAGCCTCTAGCATCCTCTGTAAGGCCTCTGACGTCAGTAGATGGGCATTTAACAAGCCCTGCAACACCATCCCCTGATGCAAGCACTTCTCTGGAAGACTCTTTTTCTCATTTACAACTCAGCGGAGACAACATAGCTGAAAGGAGTCACAGGGGGGAAGGAGAAGAAGATCACGAATCACCATCTTCAGGAAGGGCACCGGTACCAGACACCTCCGTTGAAGAGACCAAGTCAGATGCCAGCAGTGATGGTGAGGATGTAACTGCAGTGGTTGCACAGCACTCTGACCCAGCAGAGACTTCTGATTCCCGACAGTGCCTGATGGATCAGGTCCATCAGTAGCTGGGGGCAGGACGGTGAGTGTCCGTGTCAGATCTAGAAGGCCTGATGGACAGTGCACAGTAACTGAAGTTTAGTCTTCAGCTCCACGGCTGAAGGTTGAAAGGGGTATCTGTAAATTTCTGCCCACATAATGTTATACTCATCCCTAGTAGTGCATTTTGGGAATTGGGGTGGGAAGGGATATGGGAAGGATAGACCTGTAATTAAAATGTCTAACATGTCTCTGTTGAGAGAAATTTATTTAATGTAAGGAAACTGTGTGTTAATAGTTGAGAGCCACTGAGTAATAATCCAGTTTTCTTGAGATCTGTTTACTTCATAGTTTTCTGTTAATTTCTTCACTTCTTTTGGCCAATGTGTGTGTATTATCTGTGCATTAATGGTCCTCATCTGACTCTTGAACTGTGTCTTATTTTTCTGCATGGACTGGTATAAAACCATTACTAAAATTCGGCACTTAGGAGATTTTGGTATCCAGTATGAGCAGGAAGCTTAATGTGAGAATTTAAAATAGATGAATAACAATTATTTTATAGTAAAGTTATTGAAATGGGGGAAATGTAAAGAAAACAGCTAATAACACATGATTCAGAATCTTTGTAACACACTTCAATGCTGTTCCCATAGACTTTGCTATCTAGTTCTTATAGTTTGAGGTTTCTTTTGATCCACATTTTTCCTTTTGATTACAGTTTATAATTTAATAAATACTAGAATTAAAAAAAAAAAAACATTCTCTTATGGCCATCTGAGTTTTGAGAAACCAAACAAAAGCATACCCTGGGGAAAAGAATCCCTATTCAATAAATTGTGCTGGGAGATCTAGATAACCACATGTAAAAGACTGAAACTGGACCTGCACCTTTCAGCACTTACAAAAATTGACTCAAGATGGATAAAAGATTTAAACCTAAGACATGAAATGATAAAAATCCTAGAAGAGAATGTGAGAACAACTCTTGAAAATACCAGCCAGGGAAAAGATTTTATGAAGAAGACTTTAGTGGCAATTGCAACAACAACAAAAATAAATAATTGAGACTTAATCAAACTGAAAAGCTTCTGCACAGCTAAGAACACAACAAAGTAAATAGCCTTCAGAATGGGAAAAGATATTTGCATGTTATGAATCTGACAAAAGCTTGCTAACTAGGATCTATAGAGAACTCAATCAACAAAAAAGTCCCATCTATCACTGGGCAAGAGACATGAATAGAATCTTCTCTAAGGAAGACAGATGAATGGCTAACAAACATATGAAGAAATGGTAATTGTCCCTAATCATCAGAGAAATGCAAATCAGAACCACTATACCATATCACCTAACCCCAGTAAGATTAGTCCACACCACAAAGTCCCAAAGTTGCTGACATGGATGGGGAATGATTTTACACTGTTGGTGGGGCTGCAAACTAATACAGCCTTTTTGGAAAGAAGTATGGAGATTCCTCAAAGATCTCAAATTAGACCATCCATTTAACCCCACAATCCCACTACTAGGCATCTGCCCAGAAGAAAAAGAATCGTTTTATCATAAAGACATTTTTACTAGATTGTTCATTGCAGCTCAATTTACAATCACCAAAAATGTGGAAACAACCTAAATGCCTGTCATCCCAGGAATGGATTTACAAGCTGTAGTATATGTATACCATGGAATACTATTCAGCCATTAAAAAAGATGGAGACTAGGTGGAGGCAGGAGAATCACTTGAGCCCAGGAGTTTGAGATTGCTGTGAGCTGTGATGCCACAGCACTCTACCCAGGGCGACAGCTTACATCTTTTGTATTAACTTGGATGGAGGTGTTATACATTCTTCTTTTTTTTTTTTTTTTTTTGTAGAGACAGAGTCTCACTGTACCGCCCTCGGTAGAGTGCCGTGGCGTCACATAGCTCACAGCAACCTCCAGCTCCTGGGCTTACGTGATTCTCTTGCCTCAGCCTCCCGAGCAGCGGGGACTACAGGCGCCCGCCACAACGCCCGGCTAGTTTTTGTTGCAGTTTGGCCGGGGCTGGGCTTGAACCCGCCACCCTCGGCATATGGGGCCGGCGCCCTACTCACTGAGCCACAGGCGCCGCCCTATGCATTCTTCTTAGTAAAGCATGACAAGAATAGAGAAGCAAGAATCCAGTGTACTCAGTTTCAATTCTAATATGAAGGCAGTAGATGAGCTAATGGGGGGGGGGGGGGTGTTAGGAGAATGAGGGAGTAAGGAGAGGGGAGGGTGGGGGACGGTGGGTCAGGGTGTATGGCACACTCTTGGGGGCAGGACACACGTACAAGAGGAACTTTATCTAACAAATGTAATCATTGTAACCTAATTCTTTGTACCCCCAATGAATTCCAAACAACAACAAAAAGAAGTGTAATATTACAGAATTTAGTATAATAACAGATTGAATACAAGGTCTGAAAGAGCTTAGGTAACCTAGGATACAGTTTAGGAAACATTTTTTTTTTTTTTTTTGTAAAGGCTCAGATAGTAAATAATCGGGGCTTTGTAAGCCATACTGTCTCTATTTAACTTTGCTGTTGCAAAAAAAAACCCACAAAACAAACTTTTTGAAAGTAGCCATAGACAATATATAAATATTAGGACTATGTTTCAGTGAAACCTTATTTATAAAAACAGGTGGCACACTCTGTGACTATACTTTTAGTTTAGTATAGAAACCACCAAATTCTATACTTTAAAATGGTAAATTTAACAGGATATGAATTATATCTAAATAAAGGTGGTATTAAAAAAATCTAGACAGGTGGTGCCTGTAGCCCAGTGGGTAGAGCGCCAGCCACATACACTGAGGCGGTTGGGTTGGAACCCAGCCCAGGCCTGCTAAACATCAATGACAAACTGCAACAAAAAAATAGCTGGGCGTTGGGGCGGGCGCCTATAGTCCCAGCTACTTGGGAGGCTGAGGCAAGAGAATTGCTTAAGCCCAAGAGTTTGAGGTTGCTGTGAGTTATGATGCCATGGCACTCTATCGAGGGCAACAGAGTGAGACTCAGTCTCAAAAAAAAAACAAAACCCAGACAGTACACTGAGTTTGGCCCATAGGCTGTAGTTTCCCAGTCTCTTATTTTGGGTAACTCAGTTTTCCCACTGATTGATCATAGTGCTACCATTAGAGATAGGAAATTAAAGAAGAAATAGAGCCTTTAGCAGTAGAAATGTGTAGGGGAGATGTGTAGAAGGGAATAAGAATAGCATATGGTATTTTAGGTATCTATGGGCTGTTCAGCTAGAGATATATAGAAAATAATTCAGTTTATGGTTTTGGAGTTTGGGATATGTTTGGCTGAACATAAAACATTGGTAGTTATTAACATATAGGTGGCATGTTAAAACAGGAAGTGTATAAGGTCAATCAAGGAAAGTATAGAGGGCCTGGGGGCTCATACATATAATCCCAGCACTCTGGGAAACTGAGGCAGGTGGATTGCTTAAGCTTAGGAGTTTGAGACCAGCTTGAGCAAGAGTGAGACCCCATCTCTAAAAAAATACCTGGGCGTTGTGGTGGGCACCTGGGAGGCTGAGGCCAGAGGGTCCCTTGAGCAGTTTGAGATTGCTGCAATCTGTGATGCCATGGCACTCTACTGAGGGCTACTGAGACTTCATCTCAAGAAAAGAAAAGGACAGTGTAGAGCAGAGTGAGAAGGAGCTTGAGGGAAAAATGAGTATTTATTTTTTTTATTTTTATTTTTTGTAGAGACAGAGTCTCACTTTATGGCCCTCGGTAGAGTGCTGTGGCATCACACAGCTCACAGCAACCTCCAACTCCTGGGCTTAAGCGATTCTCCTGCCTCAGCCTCCCGAGTAGCTGGGACTACAGGCACCTGCCACAACGCCCGGCTATTTTTTGGTTGCAGTTTGGCCGGGGCCGGGCCTGAACCCGCCACCCTCGGTATATGGGGCCGGCACCTTACCGACTGAGCCATAGGCGCCACCCGAAAAATGAGTATTTAAAGAGCAGTCAGGGAAAGGAGGACCAGCAAAAGATATTGCACAAAAAGGAATAGTCAAAATACAGGAGTAGAATCAAAAGTGGAATGTTTGTGGAAGCCAAAGCTGTGAGCTTTGGAAGAAAACAGTCACGACTTTAGATGCTACAAAGAGGTCACATAAAATATAGGCCAGCAATTAGCAACTAAGATATCATTGGTGACTTTGGGCAGGGAAGTGGTGATGAAACGGTAGAGGTGAAAGACATGTTAAAAAAGTAGAGGCAGGGCAGCGCCTGTGCTCAGTGAGCAGGGCGCCGGCCCCATATGCCCAGGATGGCGGGTTCAAACCCAGCCCCGGCCAAACTGCAACAAAAAAATAGCCGGGCGTTGTGGCGGGCGCCTGTAGTCCCAGCTACTCGGGAGGCTGAGGCAGGAGAATCACGTAAGCCCAAGAGTTAGAGGTTGCTGTGAGCCGTGTGACGCCACGGCACTCTACCCGAGGGCGGTACAGTGAGACTCTGTCTCTACAAAAAAAAAAAAAAAAGTAGAGGCATTGAGTAAGGGTAGCGTTGGGAGGAAAAAAGCTGTGAAGAGAAAAAGGGAGAAGACAGTAGTTTGAACAGAAAGCTGGGTTGTTGGAAGAGAATTCTCCATGGGTAGCTCACATTAATGTCTTTTGAGCAAAGCACTAACTGCTCTTGTTTCAGACTCTTTTTAGGATGCTTGCACAGTGACCAGCTTTGGAAGATAAAAGATAGTATGTATTTCCAGAGCTCAAAGATAGGTTTGTTTTTTGCTTTTTTTCTTTTTTAAGACAGTTTCATTATGTTGCCCTCTGTTTTTTTTTTTTTCTTTTTTAAGACAGTTTCATTACGTTGCCCTCTGTAGAGCACTGTAACATCACAGCTCACAGCAACTTCAAACTCTTGGGCTTAAGCAATTCTTTTTTTTTTTTTTTTTTTTTTTGTAGAGACAGAGTCTCACTTTATGGCCCTCGGTAGAGTGCCGTGGCATCACACAGCTCACAGCAACCTCCAACTCCCGGGCTTAAGCAATTCTCTTTTTTTTTTTTTTTTTTTTTTTTTTTTGTAGAGACAGAGTCTCACTTTATGGCCCTCGGTAGAGTGCCATGGCATCACACAGCTCACAGCAACCTCCAACTCCTGGGCTTAAGCGATTCTCTTGCCTCAGCCTCCCGAGTAGCTGGGACTACAGGCGCCCACCACAACGCCCGGCTATTTTTTGGTTGCAGTTTAGCCGGGGCCGGGTTTGAACCCGCCACCCTCGGTATATGGGGCTGGCGCCTTACCGACTGAGCCACAGGCGCCGCCCGGGCTTAAGCAATTCTTTTGCCTTAGCCTCCCAAGTACCTGGGACTACAGGCGCCCACTGCAATGCCTGGCTATTTTTTGGTTGCAGTTGTTGTTTAGCAGGCTCGGGCCAGGCTCGAACCCTCTAGCCTCTGTGTATGTGGCCGGCGCCCTCCTCACTGAGCTAAAGGCACTGAGTCTGTGTTTTGCCTCTTACAGAAGATTTGAGTTTCCTAAGCTCAAGGTTCCTCTCCTGTAACGTACCCAATAACATGTGCAGGTGTCACCTGGTCCCCCTTGCATTGTTTTGTGAGAAATGGTTCTTGGGCATCTAAAGCAAGTATGTTAATGCTCATGCTTCTTGCTGTACCCTAAGTGACAAAATTTGCTTTGTCTCTGACCTGGGGGTCTTGTGTATTCTGCCAACATTCACGCAACTGTGGGTGGTTGAGTTGTTAGCTCACAAGTATGGTAAAATCTCAGACTCTCTTGGTACTGACAAAGAACAAGGAGGGGTTTGTTTTATTTTGATTTGTTTAGATATGAGACTTGATTACAGGTTGAAGTTGAAGATGCAGCAGTGAGGAAGATAAGTTTGAAGATAACAGATATGTAAAACATAACCTGAACAGTAAGACCCATGAGTGATTGAGCTGTGAGCATAGTTGCCAGGAATTGGCCTTACATAAGAAGGATAGAAGGTAAAGGATGCATGTGGGTGTAGGTAATTTTTTAGATAAAAGAATGCGAAGTAAGGTGTTTCATGCCTTTTGTCTAATTTTCTATTTGGAGTAGGAGTTAGGTCATCAGCAAAAAGTTAAGGGTGAGAAGATAGAGACCTATATCAGGATAGAGAAAGTGAAATTAGCTCCTGGGACGAAGGAAAAGAAAGAAGGAATGATTAGGGCTAAAGGAGTGAATTAAAGCCCGTAAATAGGAATCCATAGCATGTTACTCCATTATGTAAGTTTGAGTGATTCCCTCCCCCCAACACTGCTCATGGGGCGGTCAGTGATAGGACAGACAACTGGACTGATCAGTGTTTGGGGATTACAAGGCATGTGCAGAGAAGGGGAGACGGGGGCCAAGGGTTTAATGTGTGGGCCATTGGGCATAGGCTGAAGTGTGGAGTGGGGGGAGCAACTGAGACCATGATGAATGATCTTAAGTAAGAATTCAGAAAGCTACAGCTCTAGATGGAGTAGTGTTGGGCATGAGAGGATTGGAAAGGTAAAAAGTCTAAAACTCCACCACCCAATATGGTAGCCACTGGCCAGATGTTGAGATTGCACATTTGAAATGCAGGTAGTGCAACCGAGGAACTGAATTTTGAATTTAATTTACCTTTAAAGGTAAAAACTGAGGTATTGTATAAGAACTTTAGGCCAATTGCAAGAGCCACCTCTTGCTTTTGCTCATTAGCCTGAAATTCGTACACAATACCTCAGTTTTTAACACTTCTGATAGAGAGCACAGTCTCCAAGACTGCAAGTTGAGGAAATTCCCAGAACTACTCTTAAGTTTGATAAATTGCTGGAAGGACTCAGAGAACTCACTATAAACGAGTATTCTCCCAATTATAGTTTATTACAGGGAAAGGATACAGGTTAAAATCAGCCAAGGGAAGAAGCACAGAGTCGAGGAGAAGTACCAGATGCAGAGCTCATCTCATCCTCTCCACGTGGAGACAGGATTTATTTCTAATGGTGTTGATGTGTGACTGTGCACAGGGTACTGCTCGGCAGAGCCTCAGTGTTTTTGTTTTATATTGGCCTGATTGATTGATATGCAGAGGGTATCCCCAAAATGTATATGCATTTTAAGAAAGGGAAAAACTTGGTGGCGCCTGTGGCTCAAAGGGGTAGGGCGCTGGCCTCATATGCCAGAGGTGGCGGGTTCAAACCCAGCCCTGGCCAAACTGCAAAAAAAAAAAAAAAAAAAGAAAGGGAAAAACTGTATTAAATTGTAATACTCCGGCTGGGTGCTGTGGCTCACACCTATAATCCTAGCACTATGGGAGTCTGAGGGGGGTGGATTGCTTGAGCTCAGGAGTTTAAGACCAGCCTGAGCAAGAGTGAGACCCCGTCTCTACTAAAAATAGAAAAATTACCTGGGCATTGGGCAGGTGCCTATAGTCCCAGCTTACTCAGGAGGCTGAAGCAAGAGAATCACTTGAGCCCAAGAGTTTCATGTTACTGTAAGCTATGAGGCCAGGGCACTCTACTCAGGGTGACAAAAGTGAGACTCTGTCTCAAAAAAATAAATAAAATAAATATAATTGTAATAATATACCAGTAACAAAAGATAAAGTCACATTGACCGCCCCCTCTTTTTTTTTTTTTTTCTTTTTGAGACAGAGCCTCAAGCTGTCGCCCTGGGTAGAGTGCTGTGGCATCACAGCTCACAGCAACCTCCAACTCCTGGGTTCAAGCGATTCTCCTACCTCTGCCTCCCAAGTAGCTGGGACTATAGGTGCCCGCCACAACACCCAGCTATTTTTTGGTTGCAGCCGTCATTGTTGTTTGGCAGGCCCGGGCTGGATTCGAACCTGCCAGCTCAGGTGTATGTGACTGGTGCCTTAGCCGCTTGAGCCACAGGTGTCGAACCGACCCCCTCCTCCCCACAACTTTGTTTATAGCTCAAGCAGTCTACTCACCTTGGCCACCCAGAGTGCTAGATTTTATAGGAGTGAGCCACTGCACCTGGCCCTGAGCACACTTTTAATTGCAGAAGTCAAACGTAATTTGAGTATTACAAATTTAATACAGTATATATTTTTTGGCACCCTGTGAATTGATAGCCCATATGGTTTATCTGTGTGTCCACTTCAACTGATACTGATGACTTGGAGTCCACATACAAAGTCACAGTGTTGATCTTTATAGTGTAGCCAACCTCTACCATAAGACAATGTGGGTTTGGCAAGTCCCACCTTCATTCCTATTGTTAGACTATCTAACATCACCCAGGCTCCTAGGCAGACACACACTCCTAACAGGCATAACACTCAAAGGACCCAGAGATTGATGGCCTCCCAGAAGCCAAGGTAGGCTAGATCTTTGCTTTGGACAACGCCAAATTCTTTACACAGTATAAAATATTTTTTTTATCAAACACAACCCTTATTTTGGTAAAATTACATTTCACTTTGACTATAGACAATTGAGCATCTGAGTTGTGATATGCTATAAGTATAAAATACACTGGCTTATGAAGATGTAGTATGAGAAAAAGAAGGTAACCCATCTCACTGCTAATAGCTATGTTATATGTTAAAGAGAGTTTTTGATATATTGAGTTAAAATGAGTTATTAAATTTAATTTCAAAATGAGTAATTCATTATACTTTTTAATGTGATTACTAAGTTATATAAATGGCCTGTGTTCTATTTTTATTTGACAGTGCTGATCTGGGAGATTATGATGAGAAGTGGAGGAGTGAGCGGCACCTGTGCTCAGTGGTTAGGGCGCAGCCACATACACTAAGGCTGGCGGGTTCAAACCTGGGCCAGAGTCAGCTAAAGCAACAATGAGAACCACAACAAAAAACTACCTACCTGTTGTGGCAGGTGCTTGTAGTCCCAGCTACTTGGGAGGCTGAGACAAGAGAATCGCTTAAGCCCAGGAGTTTGAGGTTGCTGTGAGCTATAACGCCACAGCACCTTACCAAGGGCAACATAGTGAGATTGTCTAAAAAAAAGAAATGGGGAGTGTCCTGTTAGAGTTTATAATTTCAGAGATAGAATAATACTCACTGAAGGTAATTCTGGGGTGCTGGGCACAGTGGCTCACCCTGTAGTCACACTGATGACAGTGTGATTTTGGAGGCCAAGGCGGGAGTATCACTTGAACTCAAGACCAGCCTGAATAAGAGCAAAACCCTGTCTCTGCTAAAAAGAGAAAAAATTAGCGGGATCTGGTGTCAGGTGCCTGTAGTCCCAGCTGCTTGGGAGGCTGAGGCAGGAAGATTGCTTGAGCTCAGGGATTTGAGGCAGCAGTGAGCTGTGATGACACCATTTCACTCAGTATCAGGAGGAATGAGCCAGACTCTGTCTCAAAAAAAAAAAAAAAAAGCAAAGACAATTCTAAGATGTGGCCACCTGAATAAGTTGCTGATCTTTAATGGAGTTGTTCATCACTGGAGAAAAAGAAGGTCCAGGATCCACGAGGCTCAGGTTATCCTCACGGACATCCGCGCTTCCCGGACAACTGGCATGATCTGGGTGAAGCAGCAGACTACGAACTGAGTTGCCGTGTCTTTGGGAAATTTGAAGGCGGGAGAGGCAGAAAGGGAGCATACCAGCTATTCACAGTAGTAGGAAGCTAGTAGGAATTTAGAAGCGTTTATATTGTTTCCTAATCCCTCAGAGAACATTGTCCTTTTTTTCCTTTAAGAGACCTATACAGGAATCACCTGCAAGGAATTGGTTGGAAATAGGAGAAGTCAGGGCATGGATATTAAAGCCCTGCTACCTACCCTTCTTTGCCCCGTTTGCCCCTACTTAACTTTTCGTGACCTATCTCAAATCTTTTTTTTTTTTTTTTGTAGAGACAGAGTGTCCCTTTATCACCCTTGGTAGAATGATGTGGCATCACAGCTCACAGCAGCCTCCAAAGCAACATCCAACTCCTGGGTTTAGGCGATTCTCTTGCCTCAGCCTCCCGAGTAGCTGGGACTACAGGCGCCCGCCACAACGCCCGGCTATTTTTTTGTTGCAGTTTGACCAGGGCTGGGTTTGAACCTGCTGTCCTCGGTATATGGGACCGGTGCCCTAGTCACTGAGCCACAGGCGCCACCCAACCTATCTCAAATACTGTGAACTCTGCTCTTATTTTGCCAGGTAGTTAATTGCCTTTTTGTTAGTCTCTTTGAACACACTTCTCCTATAGCACTTTTTGTCTTATGTATGTATATATTTATTGCATTTCTAAGTCTGTCATTTACTGAAAGGAAACTAGGTAATTTTGATCCTAGTTTCTTAACGTGTTGTTTTCCTTCTGGTAATCATTGTGCCAGACCCCCCTCATCTTCATTTTGGAGTACTCCTGGGTTTAGTCTTTGGATGTCTTTTCTGGGATCCATTAAGCTGCTGCTGACTCTCAAAATTTGAATCTCCATCATGACTGCTCCCCAAACCCTGGATTTGTATGTGTATGGCCAGCTGTTTGACATCTGTATTTGGATTTCTAATTAGGCATGTCAGTCTGAACATATGCAAAACTGAACTTTTTCTTTTTTTGAGACAGAGTCTGATTTTGTCACCCTCAGTAGAGTGCTGTGGCACCATAATTCACAGCAACCTCAAACTCTTGGGTTCAAGTGATCCTCTTGCCTCAGCCTCCCAAGTAGCTGGGACTACAGGTGCCTGCCACAATGCCTGGCTATTTTTTAGAAAAAAATAGGGTCTCGCTCTTGCTCAGGCTGGTCTCAAACCTATGAGCTCAGGCAATCCACCTGTCTTGGCTTCCCAAGTGCTGGGATTACGGGCATAAGCCACTGCGCCTGGCCCAAAACTGAACTTTTATTTTCTATTTACTAGCTTTCTGTTTTCATCAGTCTTCCTTGATGAAGGTCATTGACACCAAACCTCCACTGAATCATACTTGATTTCTTTTTTTTTTTTTTTCTGTTATCTGTTGTGAAATCTATCAGTAAATCTTCATAACTCTACTTTCAGAATATAGTCATCTCTGGGTATCCATGGGAGATTGGTTTCAGGAACCCCGCCTGTGGATACCAAAATCCATGGATGCTCAAGTCTGTTACATAAAATGGTATAGTATTTGCCTCCTCTCATATACTTTAAATCATCTCTAAATTATTTTTAATACCTAACACAATGTAAATGTTATGTAAATAGTTTTTATACTGTGTTGTTTAGTGAATAATAGCAGGAAAAAAGTGTATACATGTTTAGTACAGACACAACTATCCGTTTTCTTTTCTTGAATATTTTCAGTTACAATTGCTTAAAGCTCTGGGTACAGATGCAGAACCCACAGATACAGAGGGCCAACTACATATGCTGAACAAGTGGTGACTTAGTGTCACCTCCACAACTACCAGTCTGATCTGAGCCACAGTCATCTCTTGCTAGATTACTGCATTGTCCTTTAATCAGTCTGTCTGAACCTGCCCTGACTCTCAGCTAAAAAGAGTCTTTAAGAATACAAGCAAGGGCTCGGCGCCTGTGGCTCGAGCGGCTAAGGCGCCAGCCACATACACCTGAGCTGGCGGGTTCAAATCCAGCCTGGGCCCGCCAAACAACAATGACGGCTGCAACCAAAAAAATAGCCGGGCGTTGTGGCGGGTGCCTGTAGTCCCAGCTACTTGGGAGGTGGAGGCAGGAGAATCGCTTGAGCCTGGGAGTTGGAGGTTGCTGTGAGCTGTGATGCCATGGCACTCTACCCAGGGTGACGGCTTGAGGCTCTATGTCAAAAAAACAAAAACAAACCAACAACAACAACAACAAATACAAGTGGGATCTTACCACTCAGCTACTTTTGTGGCTTTCCCATCTATAGTTTATACTATTATGGCCTGTGAAACTCCGTATTAGAGAGCTGACCACAGCTCCTAGCGCTGTCTACCTTTTCACACTGGCCTCTCTTTCTTTTTCATCAAACCTTTCAATATGTTCGTACTTTAAGACCTTCATATATTCTGAGTTTTTTTACTGAAATACTCTTTTCCCAGATAACCACATGATCCCTCGTTTCTTTCAAGTCTCCTGTCAAATGTGACTTTGTTAGAGAGCCCTTTGCTAGCCTTGCTGTATAAGACCTCATTTTTCCTCCTGGTTCACACTACTCTAGCCCCTCCCTTTCTTGTTTTATTTTTCTTCTTATTTCTTATCACCAACTGATTCATGCATTCATTCATTTGCTTGTAGTCTCAGCTCCCTAAAATAAAATGTGTCGTAAGAGTAAAGACTCTGTCATTTTTGATTCTTACTTAATTTCCAATATTTAGGATAGTTCCCACAGTAGAATTTTTATGATCAGTTCAGTAGAATAAAAGACTAAATAAATGAAAGACTGTCTCTAGATTACAGATTATGGCATTTAAATCTTACTCATCTGTGTTCTTCCTTACTCAGTATCTAACATACAGTAGACAGTCACTTAATGTATTTCATTATGTTATAAGAAATATTGTAGCCAAGTTAAGCATTAATTTGCATGTTATTTTAAAACATATTTCATAATAGTTAAAAGATTTTTTGACATGGGGGAAAACACCTGTTACAGATACGATACCTGGTTAACTGTAAAGTCATGTTGAAGTTTATGAATTCTAAGCATTGTAATAGGCTTCAATAAATGATTATTTAATGAGCATTTATTACTTTTCAATTGATTTAGTGAAATTATTGCTTATTGTTCAGGACTGTATTATAAAGGGGCAGCCATGGCAATGTGGGCCTGTTTAATGTCATAAACAGAACTGAGAAACTGGTTAGTTTTATAAACCACTAAACTCATAATTAAAAGCTACCACAATATGGTTTCTTTAGATTTATAGCACTAAACTTCCTATTTTGAGACTGAAGTCATAAATCCAGAACCTTTTTTTTAAGAGAAGAGTCTAACTTTGTCACTCTCAGTAGAGTGCCCTTGTGTCACAGCTCACAGCAACCTCCAGCTCTTGTGTTTAGGTGATTCTCTTGCCTCAGCTTCCCGAGTAGCTGGGAATACAGGTGCCCATCACAACACTCGGCTAATTTTTGTTGCAATTTGACCGGGGCTGAGTTCGAACTGGCCACTCTCGGTATATGGGGCTGGCGCCCTACTCACTGAGCCATAAGCGCTGCCCAAATCCAGCACTTTATCAAGTAAAGTTTCCTAAATACCAAGCAGAACTCATGGGCATTTAAAACAGATTACTAATTTAAGAGGAGTCTGTGAAATGTGTGTGATTTATTATGAACATTTTTTTTTTTTTTTTTTTTTTTTGTAGAGACAGAGTCTCACTGTACCGCCCTCGGTAGAGTGCCGTGGCGTCACACAGCTCACAGCAACCTCTAATTCTTGGGCTTACGCGATTCTCTTGCCTCAGCCTCCCGAGCAGCTGGGACTACAGGCGCCCACCACAACGCCCGGCTATTTTTTTTTTTGTTGTTGCAGTTTGGCCGGGCTGGGCTTGAACCAGCCACCCTCGGCATATGGGGCCGGCGCCCTACTCACTGAGCCACAGGCGCCGCCCATGAACATTCTTAATTCCTTGTAACTTCCTCCTCCTTCAGGTGATTTTTTTTTGCTCTTAATGAGTCAGGACCAAATACCTCTAGCTGGTGCTCCCTCCTGTCCCCTTGTCGAGAACTACTCTACGCCACGTCCATAGACTTCCCCGGCGCTTTGAGGCAAAACCTCTGAAAAAATTTCCAGGGACAAGACCACACACTGACCTGATTGTCTGCAGACCCACCAGTAGGGCCTCGAACATTCTTAATTCCTTAAAAATAACATTTCCCAATGATGATAACATACATGGAACCCAGAACTACTCACAAAACCATTTATTCATGCCATGGGTCATTCTGAGCATATTAGGGCAGGGGATAAAAAAGACTGAATTTCATAACTTTGGGTACCAGATATTGTGTTAAGTGTTTTATGTAATTTATTTTATCTTGAGCACTAACACATTTATTTGAACACACTACTGTATACTAGTTTGTTTTGGCTTTTGAGTTTTTATTTTTGATGTTTTGGGGGGGGTTTTTTGCGTATTTTTATTTAATCCTCAACACTCTTTGTATTTTTACAACTAAACTATTTTTTTACTGACTTATTCCCTTTGACTATAAAAAACTAGCTGTTTTCTAAGGTTTTCCTAACAGAAACGAATAACCATCCTATGAACTTCAGGCACTCTGAATCAAAACAGTTGACTTCCATTTCCTTCCCTAATTAATTTCCTATTCATTATTCTCCATTTTTTGTTTTATTTTCTTAATATCAGACATGAGTATTTATGTTTGTAACCCGCCCAAAATGTATGGGGAAGCCACCTATGCTTTAATCTCACTTCGTTACAAAACATTTATTCATAATTGTCTAATCACCCTGTCACTTCTACCATGCCATAAAAATAGATGCCCCAGAGAATGAGGCAAGTATTTTTGCGGAGTATATATATAGGTCTCAAAGGAATTTTTTTTTTTTTTTTTTTTCTTGTAGAGACAGAGTCTCACTTTGTGGCCCTCAGTAGAGTGCCATGGCCTTACACAGCTCACAGCAACCTCCAACTCCTGGGCTTAAGCGATTCTCTTGCCTCAGCCTCCCGAGTAGCTGGGACTACAGGCGCCCACCACAACGCCCAGCTATTTTTTGGTTGCAGTTTGGCCGGGGCCGGGCTTGAACCCACCACCCTCGGAATATGGGGCCGGCGCCTTACCGACTGAGCCACAGGCGCCGCCCTTAAAGGAGTATTTTTGCCTGGCTCTTCTATTAGTATTTTCCCTGAGGGTTTTCTGAACTTTTAAAAACTTTTTTGGAAAAATGTAGTTTTTCTGACAGAGAAACTACTAGAATAATAAAGACATTTTAAATCATGATACCTATTAAGGTGAGCAATAACATTTAATCCAGCATATACTTTAGATATTATTTCTGAACATAAGAATTAAATGTTATTGCTCATTCTAGTGGATGTAAGAGTCTCCCCGCATGATCCAAAAAGGCACATTCATTTCACTAATAAAATCCAAGGTTCAGAAAATAGTTTTAAGAAGCCAGGATAGGATTTTATTCAATCATCTTTTGTTATTTTAATAAATATTTATTAAGTGCCAATAGTCATCGAAGACTGTTTGAAGTTCTGGAGACAGTAATGAACAAAATAGAAATAAATTCCTGTCCTCATGGAGTTTACTTGCTAATAGGGGGGTAAAATGTGTAATTTGTTAGAAAACGATAAGGAGCAGAAGGGTGGGGATGGGTGAGTATGAAATTGGAATGCTGGGGAGGATTGACAGTAGGGATAGGGTGGTCTGCGAAGGCTTTGCTGAGAAGCCGGTACTTTTTGTAAAAGACTATGCAGATATCTGGGGGAAGAGCATTTCAGATAGAAAGAACAGAAAGAACAAAGGCCCTGAGGTGAGGGTATTTCTGTTGTGTTTGAAGAATAGCAAGGAGACATATATGGTAGAATGAGGGAGCCAGTGATAGAGATCATAAACTGGGAATCTAGGGAGGATTCGACAGAAAAGTGACATTATCTAATTTAGGATTTAAAGGAATGACCCTGGCTGCATAGAAATGCGAACTTATGTTCATACAAAAACCTACACACAATTGTTCATAGCAGCTTTTTTTGTAATAACTAAAATCTGGAAACAACCAAAATATCCTTCAGCTGGTAAATGTATAAGCAAACTGTTGTACATCTATACCATGCTGTCCCACTCAGTAATCAAAAAGAAGAAATGACTGACGGATACAACAACTTAGACTGATCTTAAGGACATTATGGTGAGTGAAAGAAAAAAGCCAGTCTGCAAAGGTCATCTTTTGTATGGTTCCATTTACATAAACAGTCTCAAAATGACTGACTTATGTAAGTGGAAAACAGATGAGTAGTTTCTAGGAGTTAGGGATGGGGGAGGAGCGAACAAGCACGGCCATGAAGGGCTAGTCCAAGGTTAGTCAGTCTCTGGTCATGGAGTTTCCTACCTGTGCATGACACGTGCAGGAGTACTCAGGCACAAGGAACTCTGAACACTTCTGTGTCTTGATTGCAATGCTCCCACAAGCCTATGGATGTGATAAAATGACATAGAACTGTAGACATGTGAGCACGTCAGATTCTGCGTTTTGATATTATTCTATAGTTATGTAATTTGTAACCACCGGAGGAAACTGGGTGCAGGGTACATGGGACCTCTCTGTACTACCTTTGCAACTTCCTGTGAATTGGTAAATATTTCAAAGTAAATAGTTTTTTAAAAAGGATTATTATCCTGGCTGCTCTGTTGAGAGTAGATGGAGGGGGCCAAAGGCAGAGGCAGGGACACTAGGGAGAGTAATGCTGGGAGGTTATTGCAATACCGGATTAGGCTGGTGGCACTAGAGTGGGCTGCAGGCAGGGGTGAAGAAAAGTTGAGTTCTAGGTATGTTTTGAAGGCAGCATTAATAGAATGTGCTGATGGATTGGATATGGGGTATGAGAGAAAGAGATGAAAGATGACACAGAAGTTTTTGGCCTGAGCAACTGGAAGGGCAAAGATAAGAGGTAATAGCAAGACACAGCAATCAGTCCAGAAGCCTGCCAGGAGATAGCGGGACTCTAGGCAAAGAAAACAAAGTGACAAACCCTCTTCCTCTCTTCAGCAGCAGCCCAACTTAGAGTTAAGAGCATAATAGGATATTGAAGTAAATGTACTCTTGTTAACCTGCTCACAGGCAGCTGAGTTATCTTGGCCTTGCCTTGACTGTTTTGGGGAGAAGCATTTTTGTTTGGTAAACAGGATGTCGTTTCCATGGGTATAGGAAGAAGAAATGATAGAACTTAGTGGCAAAGCAAAGAGCTGCTAGCTGTGGTTGGCTTGGAATTGGCAGAGTTTTTCAGGTAGTCAACTAAGATTAGCACACATGCTGCTTTTTCCCCTTTCTAGGCTGAGTCCGTTCTGCATCATGAGAAATGTGAATTTTCTGTCCTGTTGTTTGACCTGGTGTCAGAGTATGTACATTTTCAGCTGTTTTTTTGCATCAGCTATGAGTTGCAGATTGAGACAAATGGAGACACTGTATGTTAAGGGTGGAAAAGTGACTTATTTTAAGAAATGTTGGCTCTCTACCCCTACCCCATTAGTGGCATGCCTCTGACACTCCAGTAAAGCTGGTGTAGGGCAGCTAAGACTGGCTTATGTATGTGTTTGCCTTTGAAATGTTAGAACCTGAGTGTATCACAAGATGTTTCTTCCTAAGTAGGGACTGGACCAGAATTACAGTGAATTCTGAAGCAAAATTTACATATTGGTGCTCTAATACTTTTGAAACTTCAGAATTCATTTCCTTTATTTCTGATGATAACGAGGGCTGTCATGAAAGTATCCAGCCCTGTATACTGTGCCTCTCTGTTTTTCCTATTACATAGCTGGAAACTTTACAGACAGTATAACTTCCCATGGGCTATATAAATCCCTTAGCATCACTAATGTCTTTTTATTTTGTGAAGAAGAGGACATAAAAAAGGTTAAAGAAGTCCAATGCCAAGTCATTTATGTTAATTGGAAAGTGAGAAAGAGAACTCAGACTTTTGCTTTTGATAAGAGCTTGAAACAGATGAACTGCTTTTTCCTTTTAACCAAGAGTCATGTCATCCCTGTGCAATCGAGATTATTGGAGTTGTTTTAGGCGGCACCTGTGACTCAGTCGGTAAGGCGCTGGCCCCATATACCGAGGGTGGTGGGTTCAAGCCCGGCCCTGGCCAAACTGCAGCCAAAAAAATAGCCGGGTGTTGTGGCAGGCGCCTGTAGTCCCAGCTACTCAGGAGGCTGAGGCAAGAGAATCGCCTAAGCCCAGGAGTTGGAGGTTGCTGTGAGCTGTGTGAGGCCACGGCACTCTACCAAGGGCCATAAAGTGAGACTCTGTCTCTACAAAAAAAAAAAAAAAGAAAACTTTAAATGTGCTCTAGGCCTATAAGGGCAACTAAATAGATCGTAGTTAACTGATGCTGAAAGACAGACTTTGACTGATGTACTTTATGCTGCAAGTGTCTAAATGAGATTTGTCTAGTTTGTGGGTAAGGGATGTCAGCTATCGGGAAATACTGGAAGCAAGGCTCGTATCTGCAGCATGGGGTGATTGGGACTAAGGCTATGGGTTATTTGTAGCCCAGTATTTAGGAGAGCTAACTCGCTGAATTGCCTGGAAGAAGCAGAGCAACGCTTTCAGAGGTCCTTAAAACTGTGACTTTATCCTTACAGGGTTCTCTCTCTCTCTCTCTCTCTCTCTCTATATATATATATATATATATATACTTTTTTTTTTTTTTTTTTTTTAGCTTTAAGACTGAGTAGATTCAGGAGCCATTTTGTTTCATTTGCCTTCTGAAAGTGCTCGAGTATTTATTCAAATGCTGTGACTATCTATGTGTTAAGTCCAGGCTGGGCTACTACTGTGGATTTCTTCACTGCAAGTTAAACATTACATTTGAACTTGAAGAATTTTTGCTGCCTGCTTATAGAGCACATACGAATATAAAGCAGCCATTTGTCAGTGGGCAGCTGAAAGGCAATTTTCAGCAGGGACTGCAAACCGCTGCAGACTGCTGGCTCCTGGCACACCCACTAGGCCTCATAGGGTCACACTAAAAGCAAACCAAGGGGCAGGGTGGGGGTGTGTGTGTGGATGAAATGGGCAAAAATAAAAACAGAGGCCAAGATCTGAGTGGATGGAGCCACTAAGAGGTGCCTGTATGTGGAGAGGAGGACAGTGTTCCCAAAGAGGAGAAAACTTGAACAGCAGACACAATGGCCAGGAATAAACATCTAGACTTTGCATGTTTGCAGCTTGTGCTTTTTAAAACTAAGTGACCTGTGTATCTTCTTTGTATCTATAACTATAGAAACAGTGAAGGTGAGTTTGGGGAAAGTATGATAGTTTAAGCTGTTTGATTCAGTGCACTACCACAAATACCTTTTAACCAGAACCATTAATGGTGACAGTTAGTGTATAATCACCTTTAAGCACTATAGAATCCTGTGATCTATTGTGATCGATTAACCAAATGCTTAAGTATTTCCTGTATAGTATTCTGTTTTTTCTTTCTTTTTTTTTTTTTTTTTTTGTGCAGTTTTTGGCTGAGGTTGGGTTTGAACCTGCCACCTCCAATATATGGGGCCAGCGCCCTACTCCTTTGAGCCACAGGTGCTGCCCTTCCCCCACCCCCCCTCCACTCCCCCCGTTTTTTTTTTTTTTTGAGACTAAGTCTCATTCTGTTGCCCTGGGTAGAGTGCTGTGGCATCATGGCTCAATAGTAACCTCAAACTCTGGGGCTCAAGCCATCCTCTTGCCTCAGTCTCCCAAGTAGCTGTGACTACAGGAATCTGCCACAATGCCTGGCTAGTTTTTCTATTTTTTTTTTTTTTGTTGTTGTTGTTGCAGTTTGGCCGGGGCTGGGTTTGAACCCACCACCCTTGGCATATGGGGCCGGCACCCTACTCACTGAGCCACAGGCGCCGCCGTAGTTTTTCTATTTTTCATAGAGATGGGAGTCTCACTCTTGCTCAAGCTGATCTCAAACTCCTGAGCTCAAACAATTCACCTACCTCAGCCTCCCAAAGTGCTAGGATTACAGGTGTGAACCACCATGTGCCGGCTTCCTATATGGTATTGAGTGAACCTTTTAAAAAAAGTCTTTTTAAATATCTTTGAAAAGTAAAGCTTTGTCACGTATAGTAACTTTTAATCAAAGTACAAGTTTATTCCTAAATATGCTACCCTTTCCTTGGCTGTAATCTGCAGGAGCCTTTACTTCTATTTAGCAGATCTAGAAGCAGGGGTTTTGGCAGTATAAATGTACTGTCCAAGGACAAATTGTGGTTATAAAACAGAACTGGGTTTCATTCCACCAGCTCCTGGCCTGGGTAACAATTTTGAGAACTTTCCAATCATTTTAGGAAAACAAAGTACTTAGAAATTTATAAAGAGTTTCTTAATAAAAGAAAATCACTTACTTTGGAAATCACAAAATTAATCATTCTCCCGTATTTAAGAAGTGCTTTGATGTATTCTGGTAATTAGTATTTACTGCCAGATGAATGCCTCTTGGGCACTTTAATTAATGGGTAGCTTGGCCAAATGAGCTTCTGATGGTAAACCTCCATGAAGGTTTATTTTTATGTTTCTCAAGAATAGCTGTCTCTTCAAAGCTCTTTAATTAGACAAAGTTTAGCAACTAAAACATATTATTAGAATAACTAGGCCTTGAGTTAAGAGAAATAGGGGGTCAAAGGAGCAGGTACTGTTAAAGAATAGCCTCTTAAAATAAAACATAGCATTCTCCCTCTGATGGATGTCAAGTTCTTTAACAGCTTGTGTTACGTTACTGTCACTAGTTAGGGACTTCGTGTTGTTTAACGTTCATATGACAGATGTCAGCAGAGGCCCAAACACACCAGGGTGTGAGCTCATTTATCACCACCTCTAACTCACTTAGAAAGCTGTATTCTGGTCCTTTTAACATCTAAGCTGAAGACTTATTTTGTCCTTTTTCCCCATTACATTGATAATCTTGGCTATAACAATAGGGAACTACTTCCCCAAGACCTTATGCATGGCAAACAAAAATTACAGCAATTCCTTTGAGGTGTCTTTCTTAATAATTTAAATTATCTACTTAGACATGTTCTTAAAGTTGCCATATTATTTGCTGTCTAAGATTTTATGTTCTTCTCGTCAGAATATAGTTCGCAATATTTTAAAATCTGCTGTGTGGATGTGTCATCGTCCAACTCTCTGTATCCTCTGCCTGCCATTTTTTGCCCCCAGCTCTCTGTCTTGGCAGTCACTGCTAGTAAATCTATTTTACCTCGAACCTACTTTTTTGTGATTAAGGAAAAGATGTGCTTGACTAATCTTTTTAGGTGAGGGAAATATCACCAAAATCGTTGGGTGTTCTTAGTAAACCACTCCTGATAAATAGGCAATAATACACGTATCTATGTTGTCTAATTTGTCACTTTGTTACTACCTTAGGATTGAGCAAATATCAGTTGATTAGAGGGCACCATTGATGACTATTAGAAATTTCAAACAGAACATACTGTTCACAGCTAACCTTTCTAATTCCCTCAGCTGTTACAACCTGTGTGTGTTGTTGATTTGATGAAGAACTGGATCAAAGAACTGTGTGTTATTGGTTCAGCATAAACTTACTGCCATTCTTGGAAAGTTCTCAAAGAAATTGCTAAATTAGTAAAATCATTTTTATGTATTATTTTCAAATAATTTTTGAATGTTGGGCAGCGCCTATGGCTCAAAGGGGTAGGGCGCCGGCCCCATATGCCAGAGGTGGCGGGTTCAAACCCAGCCCTGGCTAAAAACTGCAAAAAAAAAAAAAAAATTTTGAATGTTGAGGATAGCATAGTATTATAGAATTTATCACATGTAAATTCTTTAGATATACTTTAGCAAGTTGAATGTTCCCATTTAAGTTGGCAGAAACTTCACTTGGGTTTTGATTGATGTAATCTATAAAAATTAATATAGTTTTATAAAATCTGATAAGCTCAATACATAGAAATACAAAAAATGTAGGCATGTTGTTATGCATTCTAGAGAATAATGACCAAATGTGTTTTTAATGTCAAATTTTACAACTTTGAGAAAGCAGACAAGATACTAGCCTGAATAGAGTCTTGTATAAAGCGGTTTTCCCCCTTAGCAATGACTAATTTCTGTCTACTCTTTCCTGAAATGATCGATTATTAGGACCTCACTTTTTGACTTAGGCTTTAACACAGGAAATATTTCTGACACTGATCGTTATGGGTGTGTTTGCTCATTTATATGTAATCTTTTGCAGTGAGGATATGACAGGGAAGGTGTCGCATGCTATGGCCCCTGAAAAATGGCATCATAACCCTGAGAACACTTTTGTTTTTCTTATGTTCATGCAAGTATATTCTCATGCATACTTGTGCAAACAGGATTTATTCTTAAAATAGCTTGGACACTTACTATAAATGAATTTTTATAGATACAAACCAGGACTATAAGTTTGTTGTTCTCCTTTTGTTACTTCTCTTCTTTAAGTCACTTGTTTGATGGCCCCTTTGCATCCCTCCTTCAGTCTCCCTTTTGAAATTAAACTAACATCCAAAATGAAACTGACTGTATTCTTCTTTAACACAGACCACCTGGTGGCTCATGGTAGAATGGCAGAAAAGGAGGCCCGTCGGAAGTTTAAACAGATCGTCACAGCCGTCTATTTTTGTCACTGTCGGAACATTGTTCATCGTGATTTAAAAGCTGAAAATTTGCTTCTGGATGCCAATCTGAATATCAAAATAGCAGGTGAGAAGTTTGCAGAGGGCGTGGAATAGGGACAAAGGAGCATTTCCTTTTGGACTCTAAAATCAAGGGACTGTCAATTTCTGTCTCTTCATAAAGAAGTATTATGAAAGTAAGGAAAATTTAGGATTTTAAAAAATAGCCTGAAAATTGATAAGCTTTCAAAATGTATTTATTTTTTTATGTAGTATTAGCTAGAATTGGGCTGGGAAGAAGGAAAGGAAAGGGTGATAGTCAGAATTCTATTATTTTGGTTGACAAGTCCTTTTAAAATAATATAGAATAAAATGGAAATGAAAACTGCTAAAACTGTATACCCTCTTACCTTCAGCTGAGGTTGATTTGTATCACTGCATGCTTATTCTGAAGGCTGTAGTTTTGTAATAATTTAGGGGAGAATAGATCTTATGGAGGCTTATAGCCAGTTTATCTTTTTTTCTCTTCAAATTTTGCTAGTCTCCTCATCTGACAGTGCCTAAAAAACCACTTTTCACTGCCTCAATCTGCTCCTGCTTCAATTTTAGTAAACCAATGCATTTTGCCTAATAAATACAAGCTCACCACCTATTGATAGAAGAAAGTGACTACAGTCTACACAGAAACCATATATATGAAGATAAGCCATTTTCTTTCTGACAGTTTCTAGTATTATACTACATATTGTGTGTTCTCCATTTCCCAGATAAAAGGGAGGGTGTCACATATAGAAAACTGAAATACAACTAGAATAGAATTATCTTGAAAAGCCAAGCTATAAAGCTGTTCTAAAGACTCCATTCCTTTAATAGGGGTAGGAACTGAGAGTTTAGATTTATATCATATTATAGATGGAAATGCCTAAATGGTACCCTTGCTAGGTTGGTGATTCTTCTGAGGGTTTGGGTTATCAGCCCGTTCACTTTTTCATTTTTGCATATCACCTAGATTTCTATTTATTTGTTTATTTAGGCCAATAGCTTCACTCTTATTTAGAACTTTTACATAGTTTATAAGTTGAGTCCTGCACTATTTCATTACATAGTAGGCAGGAATTAAAGGCTTTGTCTTACATAAAATCACGTTTTTCCTTTGCTCCTATGTCTATTTTATGTTCTCCAAAGCACTCTAGATGCCGTCAGTTCCCACAGAAGTGGGTGCTATGGAAAGGCCTGACAATTGCAAACACTCTTTTGTAATTATTTGTTGTAGCTTCAATTAAATTAATAGTAATAATACTTATGAGGCTTGACAGTCCTTAAAAGTATGATAAAATGTAATTTCTTATTTATGTTGTAACAAATTACCACAAATGTAATGGCCTGATACAACCCAAATTTGCTAGTTTACAGTTCTGGAGGTCAGACATCTGAAATGAGTTTTACAGGGCTAGAACCAAGATCTAGGTAGGACTGGTTCCTTCTGGAGGCTCTGAAGAGAAAATCCGTCTCCCTGCCTTTTTCAGCTTCTAGAAGCCACCTGCATTCCTTGGCTTGGTTCCCTTCTTTACCTCACTCCAGCCTCTTCACATATCTTACTCCTGATTCTGGTTCCCTCGTCTAAGGACTCTTGTGATTATATTGAGCCCTCCTGGCTAAAATCTTCCCATTTTAAGATTCCTCTTTTAATCATATTTACGAAAGTATCCTTCTAAGGCAACACATTCATAAGAATGGGGATATAGGACATCCATGTATTTGAGTGTCCATTATTCAGTCTACTACAGATGTCATTGTAGGACTCTTTGGATTATTGATTACAGTAGTGAGTTAAAAGAAGGTCCTCTTTATATTCAGTAGTTTTATCTTACCTCCACTGACCCAGGGGTGAAATTTTTAAATGCTTCTGTGGTTCTTGATTTTGAATTTGGGACCATTTTAATTTAGTTAAGAAAAATTTCTGTGGTCTTTGATTTTTGCATTGAGAAACCAAGAGTAAAAGCAGAGGTCATTGATCATTGAAACTAAAAACTGTATTAGGTAAGGAGATTTTTACATGCTTTTATTCATTAATAGTTAAAACAAAAACAAGTAGTCCAATGAGAGCCTCTACCTGCTGGTATGTAATTACAGACTCTTGGGGGTGCTGGCAGCCAGCTTTGGGCCCTCTGTGTAACACTTATGCTTTGGCAAAATTTGTAAGTTTGTTAACCCAGAGTCTGCATTTTTATTATTTATTTCAGAGCAAAACAAAGAATAAATGATCATGTAATAAATGAGCGTTGTGGCCTGGTACAGTGTCTGACATTGTCTTTGCTCCCGTGTTCTTTCTCTCCATGCCATTGTTAGTCTCTCAGTCACTGCCTGAGCTTCCTTTCTTGCACACAGATTAGATAGAATTCTCATTTTCACCTGCCAACTCTTTGAACTTAATGGACTAGTGGGAGAAATGTTTCTCGTCGAAGCTGATTAGAACATGACTAATTTTAGAAAGGTAGGTTGGATGGTTTTGACAGGATACGGTCAGGTAGGTCATGAATTCAACTTTAATTCTAAAAGCTAAAAGTAACTTGAGATCCCTGATCTTTTCAATGGCCTTTTTTGACAAAATATTAGAATTCTTTCTTCTGTTACAGTAACAGATTAACTTGGAAGAAGTAAAAATTTAGATTTGGAAACATAAGAAATTCATGTTTTCTGTATGCCATGTTTATTTACCTACGTGGTTTTAACTAAGATAATCACGCATTGTGTTTGCTGTAGAAGATGAATAAATTGTTCTGGAGGAGGTTTATGTTTGTGTTAGTTATTTTTTAAATTTTGTATTAATTAATATGGAAATTTACATTTGATATTTAATACTATAAAAATTTCACTATTACAAATGCCCATGCTAGTGCTAGCCCTCTCACAGAAAATATGTGTTCCCTGGACATGAGTGTAAACTTCAGTTATAGGTATTATAAGATTCAGCTGAGCACAGTGGCACATGCCTATAGTCTAAGCTAGTGGGGAGGGTGAGGCAGGAGGATCACTTGAGCCCAGGAGTTGGAGCCCAGCTGGGCAAGAAAGATAGCAAAATCCTACCTCAAAAAAGAAAAGATACTGGCTCGGCGCCTGTAGCTCAGCGCTAGGGTGCCAGCCACATAACACTGAAGCTGGTGGGTCTGAATCTAGCCCAGGCCTGCCAAACAACAATGACAACTACAACCAAAAAATAGCCAGGTGTATGGTGGGCGCCTATAGTCCCAGCTACTTGGGAGACTGAGGCAAGAGAGTCGCTTAAGCCCAAGAGTTGGAGGTTGCTGTGAGCCGTGACGCAATGGCACTCTACCGAGGGTGACATAATGAGACTGTCTGAAAAAAAAAGAAAAGATACAACCATCATTCTGTAGTTTTAGATTTAAATTTTTGTTTATGAATTTTTATTCTATTTCTAGAGAGGTGAATAACTTAAGTTTTCCTTCCGGTTTTAGAATTTAAAAATTCTTCTTAATGGCAGTAGCAAACATGCCTTCTATAGAATTTTTTGAAAGTTGTTTCTGTCATTTGTGATACAGACTACACATTGGTCATTTCCAGGATAAAGAATTTTTATTTCTGAAAGGCAGGGTTACCCAGTCTAGAACTAAGAATCAGTAGGGTGACTATGGGAATCTTATCTGTTGCTAACAAAGGCTCCTGGCTCAGGTGGTACAGAAGAGAAAAAAGAAGTGTGAAACATGACTCTAGCCCTCAAGGATTTACAGCCTATTTGAGCAGCAAATGTTTAGGCCTTTGAAAAGTTAAATAAGACCAAAATTATGCTTGGTACATACAGAAAGTACTTCACAAAGCATTTTCAATTATATTACCTTTTTTTTTTTTAATTAAATCATAGCTGTGTACATTAATGTAGTCCTGGGGTACAATGTGCTGGTTTTATAGACCATTTGAAATATTTTCATCGAACTGGTTAACATAGCCTTCATGGCATTTTCTTAGTTATTGTGTTAAGACGTTTATATTCTACATTTATTAAGTTTCACATGTACCCTTGTAAGATGCACTGTAGGTGTGGTCCCAACAATCACCCTCCCTCTACCCATCCTCCTCCCTCCCCTTCCCTCCTCTCTCTTTCCCCTTTCCCCATATTCCTGGGCTATAACTGGGTTATACCTTTCATATGAAAGCTATAAATTAGTTTCATAGTAGGGCTGAGTACATTGGATACTTTTTCCTCCATTCTTGAGATACTTTGAGAAGAATATGATCCGGCTCCATCCATGTAAACATGAAAGAGGTAAAGTCTCCATATATTACTTAATTTTACCATGTTTGATGTGTAAATACAGCTTATTAGAAAACATGAAAATCCCTTCATCTTCTGGCATCTTCTTTCCACACTTAACTTTCCAAAACTTTGAATTTCTTACAAAGAACACCCAAACAATTTTTTTCTTTTCATGTAGAGAATCTCAATTCTGGAGAAAGAATAGGATTCATGGCCTCTAACTGTCACTTTTCTAGCCTCAGGCGTGTGAGGATCCTCAGAGGAGCAGATGCACCAAGGAGGCACAGCATAGCTTTTCCAGCATGTGGTCTGCATTGCCGGCTGTGTGTTTCACAGCTACCAAATTATATATATATATATATATATATATTTACTTTTTTATTTTTTCCTTTTTGAAATAGAGACTCACTGTTTGGCCCTTGCGGTAGAGTGCCATGGTATCACAGCTCACAGCAACCTCAAACTCTTGGGCTTAAGTGATTCTCTTGCCTTAGCCTCCCGCGTAGCTGGGACTACAGGTGCCCACCACAACACCAAGCTATTTTTTTTATTATAGTTGTCATTGTTGCTTAGCCGGCCTGGGCCAGGTTCAAACCCGCCACCTCCAGTGTATGTGGCTGGCACCCTAACCACTGAGCCACGGGCACTAACCCCAGATTATATTTTGATACAATAGAAGACTTGTTACAAGGCACATCATGATTCATTATAACATTAATTGTATAGTCTAATAAGCACAGGAATTTAGAGGATGAAGAAACCACTTTGGTTTGTAAAATTCCATTAGATTGTAAATTCCATACGGACTAAAGCCATGTCCTGTTTGTTTCACCCACTGACTAGCACATACCTGCTCTATGTTCCATAGCTTTGTTGATTTGAACTTCAGGCAGTGCAGATGAGGACATAAATACCCTATTGAGGACATGACACTTTGATAAGATATGCAGGACAGTGGAGAATCTCAGCAAACATTAACAAAGCACCTGCTGTGTACAGACACTGACCTAGGCACTGGGTGTAGCAGTAGATAAAATAGCACCTTAGAAACAGTATCCTCATGGGAGGAGATAGACAGCAAACACAAACCAATACACTCTCATAAAGGCTGAGAAAAAGATAAAATCAGTAATATGATAGAATGACTTGTGAGAGAAGACAGTACTTTAACCAGGATAGTCAGAACCTTCAAGCAGAAGGAAGAGCAATGCAAAGGCTTGAGAGAGGTGATTTTAACACATTGGAGAGGTAGGAGAAAGCCAGCGTGGCTGGAGTAATCAGAAGAGGAGAAGGAGGAGTGGGGGTGAGAGAGATGGCGAGGGCCGGAGAGCGGATGTTTATGCTAGATCATCAAGTTATTTGTATATGGGTTTAATAAATTAAATTTAGGATGGGTAAGGAAAAAAAAATGGGAGTGGGGGAGGGGACAGGAAGGCAATGAAAGACCAGTTGAAGGCTGTGAAACAGTAAAATCCTGCATGATGTGATGATATAGACATGGAAAGGAAGAAAAAGGCAGCAAATTTAAGAGATAAAGTAAAGAAGAGTTTCTAGGATTTCTAACCAATGAAATATGTGGGCCAGGAAGGCTGGGCATGGTGGCTCACACCTGTAAGACTAGTATCCTGGGAGGCTGAGGTGGGTGGATCACTTGAGGTCAGGAGTTTAAGACCAGCCTGAGCAAAAGAGAGAGCCCATCTCTACTAAAAACAAAAACAAACAAACAAAAAAATGCCAGGCTGGTGACAAGTACCTATAGTCCCAGCTATTTGGAAGGCTGAGACAGGAGGATCACTTGAGCCCAGGAGTTTGAGGTTGCTGTGAGCTATGATGATGCCAATGCATTATAGCTGGGGTGAAAGGGCGAGTGGCTATGTCTCCAAAAAAAAAAAAAAAAGAGAGAGAAGAAAAAGAAAGAGAAAACTAGGCCAAGAAGAGGGAAATTCCAATTAATGATTTGTTTAGAAATGGAAAAATAAAATTTTCTTATTGATTATTTGCAAAAAAAAAAAGATGTCTTGTTTTTTAGTGGTTAACATACTGATACTGGAAAGTAATTTTAATGCCCTTGTCCCCAAAGATTAAGTAGAGATATTTCTATATTTAAGAAAGATTGACGAAGAAAATACTGAAATGTAGCTGGCTTACTCTGTGAAAAAGTTTTTTCAAATACTCGGACTTCATGAGAATGTTTAGAAAATTATGGAAACATTTATTTTAACATAAGAAAGTTGGAAACTTTTCTCTTTAAAAGTCGACTCCCAGAATGGTCTCCCTGAGATAGTTTCCACTCCCATGTTATTGTTTTAGTTGGCAATCAGTAGACAGCAAAGATCTGATGTGCAACTACAGAAAAGCCAATATTTTGGAAAGAATTTTCAGAGTGCATGGATTTAAGGTACTGTGGAAAATTTTGACCTTAGTGCAGTGAGAGCTAGATATTTTGGTTTTTTTGAAATTGAGAAATTGAAACATTTCATAAGTCAGTGGACCTTTCATCCTTAGTATTAATATTCTGAGATACCATGATATAGATAAAAACAGGTTGGAAACCTTGGATTTCTGAGAGTTCTTCTACAGCGTGGTGATAGAGAATGTCCTAGGAAATAGTTATGCAGTATTTATATCAATCCGAATTTTATTTCATGATCCTAACACTCATTATTTATCATTCAGTGCACCTCCCAGGTAGACAAGTCAGTAAATTCAAGCCCTGAGATGCCCTAGTTGACTGTCCCGCATTTAGGTTATCATAGTAGAGCCAAGGAATTTTAACGTCTCAATTTGTGTTCCCATCCTGTAATGGCACATGAGCCTCAACTGGAAGCTACCAAATAACCTTAATATACATTGACCCTTGCTATGGCCTCAATCTTATTCCCAAGACTAGAACTTTACAAATGAAGAGCTAAGGCATTTCAGCTACATAGTTGATTTATTTTGTATGAAAAAATTCTAAAGCTAAAATTCAAGGCTGCGTGCTGTGGCTCATGCTTCTAATCCCAGCACTGTGGGAGGCCATGGTGGGAGGATCACTTGGAGGCCAGGAGTTTAAGAACAGCTTGGAAGATATATCAAGACCCCAGCTCTTCAAAATCTTTTTTTAAAAATTAGCTGGGTATGAGGGTGCATGCCTGTTGTTCAAGCTACTCAGGAGGCTGAAGCAGGAGGATTGCTTGAGCCTTGAAGTTTGAGGCGGCACTGAGCTTTTGATCATTGCACTGTACTGTAGCCTGGACACAGAGTGAGACCCTGTCTTAAAAAAAAAATCAATCCATCCATCCATCCATCCATCAAATGAGCAGATTTTTATCAGTCAGAATTTTAGGTTATTAAAGTCATTCTATTCTTCTTGTATGAAGAACAGTTTTATGTGGATAGGGGCTCACTTCACAATAGCTGTGCTACCAATGCAGAAACATTGCTTCTGGGTGGTGCCTGTGGCTAAGTGGGTAGGGTGCCAGCCCCATATTCCAAGGGTGGTGGGTTTGAACCCAGCCCGGGCCAACTGAAACAGCAGTGGCAACTGCAACAAAAAATAGCTGGGTATTATGGAGGGCGCCTGTAGTCCCAGCGACTCGGGAGCCTGAGGCAGGAGAATCGCTTAAGCCCAGGAGTTGGAGGTTACAGTGAGTGAGCGATGACGCCATGGCACTCCACTGAGGGCGACAAAGTAAGACTCTGTCTCAAAAAAAAAAAAAAAAAAGAAACATTGCTTCTCAGATTTTCCCACTGTGGCTTCCCTAATAGCAGAGGAGAATGGACTCATACAGAGTGGAGCATGTAGGGTGTTGATTATATAATCCAAAATGGCCCACTTTAAATCACATATTTTAACTTTAAAAATCATGTACATTTTGTATTCTACTCAATGTTGTATTTATATTTGTTTTAATATTAAAATTAATTTAACAGAAAAAAGCTGAAGTTCTAAGAAGATTCATTCTGTTTAGCCTGTAGTTTCATACCACTCTTGACACACTGAAGTATTATACCTGAGGGTAGGTAAACATATGCTGGGCTGAAAAAGTGAGAATAAAGAATTTTATTCCCAACTGTAGATTCCTTACACAAACTTCTGGTTTGTACATCTTGACTTCTCTCCTGCTTTCCGCAAACTCCAGGATTGATTGATTGATTTTTTTGAGTCAGAGTCTCAAGCTATAGCCCTGCATAGAGTGCCATGGTGTCATCATAGGTTACAGCAAGCTCCAACTCTTGGGCTCAAGCAATCCTCTGGCCTCAGTTGTTTTCTTTTTTTTATTGTTGGGGATTCATTGAGGGTAGAATAAGCCAGGTTACACTGATTGCAATTGTTAGGTAAAGTCCCTCTTGCAATCATGTGCCTCAGTTGTTTTCTATTTTTAGTAGAGATCAGGGGGTTTTGCTTGGGCTGGTCTTGAACTTGTGAGCTCAAGCTATCCACCTGCCTCGGCCTCCCACAGTGCTAGGATTACAGGCATGAGCCACCGCACCCAGGCCAAACTCAAGGATTTTTATGCCAGTATCTATTAATTGCAAATTACTTATTTTGGGAATTTGTTTTTTTTTTAAAGGAATTGTAGTTTGAGAATGGAAGAGGAGAAGAAAACAGGGCAGAAAAGAAATGAACTCTTTGCTTTGAGACCTTGGACAAAAGGAAAGAAACTATGTGAAAAAAAGCCTGAGGCTGAGAGCTTGCTTCTCCTCTATAGGGGGAAGGGGCTGACTTGAGCATAACAGGGTTTGGGATGGCATGTGCTTTCGACCTGCCAAATCGTCTCATAACTTCAAATTGCTCTTTGTCTCTGGGACCGTGTTGGGCATGGCATTTAATATTATAAAATTTGAGTTGATAAATATAAAAAGTGTTAATTAGCCCGATTTAATCCTCCCACAGTGTATGCATTATCGTGATCTTATATTAAACCCTGTAGTTATATGCAATTACTATTTGTCAATGAAAAATAAAACATAGATAAGTAAAATGTGTATAAGTAATGATTAAAAGCCAGTTGCATCTTACTTAATCTATATAATATCTAGAACAAAGAAAAATAAATTTATCAGTGTCTTATTGATGCAGGAAATAACAATTTTGAAAAATCTCTAGTAAGCAAGTGATGGTTGAAAAAAATCAGGTGTACACTTACCTGTGCTTCCTAATTTAAGATGTTTTAAAAGAGCATTGATATTCTAAGTGCTATTTTACTACTATACAAATTGGTAGATGTAGAAACTATAAGAGCTGTTGTATGTACTACCCTGTTTCCCCAAAAATAAGACAGTGTCTTATTTTAAGGTGTGCTCCCAAAGGTGTGCTAGGTCTTATTTTCAGGGGACGTCTTATCGTTCCTGTAAGTAGGTCTTATTTTCGGAGGATGTTTTACTTTCAGGGAAACAGGGTAGGTCTACCCCAGACCATGTTTCTCCAACCTTTTTTTTGGAAACAGAGTTTTACTTTCTCACCCTCAGTAGAGTGCTGTGGCATCATAACTACAGGCGCCTGCCACAATGCTCAGTTGTTTTTTTTTGTTTATTTGTTTTTTTGTTTGTTTTTTTGAGATGGGGTCTCGGTCTTGCTCAGGCAGGTCTCAAACCTGTAAGCTCAGGCAATCCTCCCATTTCAGCCTCCCAAGTTCTGGGATTACAGGAGTGAGCCACCACAGCTGGCCCTCTCCAATTTTTTTTTTTCTAACAGGATTATAAGCAATAAGTAGATGTTGATTAGAGGCTAACATATCACCCAGAGTGCTCCTTCTCTCTGACTCTGAATAAGTCTTTATTATGTTGTATAACTTATAGTAGAAACTTAAGTTAAAAGTATATTAAAAAGAATAAGACTGATTTCTCAGGCAAGCCTTTGCCAAGTGACAGAATATTGGTCAGAGTCCCTATAACCAGAATCTGGTTCTCACTTGTATGAGTCCTGAAATATACCTTTATCTATTCTCTTGAAATGGTAAGAGAGTGAATATTATGTTTGTATGTTTTCTTAGTGTCAAATTGAGAAACACTTAGTTTGCTAGTGGGAAGCATGTGTATTTCATCTAGTCTTTCAAAAACCTATTGATTTATGTAATCCTTGACTCTACTTGCCGAGGCTGCACACAGACCCCCATTATTTAACACCTGGAGGAATATATAGGATCTTTTCTTAGCCAGTGATTTCTGAAACCTCAGAGATTCTCAGTATTCCAAGTCATATAAAGTGATAATGACCTCTCTCACCTTTTCTGCTTTTTAGAAGTTATATGCAATAATTTTTTAAGTCTCCTTAAATGGAATAGTTTGAGCACCTCTGACTGTAAATCAAGAGAGTCTGCCTGCTAGCAGGGAGCTCAGAAGCATGTTCGTGACTCAGTTCTTCTGTTTGTTAGGCAGTTGAAGTAGTTAGTTACCATAATGTTTTGACCCGGATGCAGTTTTTGGTTATATTTTAATAATTTTACATCTAATATGGAGAACTGGACTATATAAGGCATAAGAAGCAGTAATTTGAAATTCAAATTAATGAGGATAGAAAAAGTTCTATGGTGGTTCAAGACAACTTTACCAAATTTATGAACTGTCTTCATTTGATCATAATTCTTATATAACATTGAGATGTGTTTCTAGGGTCTCAAAAACCAAAATTTTAAAAACTGTGTACCATATACATGCACACATAATATATACACACTTATATATACATATATAATGTACACATCTTATAACTATATCTGTATTTATTTATATCTCTATATTTTATATCCAGTTTGATTTATTGGAAATGAAGACTGTCTACATTCATGGTGTGTTATTTGCACAGAAGTGCTTATAAATAATGGCTTAAAACTAGTTAATCCATTTCCTCATTTTAAAACATGAAAATAATTCAAATGAACAAGCTTGGTTTTTAGGTTCAAATATGTAAGCATTACAAATACCAAGTCTTGAAAAATATTCATCTGCTTTGGGTATTATAATCTCCCTCTCTCTCTATATATATATATGGATCCCAAACTAAACATGATATATCAATTTTATTTATTTTTTATTTAAAATAATTTTTTTTTGAGACAAAGTCTTGCTCTGTTGCCTGGGCCAGGGTGCAATGGCATCATCTTAGGCCACTGCTAGGTTCAAGTGATCCTCTTGCCTCAGACTCCCAAGTAGCTGGGACTATAGGCACGGAACACCATGCCTGGCTAATTTTTCTATTTGTAGAGATGGGATCTTGCTCTTGCTAGGCTGGTCTGGAAATTCTGGACTCAAGTGATCCTTCCACCTTGGCCTCCCAAAGTCCTAGAATTACAGGCATGAGCACCTGCTCCTGGCTGATATGTCAATTTTAAATGAATACTATTCCTTACTTAAGTTAGTGTGAGTCACTTGCAAAATGGGAAAGTATGTATTTGTCTTCACGTTCATTGTGAACTTTTACATCAATTTTTAAATAATATACTCATGTAAAAATATCTTTCAATTAAATTTATTTGTAAGAGAGCATGCAAAAATAACAAAAATATTTTTTTAAAATTCCTTTCTTGGGAGGGTTGTAAGGTAATTCCTTTGAAGGAAGGGAGTCAAAAAAGTTGGAAAATAGTGGATAAGTACATAATCAAGTTACAATTTTCTTTACGTTCAAATCCAAGTATAACCTTGGTTTTCTTGATCCTAGTGAGAGATTATCTGAAGTCTTGATAGAATCTTCTTCAGGAAAACTCCCTTTTCCCTACTTTCTATCAGTTGCCCCCAGAACTTGCCCTTAAAACTCATCTGATGATTATGATTATGTAGTTAGAGCTGTGCTTGTTTCATATATATCTCCCCCTACTGTACTCATCTGTCTTTTCACCTCATACTTAGAACATATTTGTGATTCATGAAAGAATCAGGGAGAGGAGTACTTTGCTCCTGTTATCATATTTACATATGACCTCGCAGATAAGTTACATTGCGGACGTTTGCTGTCACGTGAATCATCTTTACACTGTTAGCTTTGATGTAATGCGGTATTACTTACCTGCTGTTAACTTCTAGGTAACACCAGAGTTTCTTAAATGGCAGTCATATCTTTTCTCCAGAAGTAGGCTTCTGCTTATCAGACTAAATGTCTTTAATTTGGAAAATATTTTATTTATTTCCATTTGGTGTCTTTAGTTTATTAAGAATTTAAGAAAACTTTGATTCATCATGTTCTATAAAAGACACACTACAATTTTGTGTAGAGTACTCACCTGTCAGTATTAGAAACTTGCCTGATTGAATGACTGGACTTCTGTTGTTCTAATTGGCATAATCAAAATCATTACTACAATAGTACAATAGTATAATTAATATTTTTAAGAATTCCAGTGAATATTGTTTGCATTTGTTATAGAAAGTGTCTCAGTATAACCCTTTTCTTTATATAGCTGTTCAATACTGAGTAGAATACAGAGATGAAAAGATCACATGTTGGGGGGATGGTTTTTTGGGTTTTTATGAGAAGGGTTGGTAGTTCCATATATAATAGAGAAGAATGGTTTATTACCTTGTTTAAAAATAGCTGAGTTCAGTTATCACACCTGCTCAGGTGTTTTGGGGAAAAAAATACCTAAGTTATTCACTTAAAATGTAACTAATCCTGGTCCACATCCTTCCTCCACCCCCAAAATAAGCTGATTACTTGATTTTTTTTTTTTTTTTTTTGATGACGGAATTTTCTCTTTTGTATATATGCTCAGGCTGAGTCAGTAGTTTTTGGCATTACTTCTCTCTTAGCTCCTAGTGAGGAAGTTCAGCCAGGGGTTGGAGTGATTGCTAAATACTTAGGACTTCCCAAGATCCATTTTTAAGAGTGAACTAATATTGTGATGCCTGGGAACTTCGAAGCTCATCCTTCATCACTACTGTAATTCTGAGATTCACACAGTTGAGTCTTATTTTGTTATATTCCCAGTAAAGCTTTTGGGTCATATGATTTCTAGGCCAGTACTATTGTGTAGGAAAGGCAGATTTAGTTCCTTGTTTGTGTCATGTTCCTGTTAAAATAGAGATTTTTAACAATCTGTGTAACAGTCTAAATTCTCTTTATATTGTATTCTTTATCTCAGTGTTGATTTTTAGTTCTTTGAATTAATTCTAGCAAGAACATCTAGGAACTTGTCCTGTTCCCTTTTACATCCATTGAGAAATTAATCAAGGGTCAAAATTATTTCTCCTGTCTTTGTAGTAATTGGGCTTGTGAATCCTCAGAAGCTTTCATACTTAAAAACATAAAGGATCTTGTCACCGTGTTTTCTGGTGAAGTTGTTCATTTAGGATAAATAAAATTTTCCCACTTCATTTTTCCCCTCTATTTCCCACTTCCAAGCTGTTTACCTGTACAACAAGGAAGTGAAGCACAGGCTACCCTTGTGAGGAAAGGTTGGCTGTCAGTTGCTGGACTATATTGCCTTAACACAGACATAGAGAACATTGGAACTGGGAGAGGGTTGTGCCTAATCCGTTTACATCTGCTTCGAATTGTTTTTTGGTCAGCCAAAAAAGAAATCCAGGGTATTGCTCTATAGTGGTGGACCAAATAAGAAATTTTCCTGTTACAGTTGTCCTGATTTTTAAATTAGTGCCACCCAGTCTTCTGTTTCTTCTCTTACCACACACACACACACTCACACGCACACGCACGCACACACACACACATATATATCCAGTTGATGATGTGCTTACTTTTAGGAATATCAGTATCTCTACCTTATACTTAGGGTAATGATCTTGCCAAGAACAAAGAATTTTAGGTATTGGGCGGTGCCTGTGGCTCAGTGAGTAGGGCTCCGGCCCCATATGCCGAGGGTGGCGGGTTCAAACCCAGCCCCGGCCAAACTGCAACCAAAAAATAGCCGGGCGTTGTGGCGGGCGCCTGTAGTCCCAGCTGCTCGGGAGGCTGAGGCAAGAGAATCGCGTAAGCCCAGGAGTTAAGAGGTTGCTGTGAGCCGTGTGACGCCACGGCACTCTACCCAAGGGCGGTACAGTGAGACTCTGTCTCTACGGAAAAAAAAAAAAAAAAAGAATTTTAGGTATCAAAATTGATAGCAAGCTCTAGTCGTTAAACCATCCTGGAAGGCAGACATGTGATTCAAATAAAAGTCTGCCGCTTTGTATTAAGCAAAAGGGATTTAAGTTGCCATTTCAGCCTGCAGACAAATGCTAACCAACCAGGGTGTTGGGAGTTGGAAAAGAGACTTAATTTAATTAAGAGCCAGTTATGAATGAAGAAATAAATGACCATTGGCCACATGAAGAGAGCAGCTCCACTCCACCCACATGGCCTCTGTCGTATGGGTGTGAGTGTCCATCTTAACTAGTTTTCTCTGTTGTTTGTCTCGGTTCTTCTGTAACTCTTTAGAATGTTTATCATTTTAACATTGAATGTGTAGGTCGAAATCTTTCCCATTGCCAATAAGTAGGCAGTAAGGGCTATAAACTCTTTTTATTGGCATTGGTACCTGGGAATTATCTGAAACTACCTGCTCAGTTTTTAGTTCTTATTGTTCAAGATGATGTTTTACAAGTCTCCATTAAAATAAAAAATTTTAATTACAGAATTAAAAGCATACTATAGGAAATTTAAAAAACAGAAGATTTTAAAATAATCAAACCATAATCCCACCTCTAAAACTATTGTTATCATTTCGAATGCATTTCCTTTCATTTTTCCTGTGCACAGTTTCCATAATTCAATCAGCGTATATACAATTTTATATGCTGCTTTTATTCTTCATATTATATCAAATGTTTCTCTCATGCTGCTCCACATAATCATCATTTTGAATGATTTCATATCACATAGATGTACCATAATTTACATAAGCTACCCCATATTGTTTTAGGATCATAGTAATGCTTGATGGGGCATTGGTGTTTGCACAGCCCTCGTTGGCGTTTATTAGTGTACTTCAGAACCACACAGTATATTTAACCTTTTGAACTTACACTGAATCTTTTCTTTGCCTTAAGTTTCTGTGTTCTTGTTTTGTTCTCATTGTTTACTTATACTGAAGTTATCACTATTGTTGTTTTTTCTTATATTTCACCAGCATTTAGTCTACTAACGTTCATCTTGAACCATGCGAGTGAAATTTCAGCTTGTGGTAGTGTAGTTTATTCGTGTCCCCTTGAATTCAATCAGAGTGGTCCCAGGCATTTTCAACCTCTTTCCTAGGCCAACGTGAGCTGGGGCAGTCTAGCATTCCCGTATTCCTTGGGATGATACTGGCTCTGAAGATAGTTACAAAATGCAAAGGGCTTGGGGTCTTAAGAAATGATTAGGCTTTGTACATTCATTGACTTGTTACCTATGGGGTTTGAATACTTAAAGATTATAGTCAGAAAAAAATATTCTAAAAACAAAATTAGGAGAGAGTTAGGATTATCTGAAAGATTTACCAAAACTGTATCAACTTTCAGTTATCTAGTTTTCTTCTTTGTTTCTTTCCTTTCTCTCTCTCTCTCTCTCTCTCTCTCTCTCAATCCTCTTGCCTAAACCTCCCAAGTAGTTGGGATGCTCAGCTATTTTTTTTTTTTTTTTTAAGTAGATACTGGGTCTTGCTCAGGCAGATCTCGAACTCCTGAGCTCAAGCAATCTACCTGCCTCAGCCTCCTAGAGTGCTAGAATTACAGGTGTGAGCCACTGTGCCTGGACCTACCCATGTTGTTTTTTTTTTTAAGAGACAGATTCTCACTTTGTTGCCTTCGGTAGAGTGCCGTGGCATCACATCTCACAGCAACCTACAGCTCTTGGGCTTAGGCTGTTCTCTTGCCTCAGCCTTCCAAGTAGCTGGGACTACAGGCGCCCGCCACAACACCCAATTATTTTTTATTTCAGTTTGGCTGGGGCCAGGTTTGAACCCACCACCCTTGGTACATGGAGCTGGCGCCCTACTCACTGAGCCATAGGCACCACCCCCCACCCATGTTTTTTGATTTGATAGTTTATCAAACATGTTTACCTTAAGTTGAACATATTAGAGAAAAAGAAAGAAAATCTAAATTTTTTTAGTGTTCTTCGTTAATAGCTTGTTTGAAGTAAAGAAGTCAGCGACATTATAGACAAAAATGAATTTTTAAATTAACTATATAATGTATACTTTGTCTCTTACTTATGGTTTATTGAGAAAGTAATTTTATTAGTATAGGAGTTAACACTGATATTTTTAATCAGGTAAATTGCTTTTTATTTCTAATTGCTATTTTGACACTATAATGATTATACATACCTATTATTAAAATATTTATTTCTCCTGGGCGGCGCCTGTGGCTCAGTGAGCCGTGCGCCGGCCCCATATGCCTTGGGTGGTGGCTTCAAACCCAGCCCCGGCCAAACTATAACAAAATAATAGCCGGGCATTGTGGTAGGCGCCTGTAGTCCCAGCTACTCGGGAGGCTGAGGCAGGAGAATCGCCTAAGCCCAGGAGTTGGAGGTTGCTGTGAGCTGTGTGAGGCCACGGCACTCTACCGAGGGCCATAAAGTGAGACTCTGTCTCTACAAAAAAATATATATATATATTTATTTCTCCTTTAAAATTTTATTAACTATATTTATAACTTTGGGTTTTTTATTTTTATTAAATCATAGCTGTATACATTAATGCAATCATAGGGTAATTTGTTTGTTTGTTTGTTTGTTTTTGTAGAGACAGAAAGTTTCACTTCATTACCCTCGGTAGAGTGCCGTGGCGTCACACAGCTCACAGCAACCTCCAGCTCCTGGGCTTAGGCGATTCTCCTGCCTCAGCCTCCCGAGTAGCTGGGACTACAGGCGCCCGCCACAACGCCTGGCTATTTTTTTGTTGCAGTTCGGCTGGGGCTGGGTTTGAACCCACCACCCTCCGTATATGGGGCCGGCGCCCTGCTCACTGAGCCACAGGCACTGCCCGTTTGTTTGTTTTTTTGAGATAAAGTCTTACTCTGTCAGCTTGGGTAGAGTGTCATGGCATCATAGCTTACAGCAACCTCAAACTCTTGTACTCAAGTGATCCTCTTGTCTCGGCTTCCCAAGTAGCTGAGACTACAGCCACCAGCCATGATGCCCAGCTGTTTTTTCTATTTTTAGAAGAGACAGGGTCTTGCTCTTGCTCACGTTGGTCTTGAACTTTTGAGCTCAAGCAGTCCACCCGCTTGGGTCTCCCAGAGTGCTAGGATTACAGGCGTGAGCCACCGCACCTGGCTGAGAGATAAAAGAAAACACAGATAAATAGGACTCTATCAAAACTGAAAACACTTGTATATCAAAGGATGCTGTCAAGAAACTCAAAAGACAGTCCTCAGAATGGGAGAAAATATTTGCAACTTATGTAATAATAAAAGGTTGTATCTAGAATATATAAAGAACACTCACAACTCAGTAATAGAAAGAAAACCCATTTGAAAAATGGACAAAAGATTTGAATAGATATTTCTCCAAAGCTGATATACAAATGGACAATAAGTACATGAAAAGATGTTCAGCGTCATTAGCCATAGTAATATATTGCTTTGTACCCACGAGGATGGCTATAATAATAATAATTAAAAACACAATAGCTGTTGGCAAAGATGTAGAGAAATTGGAAGCCTTATACATTGATGGTAAAGATGTAAAATGGTACAAACGTTTTGTATTTCTTATGCTTTGTCTCACTGTGGCTTCAGGGAAAAAAGGCAATAAAAGCAGTCTCATGGGTGAAGCAGTAGTGAGAGTGTGTTATGAACCAAAGATTACGATTAACTCACAAGTTCTTTGTACTTGAAGTCTAATAAATTTTTTAATTTGGGGGAAAAAGGAAAGAAAAGCAGTGGTGTGCACCGTGAAGTCCCAGGTCCTCGTTGCGACGTTTAAAGTAGTGCTTTTTCCTCCCTGACGTGACTCTGCACTCTTATTTCTTGCCACCTGCCCTTGCAACTCTTTATCCTACTCAGGGCAGTCTCTTTATTATCCCTGGGAGTTAACAACTAAGCGTCCTGCTTTGCTTATGCTCTTTCCCAACGACATTCAGAAAACCCTCTCCTCCTCCCCATCTTGGCCATTCACCCAAGTTCTACCTCCTTTTTGAGTCTTTCCCTCGGATCTTTATCTTTCAAATGAATCTTTGGTTCGTTCATATGAACTTATCACATTGCTGTACTCGTTGGAACAGTTTCATAAATACATGTTCAGTAAATGATCGAAGGAATGGAAGAACGTTCAATATTTAGAGACTTCTGAAAGAGATATTAAAAATAAGAAGCTTTAGGGAGGTGCCTGTGGCTCAGTGAGTAGTGCGCTGGCCCCATATACCAAGGGTGGCGGGTTCAAACCCAGCCCCGGCCAAACTGCAACATAGAATAGCTGGGCGTTGTGGCGGGCACCTGTAGTCCCAGCTACTTGGGAGGCTGAGGCAAGAGACTCGCCTAAGCCCAGAAGCTGGAGGTTGCTGTGAGCTGTGTGATGCCATAGCACTCTACTGAGGGTGATAAAGTGAGACTCTGTCTCTAAAAAAAAAAAAAAAAAAAAAAGAAGCTTTAGTAAATAATGAATGACATTTTGACTAAGACCAGCTCCAGAGCCAAAATAAGATGAAGCTCATTAAATGGAAACAGTTTTCCAGATCCAAGTCATAGATCAAACTTTGGCTCTAATGCCTTTCTTTTTTTTAATTTTTATTTTATTGTTGGGAATTTATTCAGGGTACAGAGAACCAGGTTATACTGCTTGCATTTGTTAGGTAAAGCCTCTCTTGTAATTGTGTCCCACCCCCCAAAGGTGTGACACCACCACCCCAACTCTAATGCCTTTTTTAAACTGAGTCTTTGGCATTTCAGACCCATGCCAGTAAAACTTTTCTTTCTCCTCTGGTTTTTTTTTTTTTTACTCGTTGCTTTAATTTTTGTTAGGAGAACTTTCTCTTCCACAGTGGGTGATGTTGCAGTTATTTCAGTTGTCTATACATGTAGATAACTAAAAACAGCAAAAATCTTAGTAATTCTGTTTCGTGTCTGTCTGTTCTCCACCTTCCCCAACCCACCTCCACTTCCTACCATACATTACAGCATTTCCCTGTACTTGCCTGAACTGCCAACAGACCCCAAAATAGACAAGTTTGAGCTCTAGCTGCTTTTATTTTTTTCCTTCCAGTTCTCTTAAAATACATAGCAAAATGCTCTCACAGGCCAGCTAAGAGAATAAGGAGGAGGAGGTATTCTCTCAGTGTGGTTATTCAGTCTCCAAAGTGTTGATTGTAAGGAACTGAACTTTTCAAAATGAATTCTAGATTTAGTATATGGTAATAACTTGAGGGTTTTTTTTTTCTCACATAGATAATTTAAATTTTCAGAAAATAAAGTTATAGCTGAATGGGCAATGAGCTACTCAGAATTTTGCCATATTGAAGAGGCATAGTAATAGTTAAGATTAATGTGAGATACTTGTAAAGAGCCACTGGTAGGGAAGATAAGACAGTAATGTGCTTTCAATGAGACTGTTGATTTATAATACTGTGGAAAAGGGAAGGAGGGTCAGATCCGGTTAGATTTGGTACATTAAAGAAACAATTGGAATACTCTAGTTGCATTAACTGGAGGAATCTGCCTATAATGAGGGGAAAATGTGTCATTAGAAGCAGAGAATAGGAAATTTGCTTGAATGCACAACATCTCCAAGTTGGAAGTAAGAATAATAATTGAAATGATTATGGGAGACCCTCAACAGGTTCCAAGATGAAAAGATTGTGCTTAGTATATTAGAGGAAATAAGAGCAAGCCAGCAGGGCTTTTTGTTGTTGTTGTTGAATCTTACTGAAATCTTGTATTTAGTGATTGGGTCTTAACTGCTGAAGCCAGTGGTTTGGCTGTAACATGTTGTAGAAGCAGGTGCTTCCCCCAATGTGGCTGTCTCTAGTTGTTACAACATAATCACATCATTCATTCTCGTATACTCACTTCTCGTATATAGCTATCTAACCATACTCACTTCTCGTATATAGCTATCTAACCCTGCAGCCGTTGCTGAAGCTGATTCCCTTTGATATCATTTTCTTTGTAAAGATTTCTTCTTTGATAGGTATAGTAATCAAGCTTGTGCTATTAAGTTTCTGTCTGCCCCTCCCTAAAAGAGTAAAGGGATGGAAAGGTAACTCATTGCAGATAGAGCCTTCATTGTTCTCAAAATGAGGAATCTACTATCATTTTAAGCTGCTTATGAGAAGATTTAAGATCAACTGGCTTAAATTCATCACTTAGCCTGTGGCACTCTCTATTCAAACACATACAAAAACTCCTTGATTCTCTCTTGTAGACTTTGCTATCCAATCACACCAATGTCAAATCTACCAGCTGTAACAGAATCATTTGCATGTTTCTTCTGTGCTGTGGAGGAGAGCAAGGCTAATCATGGAAAAGGACCAGGTGAAGGTCTCACTCACCAATAAAAAAAAATTAAGAGTCTTCTTTGTACATAACTTGCAAAAACATCTATTTAAATCTCATTTGTTGAGATTTTTTAGCAACCTATGCCGAGTCTTGCAAGAAAAATGTTGTGTTTGGTGCATGCAGACTTTAAGTTGTAAATTAAAGTTATTATGCTTAAACAGTTGTGGGCTAGTTGATAGAGCTTTAAATGCAGTTTCATTCAATAGTCAGCATTTATTAAGCACCATCTGTGTTTCAGCATTGTTACATATTGTGCGTTCACAGTCAGAGAAGAATAAGATGTCTTAAGGGACTAAAGGGAGAGGAGGTAGATGTGTACAAAAGAGGGGGTGTTTTTCCAAAGCTAAAGGAATCATACATACACACATGCACATACGTGTGTGCAAATAATAAAGTAAAGAGAAAATACAAATGGAATACAGAGAAGATAGATTTTTCTTTTTTCTTTTTTCTTTTTTTTTTTGCATTTTTTGGCTGGGGTTGGGTTTGAACCTGCCACCTCTGGCATATGGGGCCAGTGTCCTACTCCTTTGAGCCACAAGTGCCACCCCGAAGATAGATTTTTTTATAGGGGATCCTGGAAGACTTTATAGAAGAGGTATTATTTCCATTAATGAATGAAAATATTTATTTTCTCATAGAAGTAGCTATAATGATGCTGTTAATAATGATGATCCTGACCTCAGAGTCACTTGTGAACATTATGTGAATTTTAGAACTTTGGAAGGGACAGCTAGAAGGTAGAAACTCTAATAGCTGGCCAGCTGCCATTGTCAGTTTGAGAAGGCTCCCATAGCTTGAAAACGATGAGCAAATTGTCCCATTGATTTTATTGCAATTTAATTTTGTGATCCTTTCTTGAGTCCCTGGTATGTATGAAAAAACTCTATGGAGACTAAGATAAATCAAATTATATCTCCCCCATTTCTAACTAGTGGAGGGTATAAACATGTAACACTACTAAGTAAAACATAAGGCAGAGTGATAATAGGATGTAGAAGCATAAACTAAGGGCCATGGAAGCACAGAGGAGGAAGCAGTTGTGTGGTGTTTTGACTGCGCCTTGAAATGAGTGCTATTTTAAAGGTGGAAAAGAAAAAAGGTATGGTACAGAGAAGAAATAGCAGGTATGTAAACACAGGATATGAGTAGTAATGCTGGTATGTCCAAGGATAAATTGGAAAGGTAGAGTGGGGCTGGGTCACAAAAGACCGTAAATGATAATGTAAAGAGATTAAGATTATTCTGTAAGTAACTTGGGAGGCTGAGGCAAGAGAATTGCTCAAGCCCAAGAGTTGGAGGTTGCTGTGAGCTATGTGATGCCATACCACTCTACCTAGGGCCATAAAGTGAAACTCTGTCTCTACAGAAAAAAAAGATTATTCTGTAAGTAGAAGGAAGTCAGCAAATGTTTTTGAGCAGGGAGGAAGCAGGATCTGATTCTTTTTTTCTTTCTCTATACATATACATGTGTTTATTTGGCTTCCACTGTTTGCCTTCACAAAATTAAAAAGGCTTAAAATGTAATAACTATTTAAGATAAGGACTAGAAACAAAAACCTCGTAAAGCACGAACCAAGATAAATACATTCAGAAAAGAAATCAGATGATTGCTACAACAAAATATTGAGCAATAATAATGCAAAAAAAGTAACATTCACATTGTCAGATAAGAGTATGTCTATCATAGAATGCTTTGACTCTGAGGTTCAGTATGGAGTCATCAGTTAACTTCTTATTTTTTTCCAAAGTCTCAAAAAATAGACAACTAATCTTTATAAATAAAAATAGAAGATAATTTCAAAAAACAGATCATGCCAAATCTTATAGACAATAGCAAAAGAAGAAATATTTTACAATCATTCTACTTCATCTAGATATACCTGATATTAAAATTGGAAAAAATATATTATTATAAAGGGAAATTACAAACAGGATCTGATTCTTTAATATTCACTGTGCTATGTAGGAGTAGATGGCTTAGAGCAGTGGTTCTCAACCTTCCTAATGCCGTGACCCTTTAATACAGTTCCTCATGTTGTAGTGACCCCCAACCATAAAATTATTTTCGTTGCTACTTCATAACTGTAATTTTGCTACTGTTATGAATCGTAATGTAAATATCTGATATGCAGGATGTATTTTCATTGTTAGAAAGGGTCATGACCTGCAGGTTGAGAACTGCTAGCTTAGAGGGAAATGAAATATAGATAGTGAAAGATAGTATTATTCTAGGCCAGAGATGATGGGAGTGTGAATTGAGATGGTAGGGATGGAACTTAAGAGTGGTAGTGGGCTTGCTTGGTGACATGCTTCTGTAGTCTCAAGCTAGCTGGGAAACCGAGGTGAGAGGACCAATCGCCAAAGTTCAGGGATTCAAGTCTGTAGTATGCTATGATCGTGCCTGTGAATAGGCACTGCACTCCAGCCTGGCCACATAGTGAGATGCTATCTTTTAAAAAAGAGTGGCATCAGAGCCAGAGATATAAATTTGGGGAATTACCCCGGAGAAATCATAGTGGAAATGGTAAGACACAGAGCTATCTCTAAAAAAAAGGAGGAGAGGCAATCAAAATCAGTAGATGTCTGCCTGAAAACATCTTCCGGAGTAGGTAAAAAGAAGGAAAGCAAATACATAGTAGTGAAAGAAGACTGAGTTGTCAAAAAGAGAGTGAAGCTAGGAAAAGAGGAAAGAGTTTCAGAGAGTAGGAACGTGCTTAGCATTTTCAGATGCTGTGATTGCAGGGAGTGTGTGGTGTGCGTGGGGCATGAGGGATATCTAGTCCCTCATACAGGTTGTTCATAAATAAAAGCGGTCATGTGTCAGTGACTCTGTCCTTTGGCCTTCTGTCCTTGCTCATTTTCTTCACTTCCTTCCCCAGGACTCACCCCTCTTACCTCCCATCACCTTCCACATAATAGTAGGAAGGGGAGAAAAGAAAGGAAAGTCCAGGCACAAAGAGAGTTGAAGTTAAAATGTAAATGCTTTTTGTACGGTTTGTAAATAAGTTGTGTATTCTTCATTTTGAAACTTCGATCTTAATAATGTTACTTTGTCTAATTTGAAGTGGTCATAAGTGTGTTTGTTATAAGAAGTAAAAATAATATGCAAATTTTGGGTCTAGTTGAGTAGATTTACGTGTATGTACTGATTCTAATGTGTTCTTGACAGCAAACATTCAATTTCATTTTGGTTTTAAAGGAACAGATACCACTCATCTCTCTCTGCTTAGGTTTATGAGAAGAGCAACGCTGTTTTTGCTAACATAAGTCAATCATATTTACTTTTAGTTAACCAGATATCTTTTGCATTCTAACTCAGGTATATCTCTGTTTCACTATTATTTTTTTAAGTTTAAGGGGCTGGTTGTATAGTTTCTAAATATTCTCTTTTCACATTATTAGTCAGACTTAAATGCTTTAGAACACTTAGTCTAGTGACTAGAGACTAAGGTTTTCTGAGTTATGGTAACATGAGCTGTGTCCATTTGCCTTTCTAGATTTTGGCTTTAGTAACCTCTTCACTCCTGGGCAGCTGCTGAAGACCTGGTGTGGTAGCCCTCCTTATGCTGCACCTGAACTCTTTGAAGGAAAAGAATATGATGGGCCCAAAGTGGACATCTGGGTAAGTGACTACCTTCTCTTATACGCCACAGCATTACCCTGATTCATGACAGCTGTCCTTGTGGGGCACACACCATGCTACACGTGAATTGAGATCATGGTCACCTGTTCTTTCAAGTTCTAGTCTTTGTGCAAAGTCTTTCTTCCAGCACTTACCTTACGAGCTGAGCCACAGGTTTCAAACTACCCCTTTGCACCTACAAGAGAACCCCAGGAGTCAGCTTGGGTGGGTGCCCTTCCCAAGATCCGAGATTCCTGTTGTTGCTACTTGCCTTATCCCTAGAGACTGAGTACTGAGAAAAATTGGGAGTGTTACCCCAAGTTAATGTCCGGAAGCAAAGAAGAGTGTTAACTAGTCTGAAGATGATTGGCCTTGATAATACCCCATGTTATTGCTCATGAAAAAAGAAAAAACTTGTTCCACAGTCTTGTGCATTTGTGTGAAGATGTGTGTGTTTGAACACTCCGGAGTGTGTGTGAATACACTGTAAACTCCTGTGTTTGCTCTAATTGTTCTTCCTTCTGTTTGGGATGCAGAGCCTTGGAGTTGTCCTCTACGTGCTTGTGTGTGGTGCCCTGCCGTTTGATGGGAGCACGCTGCAGAATCTGCGGGCCCGGGTGCTGAGTGGAAAGTTCCGCATCCCATTCTTTATGTCCACAGGTAAGGGAGTTGCCAGCACACGGCTGGGTTCATGGAAAGTTAGATTTGTTAAGTTATCCCAGGAGTGTGGTGACGGAGTACCTTTCTTAGCTCCAGTTAGCTGACCTGATGCCTCCAGGAGGCAAGGTTCGTAGGACAGAGTATAAAGGCTTTAGCACCGGATGGGCCCTGACAGGCTTGAATTTAGGCCCTGCAGAATGCTATGTCTAAGCTTTAGTCCTCGTCTAAGCTGGCTAAGAGTTCTGTGAGGACTATCACTGTAAGAATTAAATTAAGTAATATATGTTACGAATTGATAGGCCCATTACACAGCAGCAGCACATTAAATGTTTCTGTTCCACTTTCATCATCCCCCAATTTTTTAGGATAATACTTCCATTATCCCCCAGTTTTTCAGGATAACACTTCCATTTACTGGGCCCCATTGAGATGTGGTTTTAAATGCCAAGGAGAAAGCAGGCTTTCATCCGAAGTCTTGCTTCTTCATTTCCTAACTCTATGATATTTATCCTCCAAACTCAAATAAAAAAAAAAAAATTTTTTTTTTTTTGCAGTTTTTGGCCGGGGCTGAGTTTGAACCCATCACCTCCAGCATATGGGGCCGGCGCCCTACTCCTTTGAGCCACAGGCACCACCCCATAAAAAATTAACACCGGAAACAGATTCCAAGTATCCAGAATCTACAGTATTTTATCACCATTTATTTGCACACAATAAGAACACTTGAGGGACAATACAGAAAGTAGTATATTTAGTTTTATTTAATCTTCTATTTTCATTTTAGGAAAGAAAGTAGATCCACTAGGTTGGTAACAAAGAATAATCACATAGGAATTGCATTTTAGAACAAAGTGGTGAAACGTGGACCAGATTTAACCTTAAGTTTCCTTTGATTTGATGACTTGATTATACATCAGATAGTCCTAAATGCTGTGGGAAAAATAAAATAAGGAGGAGTTTGAGATGGAAGGTGGTAGGTTATTTGACAACCCTGCCCCGAGAAATTGACCTTTCAGCACAGCTAGAAAGCAGGTGTAGGTGTGAGCTGGGCCATCTGTGCAGGAGCATTCCCAGCCAGGAGCGGCAAGTGCAAAGCCCAGGGAGGACCATGCTGGAGTGTTGAAGGAGCCGGAAGGCCTGTGTGCTAAGACAGAAGGAGTGATGAGAGAACAGAGATGAGGTCGGAGAGATGAGCGGAAGCTTAAGTTTAGGGTCCAGGCAGTCACTGTAAAGACTTTAGTGCTTACTCCACGTGAAATGTGATGGATTGGAGGGTTTTGATAGAGGAGTGACATAATCTGACTTTGTGTTTTCCAAAGTTTATTATGAAAACTTTCAAACATACAAAATGTAGAAAGAATTTTACAGTGAATTTTATTTAAAAGAGATCACTTTAGCTGCTATGTTGTCAGTAGGTTGAAAGGTACAAGGGCTGAAGGAGAGACACCAGTGAGTAGGAGACCTTTACGATAGAGGACCTCATCCTCTCTTTAGGATGAGAGATATTGGTAGCCGGTTCTCAGACAGGGGCATTGAGGTGGAGATAGTAAGAAGTGTCAGATTTAAGAGATGCTGCATACTATTGGGCAGGCACTGTTCAAAGCATTTTACAAACATTAACTCATTTAATTATCATAACAACCCTAGGAGATATGTAAGATTATCACCCCATTGTCACTGGTGATAAAACTGAATCCAGAAGAGGTTAATTAAACACTTTCTTCAAGATAACACAGCTACCAAGTGCCTGAACTAGAAATTGAACCTGGGCAGTCTGGCTCCAACAGCATTTAGTGTTGTATTTGAGGTGAAAGAGAATAATTAAAGGTTAATTCCAGGCTCCTGGCATGAGCAACTACAAAGATGGATTTACTTCTTCTTTTTTTGTAGAGACAGAGTCTCACTGTACCGCCCTCGGGTAGAGTGCCGTGGCGTCACACGGCTCACAGCAACCTCCAACTCTTGGACTTACGCGATTCTCTTGCCTCAGCCTCCCGAGCAGCTGGGACTACAGGCGCCCGCCACAATGCCCGGCTATTTTTTTGTTGCAGTTTGGCCGGGGCTGGGTTTGAAGCCGCCACCCTCGGCATATGGGGCCAGCGCCCTGCTCACTGAGCCACAGGCGCCACCCAAGATGGATTTACTTCTAACTAAGAAGGGGATGACTAGGAAAGAATATTTATGCTTTCCATGTGCCTCATCCCCCTCCCCAGACCTCCTCGCCCTGCCCGCTTAATATTTATGCTAAAGATTTATGCATAAATATTCTTTATATTTATATTCTTATATTCAATAAATATTCTTTCCTAGTCATCCCCTTCTTAGTTAGAAGTAAATGCTCTGGATAGCATAAATACTCTTAAAGCATTTATTTATGATTTTAAACATGTCAAGTTGGAGATGCCCATTAGACATCTATGTTGAGGTCTTGTATAGGTAGTTGAATTTAGGAGAGTTCTAGGCTAGGGGTATACAGTTGGGGATCATCAGTATACAAATAATATTTAAAGCTATGAGATGAGATCATTTTTTAGGCATTGATTATAGAGAAGAGAAGAGGTCTGAGGATTAAGCTCTGGAACATAACAAGGGTCATAGAATGGGGGAGGTAAGCCAGAGGGCCTGCTGTCCTAGAAGAGAAGTGAAGAAAATGTTCTAAGGAGGGGAAGTGAGGACTGTGGGGATTGCTGTGCTGAATCAAGTAGAGGACTGAGAACTAAATGTTGGATTTAGAAGTGTGCAGATCATTAATGATTTTGAAGTGTACTTTAGGTGGACGGGCAGAAACAAAAGCTTAAATCATTGCTACAGTAGAAAAAAAATAGAAGGAAAGTAGACACAGGAAATAGACATAACTCTTCCCAATTTCACTATAAAAGGAAACAGAAGTGGCCCAGTATTGCCGTGGCCAGGGTCACCAGTGAGCTCACCGTTCACCCCCTGCATATCCTCAGACTTCATCTTAATGACTGCCCACCACTAATTAGCACTTTACCGCTACTGTTTTCTTTTAATTGAATTTATATTTTAGAGCAATTTTAGGTTCACAGCAAAATTGAGTGGAAGGTACAGAGTTTCCATGTGCCTCACCCCCCTCTCCAGACCTCCTCTCCTGTCAGCGTCACCACCAGAGTGGGCTGGTCCACGGTTTACGGCAGGGCTCCCTCTCAGTTCTGTACCTTCCATCATCATAGTATCATCATACAGAATATTTTAAACACGCCAAAAGTCATATATGTTCCACCTGTTTATCCCACCTTCTCCCTACCCCTGACAACCATGCTTTTATTGTCTCCCCAAGTGTTGCCTTTTCCAGAACGTTATGTGGTTGGAAACATGCATACAGCATGTAGCCTTTTCACATTGGCTTTTTTCTCTTAGTAATATGAAGTAAGGTTCTTCCATGTCTTCATAGTCCATTTCTGTTTAGCACTGAATAATATTTCATTGTTGGATGAAGTACAGTTTATTTATCCTTTCAGCTACTATGGACATCTTGGTTGCTTCCAAGTTTTGACAGTTTATGAATAAAGTTACTGTAACATCCTCAGACAGATTTTTGTGTGGACATAAATTTTCAACTCATTTGAGCCAATACCAAGGAGCACAATTGCTGGACAGACAACATGGGAGGAGAATGTTTAGTTTTGTGAGAAACTGCCAAACTATCTTCCAAAGTGGCTATACCATTTTGCATTCCCACCAGCATTAAACAAGAATTCCTGTTGCCACATCCTCACCGGCATTTTGTGTTGTCAGTGTTTTGGATTTTGGATGGGTAGTGGTGTCTAATTGTTTTAATTTGCAATTCTTTAATGATGTATGATGATGAGCATCTTTTCATATGCCAATTTGCATTGCTATCTGTATTTTTGGCTAGGTGTCTCTGGGTCTTTTTCCCATTTTTTTGTTAGAGTTGTTCATTTTCTCATTTTTTTAAATTTCAGATTAATATATGAGGGTACAGTGTTTGCATTTGTTAGGGAAGGTCCCTGTTGTAGTTGCCTCCTGCACCCAGGAGGTGTGCCACCACTCTTACGTTGTAGCCGTGAGGCGGAGCACACCACCCTCTCCCTCCTACTTTTCTCCACCTCCCTTCAACTTGAATTGAGTTTTTCTCTTGTGTGAGTGTGTATTGGTTTGTCTCCTGGCTTCATATTAGTATTGAGTACATTGGATACTTACTTTTCCATTCTTCTTCTGGGGGGAGACAGAGTCTCAAGCTGTCACCCTCGGTAGAGTGCTGTGGCATCACAACTCACAGCAACCTCCAACTCCTGGGCTTAAACCATTCTCTTCCCTTAGCCTCCCAAGTAGCTGGGTCTACAGGTACCTGCCACAGTGCCTGGCTATTTTTTTGTTGCAGTTTGGCTGGGGCTGGGTTTGAAGCTACCACCCTCAGTATATGGGGCCAGCGCCCTACTCCCTGAGCCACAGATGCTGCCCCTATTTTTTTTTTTTTTTCGAGGTGGAGTCTTACTATGTCACCTCGGTAGAGTACTGTGGTGTCACAGCTCACAGCAACCTCAAACTCTTGGGCTTAAGCGATTCTCTTACATCAACCCCCCTAATAGCTGGGACTACAGGTGCCCGCCACAACGCCCAGCTATTATTTTTTGTTGCAGTTGTCATTGCTGTTTAGCTGGCCCGGGCTGGATTCGAACACACCAGTCTGGGTGTATGTGGCTGGTGCCCTACCCACTAAGCTACGGGTACCACCTGCCTGGCTATTTTTTTGTTGCAGTTGTCATTGTCGTTTTAGCTGGCTGGGGCTGGGTTTGAACCCACCAGCCCCAGCGTGTGTGTCTGGCACCCTACCCCTGAGCTACAGCCGCCACCTACATTTCCATTCGTGTGATACTTTACTTAGGAGAATGTTCTCCATCTCTATCCAGGTTACTACAAAAGCTGTAAAGTCTGCATCTTTTTTATAGCTGAATACTATTCCATGGTATACATACACCACAAGTTTGTTAACCCATTCATGAGTTTATGGGCACATGGGTTGTTTCCTGATCTTGGTGATTATAAACTGAGCTGTGATAAACAATCTAAAATCTAATTCAAATGTTCTTATAATAAAATGATTTTTTTCTTCTGGGATCAAATGGAGGGTCTATCTTGAGTTCTTTGAGGATTCTCCACACTAATTTCCAAAGAGGCTATGTTAGCTTGCAGTCCCACCAACAGAGTAGAAGTGTTCCCTTCTCTCCACATCTGTACCCACATCTGCAGCTTTGGGACTTTCCCCATTGCTGAATCACTCTTTACTTCCTGAAACACTTGTCATTGCTTCTGAGCCACCACATCCTCCAGTGCCCACTGTCCTCTGGGAGCCTCGTCTCTGCTAGGTTTCTTTCTCTCTGTTCATCCTTTATACCTTTTCTTATTTACTCCGCCTTTGTTGAGCCATCTTGTTTACTGCCATGATTTTATTGATACTGTTAAGATCAGTTCTTTAACTTTTTGGCTTGGATCTCACCTCTGGGAGCCAGAGGTAGATACCAGTCATTTGCTACCCATTGTCTTGAAGTCACATCAGTGGAAATATTTTCAAAAATGAACTTAACTCCTCCACCCCCAGATATGCTCAATTCTGTGTTTTCTGAGAGTATCACTTTCTGACCAAGGCAAAAACAAGCCTGATTTCTCCTTCTTTTTCACCACTGCAGCAGCTGATCAGTTATAAAATCCTGTAGCTTCAGCCCCCCATTCCTGTAGCCACTTCCGCAGAGCATAGGGCCATCCTTGCTTCCCTAAATTAAACAAAAGCCAAATATATGGATTCCTGGCTTCAGTCTTTGACTTCTCTAATCCATTCTCTTCTTTGCTACATGAGTAATCTTTCACAAACACAATTATGAAAACACCCCCCCCACACACACATGGTCTCTCTTTTACACAAACCTGATCGTATCATTTTCCAGCCTAAAACTTTCCAGTGGCTTACTATTTCTTCTAAGGTAAAGTTTATTCCTTAATGTGGCTAAAACATTAATTTTCAAACATTTTTGACTATGACCATAATAAAAAATACTTATATTCTGTGACCCAGAACCCATGAGTATGCATACAACTGAATGAAGACTCTCCTAGAAAAGCAAACTTACCTTTACTACGTGCAGTGCCCTCCAGGATATTCTGTTCCACTTAAAATGCTGATTGTAGCTGACTCAATTGATCTCCTGACTGCAGTTTGGAAACAGTGACATAGAAGTAGGAGACGTTTATAACTTGGCCTCAGCCTACCTCATCATCCCCAGCTCCCATTCTACAACCAGTCACCTTAATTTTCTTCTAGTTCCCTGAACAAGTCTTGTTTTCTGGAGCAGTTCCTACTGCCCAGAATATTTCTTCCTTCTCCCACCCCATTCCACCCACTCCAGTATTCTAGAATCTAGAATAAGAGATTGTGGGGGTGGAAATAAGAATCTAGGTGATTTCTACTCATTCTTCAGGTCTCTGAACTTTCTCATAGCATGGTACTTACCAAACTTTAATTGTAATTCTTCCGTTGTATGTCTTCCATACTAGACTGTGAGCAACAGGTCTTATTCACCATTGTCTGTAGTGGAGCAAAAGGTCTGGCATGTAGTAGGACTTAGTAAATAGTAAATGTGTCAGAATCCTGTTTAGCCACCGCCTCTTACCCCAGTGGCTTTCGTGTAAACAGAATAACATCGAAGGAGTCATTATTATTACGGCCTACAAGGCACAGCTGCCTTGCCCCCACTTTGAGCTCATTTCCTATTACATTTCACCCGTTCAGAGGCATCCTTGCTGTTTTTCAGCTTTGCCAAATACACACATTCCTGTTCCCTTATATCAGCGGTTCTCAACCTGTGGGTCGCGACCCACAAAGAGTTGTATTAAAGGGCTGCAGCATTGGGAAGGTTGAGAACCACTGTCTTATGTGGTCTCATGACCCCTCTGAGAGGCCTTTCCTGACTACTCTCCTTTTTATTCTTCATTGCACTTAGTACTACCTCATGTTATTTTTGTATTATCTCCACCCCATCACCATTTGGCAGAAATAAGCTTGTGGGTTTTGTTCACTGGTACATTCCCAGGGCTTAGGACAGTGCCTGGGTCCCAGTAGGCACTCAGTAAATATTTGTTAAATCAGTGAATAAATGCAGAGGTTTGTTAACAGGTTGTTAACAGGCTCACTACAAAAGCTCCTCCAGAGAGGTTTCATTGAGGGTACACAGGACCAGAATACACTGATTGCATTTGTTAGGTAAAGTCCCTCTTATAATTGTGTCCCGCCTCCAAGAGGTGTGTCACACACTGTGACCCCGCCCCCCCTTCCCTCTCTCTGCTCCCCCATTCCTCATCCCCCACCATGTACTAGGGCATCAATTTTCCTCATAATAGAATTGAGTGCATTGGATTCTTGCTTCTCCATTCTTGTGATGCTTTACTAAGAAGAATGTGTTTCAACTCCATCCAGGTTAATACAAAGATGTAAAGGCTCCGTCTTTTTTAGTGGCTCGGTAATACTCCCTGGTATACATGTACAACAGTTTGTTAATCCATTCCTGGATTGGTGGGCATTTAGGTTGTTTCCACAGTTTGGCAATTGTAAATTGAGTTGTGACAAACAGTCTAGTGCAAATGTCCTTATGATAAAAAGTTTTTTTGTCTTCTGGGTATATGCCCAGCAGTGGGATTGCAGAATCAAATGGGAGGTCTAGTTTGAATTCTTCGAGGATTCTCCATACTTTCTTCCAAAAAGATTGTATTAGTTTGCAGTCCCACACCAGTGTAAAAGTGTTCCCTTCTCTCCACATCCACACCAAATGATAATATCAATAGTATTATTAAGACACTACATTTCTCAGGAGACTGGGGCAGGAGGATTGCTTCAGCCCAGAAGTTTGAGATTGGAGTGAGCTATGATAATGCCACTGCACTCTAGCCTGAGCAACAGAGTGAGACTAAAAAGGAAACCAAAAAAAAAGAAAGAAAGAAATTACATTTCTTTAGGGCTTTTGATTTTATAAAATATTTTCTTATACTTGATTTAATTTGAGCTTCATAACTCACTGTGGAATTGGTCATGGAACATATTATTTTATCATTTTGCCAATGAAATTTAAGAAGCTGAAGTTTACAAAAATTAGTTGACTTGCCCCAAAGATACACAAAGACATACAGGCAATAAGTTAACTAAGTCAATACTTAAATTCAGTATTTGTTACTACTAATTTTGCAAAAAAGGGCAGGATAAACAAACCACTTCCTCTACTTTTCCAATGTCCACAATATTTCCTGTGAGCAACTTGAATCTTCTCTACCCTTGCCCCCACCCCTTCATACCATGGCAGAAGATTCTTCTTCACACTTGACCACAGCTGGCTTCAGATGGTGGATCCGGGTAAATAGCTAACAGTGCTGTCAACCACGTGTCTAGTAGTGCTTAGAAATAAACTATATAACATTTTAACTGCTTAGAAAGAACTAGTATTTCTAATATGATATGTTAACATTAAAGTTTGAAGACTCAAAGAACACCAACAAGATTATCCTACATATAGTCACTCTTTAATCCCAGACAAGCAATTCCCTAAATAGGGGTAAAAGTTTTTGTAATATTAGGTACAGAGAATGAGAAATAACCCAGTCAAGGAAATGAGTAGATAATTGCCATATTACCAGTACATACGTGTCCTTGGCATTGCCTGATGTCTTAGGCCTAAATCCCAAGGCCCATCAGGAAATATCATTAAAAGGATAAGGCATGGCAGAAAATTAATTCCTAAGTTTGCTTTATTTTTCTTAGCGTAGACATCCTTTTAGTATTATGAAGTGTCCGGTCCATGTGAAGGAAACGTAGAGTCTGTCCCTAAGTGCTTTTTTTGCTCACAACTCCTATTTCTGGGCACTCTAAACCTAGAGTTAATTTTTCTTCCTATGGAGGCAAGAGCCAGCTACTTTTCAGCTTGTTAGGTCTGCTGTCACTATATGCAGAAGGTAATGTGGTCAAGGGAGATCTTTAAAAACAAATTCCTTTCCTTTCTCAGACCAGTGTCATAGGTTTGAGTTGAATTTTCTGTTTTTCAGCTAGAAGGATCTAGAAACTCCAGCCGAGCTGGTATAGTTTTCTAAACTATTACTTGAGAGAGAGGAGGGCAAAGGCCCCATCATCTAGCTGCTTCTAACCAAGTTGAATTCCAAAGTAGCTACATCTGTGTGGGAGGCCATGCTCTACAAATGGATACAGTTAGTTCAAGAATTCTAAGCTTCTCTTTATTGTCAGTAATGTGTGGAATGAAGTATCCTCACAATTAGTGGATATTTCTGTGACTGGTCTTGTTTCTTTGATACAAGCTTTCTTTCATGAGCATTCCGACATGTATTGAAAGTATGTATTTTCAAGTTGGAATGACAGTGGTATAAACTTAAAAGAGGATTTATGTGAGGTTGAATTGATCTTAAGACTACCTAGTTTTATAATCATGTGTCTTCCACTCCCACCCCCCAGAATATAAGGCTTTTGATATCAGAACTATGCCTTGCCCATCAACATCTTCCATAAAACCTAACAGCACCTGGTAATAAGAACATAAACATCCTTTGAGAGGCTAAGGCAGGAGGATTGCTTAAGGCCAGGAGTTTGAGACCAACCTGACTAAAGTAGTGATTTTTTTTTTTTTTTTTTTTTTTTTGAGACTAAGTCCCACTTTGTAATCCTTGGTTGGTAGAGTGCCATGGCATCGTAGCTCACAGCAACCTTAAACTCTTGGGCTTAAGTGATCCTCTTGCCTCAGCCCGAGTAGCTAAGACTATAGGTGCCTGCCCCAACGCCTGGCTATTTTTAGAGACAGGGCCTCAAACTTGTGAGCTCAGGCAATCCACCTACCTTGGCCTCCCAGAGTGCTGGGATTACAGGCGTGAGCCACAATGCCCAGCCCTTGGTAGTGAGATCTTAATCTCTACAAAAATTAGGAAAATTAGCCTGGCATGGTGGTGGGCACCTGTAGTCCCAGCTGCTTAGAAGGCTGAGGCAGGAGGGTTGCTTGAACCCAGGAGTTTGAGATTGCTGTGAGCTGTGATAATACCACTACACTCTAGCCCAGGCAGTAGTGTAAGACCCTGTCTGAACAAACAAACATTTAGTAAATAATTTCAGATCTTTTTTCTTTTCTTTTTTTTATTAAATCATAACTGTACATTAATGCATTTATGGGGTATGATGTGCTGATTTTATATACAATTTGGAATGCTTACATCATACTGGTTAAGGTGATAGCAAATATTTTTGAATGAAAAACTGAATCATCACCACTTAACTATGGGATCTTATAACTCTCATTTTATGTTACTAAGGTTATGATCTGAGTTCTTTTTTTTTTTTTTTTTTTTTGGTTTTTGGCCGGGGCTAGGTTTGAACCTGCCACCTCCAGCATATGGGACCGGCACCCTACTCCTTGAGCCACAGGCGCCGCCATGATCTGAGTTCTTTATCAAAGCAACTTTTCTTTTTTTTGTACTTTTGTTATATGGGTTATTATGAAGATAACCAGGCCGGGCGTGGTGGCTCACACCTGTAATCCTAGCAGTGAGAGGCTGAGGGGGTGGATTGCCTGAGCTCACAGCTTAGAGACCAGCCTGAGCCAGAGTAAGACTTCATCTCTAAAAAAAAACCAGGTGTTATGACGGGTACCTATAGTCCCAGCTACTTGGGAGGCTGAGGCAAGGGAATCACTTAAACCCAAGAGTTTGAGGTTGCTGTGAGCTACAACTGTCAGCACTCTACTGAGGGCAAGAAAGTGAAAGTCTGTCTCAAAAAAAAAGACCAGAGCAAAAGATGATGTCTCGGTTTAAAAAGGTGTTTTGATCCACTTTAGAGTTAACTTTCTATGTCCCAAGTAAAATAAATTTGGTTCAGACCAGTGTTTTTGTATTAAACCTTCCAGAGGGCGGCGCCTGTGGCTCAAGGAGTAGGGCGCCGGTCCCATATGCCGGAGGTGGTGGGTTCAAACCCAGCCCCGGCCAAAAAAAAAAATAAATAAATAAATAAAAAATAAATAAAATAAACCTTCCAGAGCATCCAGAGAGCAGTTAGGTAAAACCCTAAACCTAACTTGTAGAGGATCAGAAGTTCAAATCTGGCTGTTTTCTTGAGCTGTTGCAGATGAGACCTGGTCTGGCCACATATGCTGTGGGATGTTTCCTCTGACTCCCCCCATCACTGGAAGCCAACAACTTAAATTTTTTAAGGACCAAATTCATTCACTAACAATACATTTTTGAGAACCATTAACAATGTACTTTAAGCCTACTTTGCCTTATTTGCCTATTATACCCCTGCTAGCAAACATAGTGAGATTGTTTTTTAGCTGCAGGGAAATTAATTTACAGTGAAAAAGCAGCAGTGTTGGCAAGTGCATAGACATCTCCTGTGGACAATATTTTTGAGTCTTTATTGATTAGCCTTCGTTGTGACTTAATTAATTGTAATACTGCATAAGCATTTTATCACTGGGAATGTAAGACCCAAGCTTACATAATGCTCATGATGGAGAATGTGCCCTGTAGCTACTGCCAAAAAGCTTCCACTTAGAGGCAAGCAGCTCTGCCCCGATCGGCTTTCTCATCAGGAGCCACACAGCATCTTGCTTGGCTAAAAGCACTTTGTTTAGAGAGAATGGGACAGGGGAATAAAGTAGCACACCCGCCGGACTCCTTATATGAAGGGGCTCACAGGCCCTCGTGCCTTTTGAAGCAAAGCACACTGCACTGCTAGAGCGAAAATCTGTGGAGTGCTTTCATGTCAGTGAATGTAGCAATCACAAAAGATAGCAGAAAGGAGGCGCTAGCATCACTTCAGGGTGAAGCAGGCCTCTCTGACGGTCCCCGTGATTCCATCTATCATAATAGAAAGCCAGTGGATAAATACTGGTATTGCTCTGTTTGTTATTAGCCTTTTCAAACTGTCTTCTGGCTATAGCAACACTAAGTAGAAAAATAGAGAAAGGGAGGAAGTTCAAAGTGGAAGGACTCCAGAGATTTGGATAATAGCTAACATTTCTTGGACACTTTCCATGGGCCAGGCACTGTTGCATTAACTTAATGTTCAAAACAATAAGGCCATTTGATAGATAAAGTTGAGGCATGGTAAAGTTAAGTAACACACCCAAGATCTCCTATCTGGTAAGTGGGAGAGCTAAAATTTGAACCCTGGCAGTCTGGCTTCAGAGACCATCTAACCATCTTTGTTTGTATTTTAGTTCTCAGTAAATACATATCTGGCAAGTTACTCCAAGTATCAAGAGAGTCCTGGATAACTTTGTCCATCTACATCTGGAATTTCTCTTTGGAAAAAAAAAAAAGTTTATTAGTAGCAGGAACCTCTATTGGACCCTGGAGTAAAACTGAGGTAGAATTTTGTTGTACTTTAATGACTGATATTAGGCCTCAGAAGATTATTTGAATATGAAATGCAAAATGAACAGCCTCCAGTAAAATAGTGTAGCAACCCAAGGTCCTTTCAGGCTTGGGCTAGAGCTAAATGTTGGCATCCTCAGCCTTTAGGCCAGGATCTCCTGATTTCTGAATCTTAATTCTGGCAGCATCACACCCTCCTAGAAACTGAAAAGAAGGAGAGTTCAAGAAATAGGTGTTCTTTTTCCTTTTTTTTTTTTGGTTTTTGGCCAGGGCTAGGTTTGAACCCGCCACCTCCGGCATATGGGACCGGCACCCTACTCCTTGAGCCACAGGCACCACCCAAGAAATAGGTGTTATTTTTCTAATAAATGGAGATATGTAGGTCAAACACTTTTTCTTCCCTCCGTCTATCTCAGGTTGGTAAACTGTTAAAACTAAAGAGAAAAGGCTGTCAGCCTAAGTTTCTTGATTCCTGATAGAAGCTTTTCTTACAAACTCCATTCTCTATTCGCTAACTTGTTCCCAGCCAGCTCCTTATGGTCTCTGTGTTCAGACACTGAAAGTGTCTTGCAGAGTTTAGAGTAAAAAGGAACTTTTCTTCTATTCCAGAATATTTTGATTATAATACATCCTAGAAACCACCATGTTGGAATTTGTAATTAAATCAAGAATGTTCCATTTTCTTTTCTGATCACTTACTGTTGCAATACCCTTTTTGAAATTTTACTTCAGAGTATGGGACTCCCATTTTCCTTCCCCACAAAAGTGGAAAGTAGATGGTTTCAAAACAAGACAGTTTTTTTTCTCAGTGCCATTATGTTAAAGAGATTAATCTCAAAGCTTATCTTTTATGAACAAAATCTTACGACAGCCGCTGGCATTGTAGCTTAAGTTCTATTACAATTGATCCAAGACTGTGTTTTTGTAAAACTGTGGCATTGACTGATACTTAAATAACAAGTCCTTTAATTTGGGGTTTAGAAATGTTTGATAATTTCCACTGTGGTAAAAATATGCCAAAATTTAATTATTGGATAAAAGTATTCTAGTACTTAACACCATCGTCGTTCTAGCAATATCCAATGTAACTAAATTTTAGTGTAACAACAAACTCCTGTATTTTGTGTGATTGTATTTCACATTTATACAATCTCTGAGTGCATCTATAGGTTAGCGCATTTAGCATATGTTATTTAACGAACCATTTGTCTACCTTGTTTAGATTTTAAAAGAGTGGCTGTGTAAAATAGGTGTGACCTTAGCTGGCAGTTGACAATGACGGGAGAGTGGGGGGTGGGGGGATTTCTTTTGGCATGCTAATAAAATGTCATTTCTAGGCCTTTGTCCATAAGTAGAGTGAGGATTCCTAACTCTGGCGAGCTTTTTGCCGAGAGAATGTATCTTGGCAAAAACACCCAAGGGTTCTTAATCATTTACTTTTTAATTGTTCTGTAAGGATCATGACATTGCAAGATATTCACATTATTCTTTGCATGATTTTGACAGGATCAGGATGTTGTGGCAGACTTTATTTCCTTTTCATGTAGAAAAGCAGCATATTTTGTGTGTGATTTTCTTTTTTGGAAAAGGCAGACAGCATCAAAGAGGAGTTTTGAGTCACAAACATTTGTTAAGTCTAGAACATGCAAAGTAAGGGGGTGTGTTCTCATCAAAGCCATGTTGCTCCCTTCCAAGCCTGGCATTGCAGACTGTCCCGCAGTTCCATTCTGTTTGTCTGCTGTAATAGCATCAGCTCCTTCCCAGACCAGTACCTGAGCTGGGTAATGTGAATGCACAACAGAATCAGGCAGTGCGTTGCATGCTGTCTTTGTTATGAAAAGCTTAAGACTTCAATGCCATTCAACATTTTAAAAATGTTTGTAAAGTTATTCATTTTCCAGAGAAACAGATGTTTAGAGATTTAATGGCCAACATAATTTTGTTTCCTTTTTAGATTTAGAAAAATAGAACCCTCTTTAAAAGTTTGAATTGCATTAGAAGCAATTTATTGCTAAGAAGTAAACAATACTAAGAAGTTTGTTAAAATTACCGAAAATAAAGAACTCTTAGGCTTTGGAATTACCTTTGGACTCACCTACTACTGGCTAGACAGGGCACATGAGAAACCAGACCATAACAGACCCCTGTGAGAAGCCTCGGTTTCCCGGGTAATTGCTTCTTCCTTTCACTCTTCCCAAGCCTTCTGGCAAACAGATGTCTTCTGTTTCTACCAGTTCAGCGCAGCTTTATGTGGCCAGAAAGAATCCATGACTCAATTTCTTTTGTACCATTCTTCTGCCACAGAACTGAAAATAATCGCTTTGCCATATTTCATACTTTGGCAACACACGAAGAGTCTAAGGGACAGTTAGCTTTCCCACCTTCATAGGATCAGCCTGAAGATTGTAACGACCCAGTTGTCTCAGTTTCTACCTTTCTCCTCTTGTTCATCATCCCTGGATGGGGAAAGCCTATTAGTTTTAAGCTTTCGTTCATTGTCTTCATCACCTTACAATGTCTAGAGTATATAAGTAAATTTGTTCTGCTGTAGTGTATTTAATCCTCACCAGCAAAATTATTAGTAGCGCAGTCCCTTTATCCCCACTTAGATGTTCTTATGTTCCTGCCTTCTCAGTTCATCCGATTCATCTCCCCTTAAAGCTGTTTTCCAGCTAGTTCTTAGCCCTCAGGCCACCAGTTTTCAACCGGGGTGCCATGAGGGGATCTTAGGTGTGCCATGAACATTTTTTTAAGATCATTACTTAAATTATTTTTCAAAGAAGTTCAAAGCACAGTAAGTATATTCTTTTTTTACTCCCTTTTTATTTTTTGATCCAGCATAATTTAAGTGTTACACAGAAGTTTAACTGTAGGTTTAAGTGTGCGTGCTGTGAGACGAAAAAGCTTGAAAAGCACTGCCTTAGACCATAGATTTCCCTAGCCCATTTTGTACTAATCTAGCTTGTGAATGACTCTGTCATGATGAAACCTAATGGAGATGATACGGCATTTCATCTGTCAGAGGAGGGGATTAAATTGTTTTGATTTGTTTTTATAAAGAAGTGCTAGCTATGTGAAAAAAATAAAAAGGGGGGGTAAAAAAAAAAAAGAAATGCTAGCTACTACCAAGAATACCAATAATTAACTTTTTTTAGATACTACTCACATTAAGAATTCTTTGGAATAAGACTCATCAGAATTTGTATCCTAACTTTGCCTGTATCTTATTATTATCTTACTATTGATTGAATTTCTTAACTTCTCTGATTTTTAATGTCTTTACCTATAAAATGGTAATTATAATAGGAGTTGGTGTGTGAATTAAGTGCTTAAATTAAATTAAAAGGTTTAGCACTGTATCTTGTAAGTGCACAACAAATGTTAATAATATTATTGAACAAGTTGCTATGTTAATCTTTCATTCCCTTCTTCCCCATTTTATTTTTTGCTTTTTTCTGTCTTTATCTTACTTTTACTCTCTCAATGTGCTAAAGACACTTTCAGTCAAATCCCAGGGTTGATGGTGAAGACTTACCCACTAGGAATTGTTTTGATTGGTTGTAACCTCTTAGAGAAAGTTGTTTGTTACCAAGGGCAAAAAGAAAAAAGAAGTTGCCTGCTTAGCAGTCTCAGCTTAGTTCCCATGTTAGGACCCTGCCCGTACAGCAGCTTTCACTACAGAGAGTGGTCCAAGTGCCTGTCAGCACAGCAGTGTGGGCCACGCTGCGCATCCTCTAGTTAATTCTGTCAGCATCTCAAGTTTCATGGGCCCACAGTGATTTTCACTGCAGAGACCACTTGGCATCTTGCAGGAGCAGATGAAAGAGCCTCTGAAGGGAAACCACTTTTCTGGCACACACAAGCAGAGCAGCATATTCCTACATTGTCCAAAGTGCTTCAGTTTCACCCAGCATCAAAGGCTCTGCCTTCTGGGAGGGAATAAGTGATGGGGCCATTTTAGATATTAAAATAGGGTACTTCTTAGCATCCAGAAAAGTTGATATTTTATACTCTTTGATCCTAGGGTCTCATCATTCCTCTCCTTTAAATTGAATGCCCTGTGGGTGATTGTGTTATTAGGTTTGGGAGCATTTTCCACCCTCTTTTCACATTTTATGTAGAATGATGTGTTCAAATCTTGTCTGAATTTAATCTCGTGAGCTATCTGACATTTAGGAAGTATGAGTTGATGATAATTCTCTAGCTTTCTGCATTTCATCGTATTTTACCATCTGTGCAACACATGATAAATGTTAGACTTATGTTCCTTTGCAAGTTGTACATTATGTAGGACAGACAAGATAAGAGAGCTCTTGTCCTTGAGGTATTGACATTGTAACCAGGAATTCTTAATCTAGGACTTGTAGACATCTGAGGATCTATGGTAAGCTTTTGGGCTCCTTGAGCAGTCCAAAGTTATGTGCAAATTTTTGTGTATAAATTCTGGCTCAGATTTTTCTGGAGATTTTTCAGACATCTGAGGCTAAATAATGGTTAAACCGAATAGAGTTGTCAAGATCCTGAAATTGAACTAAATACATCTTCTAATTAGGACTTATTATGGTGCTGTTGATTTTTTTGCTTTTAGGGAAATTGCCTCGAATCAATGTGTTTTAAAACAAGCCTGTAATTGAATATCTTTTGGCCTTGGTCATCTGATTTTATGAACTACATTGCGTGTGGAGACCAAAGGGAAACAGTAGAGTGCCATCTAGAGGCCGTAACAGCAATTCGGCCCGGGCCTTCTTAAGCAGGAGTCCTTAGCTTTAGCAGCTTTCTAAATTAAGAACATTTTTTTTCCCTTGGGTCAATGGCCCCAACCTTTTTGGCACATGGGACCAGTTACATGAAAGACAATTTTTGCAAGGACTGGAGTGCAGGGGTGGTTTTGGGATGCTTCAAGGGTATTATATTTATTTCTATTATTATTACATTATAATATATAATGAAATAATTGTATGTTAATCATTAAGTTTTGAGATATTCAAAAACCAAGAAACAAAATCCTCACAGGTAGAAGCAAATGAAACCCTCCCAACAACACCACTAAGCCACACATGTTGAAATTTGCACAGATGACTCAGAAAGGACGCTGTCAACTGTGTTTCTTAGGAGTGAAATAATGGACCATAACACAGTCTGTCTCAACTTTAGTAGTGACCCACGTACAACTCATTGTAAGGCAGAATCTGTGAGATCCCTGAGTTTGTTTTCCTGCCACTAGATGGTCCCATCCTGTATTTCCAGCTGCTCTCCAGCACTAGTATGCCTGTATCAGCTCCACCTCAGATCATCAGGCATTAGGTTCTTATAAGTAACGTGCACCCTGGGTTCATTGTATGTGCTGTTTACAGTAGGGTTCACACTCCTGTGGGAATCTTAACACGACCACTGATCTTTCAGGAGGCGGGGCTCAGATGGAGAGGTGAGTGTTGAGGAGAGGCTGTAAATACAGATGAAGCTGCTCACCTCCTGCTATGTGGCCCAGTTCCTAACAGGCCATGGACCAGTACCGCAGCCTGGGGTGGGTTTGGGGACCAAAGTCTTGGGTAATTCAAGATCATAAACATGTGTCAATGATACTTAGAATCTATACAAGTGCTACACTTGTGAGGTCTATCTAGCCTTGCTACTCTGCAAACATTAATTTTAATAAAGCTTAATGTTATAGGTGACATTTACTCTAGCTTATGGAAATGTAGGAGCTGTAGTCTTTCAGATTTACACTGCATTTGAGTATACTTTTCATCTTTTATTTATTTATTTATTTATTTATTTTTTGGAGACAGAGTCTCTTTTTCACCCTGAGTAGAGTGCTATGGTGTCATAGCTCACAGCAACCTCAAACTCTTGGGCTCAAGTGATTATCTTACCTCAGCCTCTTGAGTTGATGGGCTACAGGCATCCACCACATTGCCTGGTTAGTTTTTAAGATGGGGGGGGGGTCTCGCTCTTGCTCAGGCTGGTCTCGAACTCATGAGCTCAAGCAATCCACCCTCCTTGACCTCCCGGAGCATTAGAACTACAGTTGTGCGCCACCTGAAATATAATACTTTTTTGATAATATCAAATGGATATCTGATTTAAATTTATTTTTCTTTATTATTATTATTTATTTATTTTTTATTTTTTTCTAAAGCACAATAACTTTTTGTTACAGTTGTCATTGTTGCTTAACTGGCCCAGGCCAGGTTCGAACCTGCCACCCTTGCTGTATGTGGCTGGTGCCTTAACCACTGTGCTATGAGCACCAAGCCTTAAATTCATTTTTATATAGAGACTTTGTTGTATTTTCTTCTAAAGTTAGAACATATTAAAAGTTAAGAGTAATTTATCCTTTTTTTGTCTTTTGGGGTGGGGAAATAGTCTCTCACTGTGTCACTGAGTCACTGTCTCACTGTGACTAGAGTACAGTGGCATCATCATAGCTCACTACTGCTTCCCTACAGGAGAGTTCAAGTAATACTCCTGCCTCAGTCTCCTGCGTAACTGGGACTACAGGCACCCACCACACCCAGCTAATATTTCTATTTTTTGTAAAAACGGGATCTTGCTCTTGCTGGCCTCAAACTCCTGACCTCAAGGGATCCTCCTGCCTTGGCCTCCCAGAGTACTAGGATTACAGATGTGAGCCACTGCGACCAGCCTAGAGTAGTTTATCTTAATTACTCCTAGTATTCCTTTCCAGACAGTACTATAGAATGCTCTTTGCCAAATGGTGTAGAAACTGCAGAGTTGAATTCACCCTGGAAAAATAGGTCAAACAGGATTTATATCCATATGAAGATGTATAATGGAGTAGTTAAGAGTACAGGTTAGAAGTCCCAACTTTGCTATTACTTTGTGATATTGAATACATAGTATGTTATTTAACTTTTCAAAATTTTATTACTTCTTCATTTATAATAGGGCTAATAATAGTATTTAACTTAAGGTCATTGTGAAGATTAAATGAAATAAAGTTGTAAGCACAGTGCCTGGTATATAAAAAATATTTAAAAATTAATAATGTATTATTGTTTTTTCTTTTCTTTTTTTTTAGAGACAGAGTCTCACTTTGTCACCCTCAGTAGAGTGTTGTGGCATCGTAGCTCACAGCAACCTCCAGCTCTTGGGCTTAGGTGATTCTCTTGCCTCAGCCTCCCAAGCAGCTGGGACTACAGGCACCCGTCACAATGCCCAGCTATTTTTTTTGTTGCAGTTTGGCCGGGGCCAGGTTCAAGCCCACCACCCTTAGTATATGGGGCCAATGCCCTACTCACTGAGCCACAGGCGGCACCAGTATCATTGTTTTTTCACAGGCCAATTTTGTTTTCAGGACAGTTGTAATCAAATAGAAGCAGAAATTTTTAATATTTATACAAAATTTTATATCTTATAAAAGCACTTCCACAAATACATTCTCATTTGGTTAAATAGACAACAAATATTTATTCATATATTCAGTAGACTTTATTTCGCTCCCAACTATTAGGTGTAATAACCATTTCAGATATCAGAGATTTATATTGGGTACAGCGGTAAAAAAGACATGGGTCTCACATTATGGTGTGGAGAGTTAGACAATAAAGAAGTAAATACCTAAACAGGATGGTTTCACTAAGAAATCATTAGTGTGAAGAAAATTAGTGTGATGTAATAGAGAGTGATAGGAGGCCTACTCTACAGTAAGTAGTCAAGGAAGAGCTTTCTGAGGAGGTAAGTTGGGGCCTTGAAGGCCCAGGGCTTTGGATTTTATTCTGACGGTTATGGGAAGAGATTGAGGAGTTATAGGCAAGGTAGTGATATGCTCAGATTTATGCTTTGGAACAACCCCTTTGGCTTTTGTATGGAGGATGAATTGTAATAGCACAAGAATGGAAGCAGAAAGGACACTTTTGCAGTAGTCTAAACGAGATGCTGGTGGCTTGGATAAAGATGTTGAATTATCGGTTCGGGGATTTGGATTCCCATAACAACTCTGCCATGCAGAGGTAGTGTAGCATTATGGTTAAAAGAACCAGGAAAGAGTCAGATTGTCTGGCTTGAAATCTAACTTAATAGCCATATGACCTTGGGAAAAGTATCTTAACTCCTCTGTGCCCAAATTTTATCTTTACTAAAATGTGAATAATATGTTAATACTGCAGCTTTATCATCAGTCACCACCTTTGTCACAATTACCATTCCCAAACCATCTTCAGTACCCCCAACTTACAAATAGAGGGTGGTTTTCAAATCAGAATATAGGTTTCTTGATTTTGAATCCATTGTTCTTTCTGCGATACGATTTGTAGTGTGAGCTCCCGGAGACCATCTATTGATCTGAATCTCTGTAGCTTACAGCCCAGCCCAGCTTAGGCACCTGTGAATGTTTAACTAATATTGTGAAAATTATGAATAAGGCTAGCCGAATCAAAGTGTGTGATAGAGAGGTGTCTTGTGCCTGTGTCTCTCCCCACACACCTTGAGCCATCAGAAATGTCAAATTTTCTGAGTTTCGAAAAGCATTAGTCACCTGATAGTACACAGAAGGCAGAATCAGATAGTTTGAGAACTGTGTGAGATACTGGATTTTCTTTTCTTTCTTTCTTTTTTTTTTTTTTTAGTAAAATGAACATACTTTTAATTATAATGTTGAAGATATGTATGCACTTTTAAAATTCCTGAATTTGGCTTTTTCAATTACTGCCCTTTATCCTAATTATATAACATAAAAGGGCTTCAAATGTCTGGTGAGAAGGAGGTTCACATGATAAAAGGATTTCCAATGTGGGCCCACAATACCAAACAGGTCTCAGCTTGAGTCTTCAGTTTAGAAATTTCACATTAGGATGCAACACCAGGAACCTCTGAGGACTCAAGTTCTCAATTTTCTGGCTGGTTTTCTGAGTATGACTGGGTGCGGGAGTCAGAAGCGGCAGTTTCTTTTAAACCTTTCATTCTCCAAAGCCACTACTCCCCAGAAGTAAGGGCAGGTTCTGTAGCTGTGTTGAGATTGCCAGGAGGTAGTCAAGTAAGGGGGTGGGGTGGGGGTGGGGGGGAAGGCCTGGGAAGGAAACCTTTCTCCTGTCCTGCTTTCACCGGTAGTCTAGAAGGCTCTAAACTGGGTCAGGGAACAAAAAGTTGCTGCATTTAGGGTGATGAACCCTAGGAACCAAACAAGTCTCAATCTTCTCCTCGCCAAGGGTGCCCCAGTTCAACCCCCCCCCCCCCCCCGCCCCATACAGCCACTCATCCTCCTTACAGTTACAACTGGGAACTGAAAAGTCCAGAGGAGAAAGGACAGAGAACAGGCTGACATCAAATCCAGAATTCTCCTCCCCTCAGTGTGGGGATGGGGTTCTGGAGATCAGAGATTGTACACAGCTGGGAGGGGAAATCCAAGGGGCTGGGGATCACTCACCACAGTCTGGCCCCAGCTGCGTTCCCAGCCTCACACCACCGGCCCCCCAGCTGGTAGTGGGGTTGCTGCCCTGTGCAGCCTCCTGAGCCTACCTTGTGGCCAAGACCACAGCTGCCCCAAGATAATGGATTTCTTTAAAGGACATTCTACTCTGGGCGGCGCCTGTGGCTCAGTGAGTAGGGCGCCAGCCCCATATGCCGAGGGTGGCGGGTTCAAACCCAGCCCCGGCCAAACTGCAACCAAAAAATAGCCGGGCGTTGTGGCGGGCGCCTGTAGTCCCAGCTGCGTCGGGAGGCTGAGGCAGGAGAATCGCGTAAGCCCAAGAGTTAAGAGGTTGCTGTGAGCCGTGTGACGCCACGGCACTCTACCCGAGGGCGGTACAGTGAGACTCTGTCTCTACAAAAAAAAAAAAAAAAAAAAAAAGGACATTCTACTCTTCCTTAATTGTGATAAATAGGTCCATGCATTATGTAAATGAAAGAAATTCATGGATTATCCTGACTTTTTCTGGTCAGACTTGCAGTGAGGCCATTAACCAGATTGCCTACAACATTGGAATTTCTCTTTTCTCCATCTCTGCCTTTGCCCAGCTCCTTCTGGATTAAGATTCAAGGAGCCAGAGAGACAAAACTAGAATCAGGGTGCTTGACAGTCTTCTTGCTGGCCTTGCCCTAGCTCCTCGGTTCTGCTGGGTCCCCAGCCTCCCCTCACTAGGGATTGAAGGTGGGCTGTTTGTCTGTTGCAGAATGTGAGCACTTGATCCGCCACATGCTGGTGTTAGACCCGAATAAGCGCCTCTCCATGGAGCAGATCTGCAGGCACAAGTGGATGAAGCTCGGGGACACGGACCCCAACTTTGACAGGGTGGGTCAGGCACCACTGCCGTGGGGAACTCTTCTCAGAGCTGCTTTAGTCTTTTTTGCATGTGATTGTAATCAGGCTGTGACCTGAAAAGGCAGGTGCTGGGGACAAACTATTGTGTCATACCAGTGGCCACAAGTGAAGCAAGCAAGAAATGTAAAACCAGCTGAATAGTTGGAGAATGGCGATACTGGTGACCTCCCATTTGGGCCCAAATTATAGTCTGTTTTTGACTTTTGAGCCAGGTCAGCCCACAGCTCTGCAGCTCCCTCACCATTGGGATATCTCCTTCTTATCGTAGTATGTTCAGCTCAAGGGATTCGATAACATGCCTTTATTTAAACTGATGTGGTCATCCCAGGTACCTCTAGAAACAGGGGTCTTATCTGCTCACAGGTGACCACCCAGGAATGTCTTGCTTAGACTTTGAGGCCCAAAAAATCCTAAGCTAGGAGATGTGGAACAGCTTGGTCATTGGATATGATGTCCCATAGTGACATGACATTGGAGGTTTGACAGCTTGCTCTTTCTGTGTTACAGTTAATCGCTGAATGTCAACAACTAAAAGAAGACAGACAGTCGGACGCCCTGAATGAGGATGTTCTCCTGGCCATGGAGGACATGGGATTGGACAAAGAGCGGACATTACAGGTATCTCTAAAGGAGTAGAGAACAAAGTGAGACGTAGCGCTCATTCCTCTATCCTGCTTTTCCTCTTTTCTCGTTCCTGGGAGCTTGGGTCTTCTTGTTTTCCTCCTGTTTTTCTTCCTCTGCCCTTCCCTGGGCCTTGGAAAGAGGAAAGAAGGTGCTCTAGTCGCTGATGTTATTACCGAAAGGGCTTTGGTCATTGACATACCATTTCACCCGGGTTTTTTGTTTTACTCTTTTCCCTTCTCTCTTGGTAGTCATTAAGGTCAGATGCCTATGATCACTATAGTGCAATCTACAGCCTGCTGTGTGATCGACATAAGAGACATAAAACCCTGCGCCTCGGAGCACTTCCTAGCATGCCCCGAGCCATGGCCTTTCAAGCACCAGTCAATATCCAGGTGGGCAATAACTCCAGTGACCTAGTCGAGGGCAAGTAACACCAGGGGGTGAGGGTTAGCTATTGCTCACTAACCCTGAGTTAGCAGTTTCCTGACCTTCCTTACATCTCTCCTCCCATTGTCATCTCTTCATCAGAGGTCAATCAAAGATCTGCACCTTTCTTTGACAGAGAGGATGGATGGGCAACAATAGTTGCTTTTTTCTCCTTCCTTCCTTTTTTTTTTTTTAAAGAAATAACAAATCAGGCTTGGCACCTGTAGCACAGTGGTTATGGCGCCAGTAGTTATGGTGCCAGACACATGCACTGAGGCTAGCGGGTTCAAACTCAGCCCAGGCCATCTAAAAATCAATGACAACTGCAACAAAAGAAATAGCCGGGCGTTGTGGCGGGGCGCCTGTAGTCCCAGCTACATGGGAGGCTGCAGCAAGAAAATTGCTTGAGCCCAAGAGTTTGAGGTTGCTGTGAGCTGTGATGCCATAGCACTCTACCAAGGGCGACATAGTGAGACTATGTCTCAAGAAAGAAAAGAAAGAACATATCATTGATTGGGAGATATTGTCCTTTCAACAAATTTTTCCTTAATTGTGGCTTTTAAGGGCAAACAAACCAAAGACTTTAGCAGTCAAGGAAACATAGACTTTTGGCAATCAAGACTACTTTGAAAGGCTATCGTTATTTCCCTCTGGTGTTAAGGTCTGTCTGTATTCGTATGTACTGCTTTCCAGGCGGAGCAGGCAGGTACCACCATGAACATCAGCGTTCCCCAGGTGCAGCTGATCAACCCAGAGAACCAAATCGTGGAGGCAAGTAGCAAACTCAGAGAGTGGTCAGCTAAAAGCACTTTCTTTCCATATTCTTGCTTCCTTTCCTTTCTCCTTATTTCTTTCTAATTTGGTGGTGTTTCCTTCCATCTCAGCCGGATGGGACACTGAATTTGGACAGTGATGAAGGAGAAGAGCCATCCCCTGAAGCGCTGGTCCGCTATCTGTCAATGAGGAGGCACACAGTGGGTGTGGCTGACCCACGGTGAGTATCTGCCCAGCAGCCCTGGTTAACATCAGGGCATCAAGTCCTTTTTTTGGAAATTCACTAAGAGAAAAGAGATATTTATTAAAAATTGCCACCTAACTTTCACTTCCTACCATTGCCCATGTTTCCTACCCCGTGTGTCTCCCAGACGAGATCTAACCCAGCTGCCGAGACAAGTTGACAACTGATATGATGCCATTTATATATGTGACAAATAGAATTTTGTGAACAAAATTCCAAAATCCAAAGTCACACCAAATTTCCAAAGTATTTTCCCCAAACAATCTTTGATGATGTTTGCTGATGTCTTCACCTTGGGGAAAGGGTTTGCTAAGTAGGGAAGAGAAAGTTGAAGCAGGAATTCTTAGGAAAGTTCCACTAGGGGCAAAGCTGGTTTTTTATAAATGTCACTTTTCTCTCACTGAATTTTTAAAAAAGACTCTATGCCTGCTGATTTGCTTGTTTTATGTTTCTTATTCTCAGCCTACCATCAAATAGCAGTAGGAGAATGTTCTAGCTCCATAGATTGTTTCCGCCACAAAGGGGTGGAGTCCTGAGTCTCTCTGTTAGTGGAAACATCTCTTATTTTAAAGTATTCTGTAAAACCTACTGTTGTAGCCTGACGGCCCTGTACCTCTAGTCCTTATCTGTCCTATCAGCGCTGATAAGAGTAATTGCATTCTTTCCCTGGTGAATCAGTTGCTACTTCAGGCAGCCATTGTTTTAGCGGATGGCCCATTTTCTTTAGAAACTTGCTGTTCACCTCTGGCTTTGGAAACCTGAACTGGACTGGTGCCAGTATTTCATCCTGGTTTAAAGCTGTGGGGTTTTTTTGGGTTTTTTGTTTGTTTATTTGTTTTGAGACAGAGTCTCAAGCTGTCGTCCTTGGTAGAGTGCTGTGGTATCACAGCCCATAGCAACCTCCAACTCCTGGGCTCAAGCGATTCTCCTACCTCTACCTCCCAAGTAGCTGGGACTACAGGCGCCTGCTACGATGCCTGGCTATTTTTTGGTTGCAGCCATCATTGTTGTTTGGTGGGCCTGGGCTGGATTCAAACCTGCCAGCTCAGGTGTATGTGGCTGGCGCCTTAGTCGCTTGAGCCACAGGCGCCGAGCCTAAAGCTGTTGGTTTTACATGAGTGGCCAATGAACAATAGTGATCCCCAGTCCTAAGCAGTGAAATGAGAGAGTCAAATTCCACACCTTAGGCTTCTGCTTCATTTTGGGACCATAGAGAGAAATACAAATTTGGGAAAGTTAAAAAATAAAAAGAATTGTACTGCCTATGGCAGTGCCATCAGTTTTGTGATATAAGCACTTCAGAGTAAGACTGTTAACCAAACTTCTCTGTCATCTTGTTTCCTATCAGCACGGAAGTAATGGAAGATCTGCAGAAGCTCCTACCTGGCTTTCCTGGAGTCAACCCGCAGGCTCCATTCCTCCAGGTGGCCCCTAACATGAACTTCATGCACAACCTGTTGCCCATGCACAATTTGCAACCAACAGGGCAGCTTGAGTACAAGGTACCTGGCTGTGGGAGAGGGCTTGCTCCAGGAGAAGCAAACTTAAGCTTCCTTTGAGAGGCTCTGAGGGACCTTTCTCAGGATTTAAGGGTTTCCTTATAGAATAGCATGATTTCTCTTGCAAAGCAGCAGCTCAGGTGAGAGGGAAGATTTCTATACTCTACATCACAATCAATGGATCCTCTAAATTCAGTAGATTAAGTTATTGCTCTTTTCCTTCATGCTTCCCCCAGTCTCACCAATCTGTCCTTCCCTCTCTAATCCTGGCAGGAGCAGTCTCTACTGCAGCCTCCTACCCTGCAGCTACTCAATGGGATGGGCCCCCTTGGCCGGAGGGCATCAGATGGAGGAGCTAACATCCAGCTGCATGCCCAGCAGCTACTGAAGCGCCCACGGGGACCCTCCCCACTTGTCACCATGACACCAGTGAGTAGCAGCACATAGCCAAATGTACTTACCCAGAGGTTTTTGATGAAGAGCTTGTGAAGACAGGTGTTGGGAATCCAGGGCCTGACTAAATGTCTAAATTTCTTCTTCCTCCACATTGATGATCCTCGGTGTAGTCTCATTTTCCTTAAGCTAAGTGGACTTTTCTAGACTTTATTTTTGGTTAACTTACCTACTTAACCAGATAATTTCTACACCAAACCCCACTCCTGGAGAGCCTTTTCTTTCTTTCTCTCTTTTTTTTTTTTTCATTTCAGATTAATATGGGAGTACAAACAATTAGATTATAATGTTTGCATTTGTTAGCTAAGATCCCTGTTGTAGTTTTGTCCGGCACCCAGGAGGTGTGCCATGTACCCTAAAAATACAGAATGCTTCATGAATTTGCATGTCATCCTTACTTAGTGACCATGCTAATCTTCTTTGTATGGTTGCAATTTTAGTACATGTGCTGACAAAGGCACCCTGGAGCCTTTTTCTTAGCGAGCCACTTACTGGGTACCCTCGTTAAATACACCTGCATTCCTGCCAGCTCCAGGAAAGTAGCAGTATCCGAGCACAGAGCCTTCTCATAGATAACTTCCCTGCCAAAGGTTGCATTGAACAGTGTTCTCTGGAATGAATTACTTTCCAGACTGGTTTGCAAAATTATCTTCTCACCAACTCTCCTTTGATAGATAGAACCTCTCTTTTTTGGTACAACCTGGGCCACTTGATTAAATGGCCTTCACGAGCTCTGGCCTAGTCAGTTAATGTCTCTCAGGTCCATTTTCCTTGTATGACAGTCACATTCAAAGATTTTTTTTTTTTTTTTTGACACAGGGTCTCACTATGTTGCCCTTGGTAGAGTGCTGTGGCATCCCAGCTCTCAACAACCTCCAACTCTTGGGCTTAAGCGATTCTCTAGCCTCAGCCCCCCAAGTAGCTGGGACTACAGGCGGCTGTCACAATGCCCGGCTATTTCTTGTTGCAGTTGTCATTGTTGTTTAGCTGGCCCAGGCCAAGTTCAAACCCGCCTGCCTCGGTGTATGTGGCCACCGCCATAACCACTGTGCACGAGTGCTGAGTCTCAAAGTGTTTTTTCTTCCCATGGTTCTGTTTTATTTCTGGTTATATTCCTGTCATCGGTAATTCATTCATTTATTCATTCATTTAATCTCCCAGTACCAGAAGATTGGGTACTAACTCCATAGCCCTTATATTTTAAGGAAGTGCTTCTCTGAGGACTTTCTACCCACCCCCCCTTTCAATTCATTATGGATATAATCCTTTATAAAAGTGAATCATTAGAAAAATAAAATTTTTGAAACATAGAAAATACAAGGCTAATTTTTTTAGTCAGTTCAACAGACAAAATTACTCTGTTTAATTGCTATAAATGTTTCTAAAAGCCTACTATTGATTTCTGTACTTACCTTATCATGGATTGGTAACAAAACAGTTTGTGGACTGGCAGGGATCCATGGGCCATGCTTTCAGTTAACACTGCTGTCTGGAAAACAAAGGCTTTGTACATGGTGGCTCTTGGCATTGTTGCCAAGATAAACATGTGTGAAGTATCTGCATAATCATATGAGATTAAGTGCCAAGTTAATAATGTGGACTATTGGGTGACTGAGGTGTTGGGATGGGCAAGATCAGTATACATTTTGAAGGGGCATGAACAGGTTTGATAGGAGGTAGGTTCACTTAACTATGTCTACTATAACTGTTTTTGTCAAGGTCACTAACAAGTTCTTGTTGATAAATCCAGTGGATACTTTTTATCTTTTTGGATGTCCCAACTGTGTTAATCACTGTTGACCATTTTTCTCCTCTAATTATTTTTTTCTCAGCATCACATTCTCTTTGTTTCCCTCCTGTCTCTCTTCTCAGATTTCCTTTTTGCCAGGGTTCTGTCTTAGGCCTGCTCCCATCTTACTTTACATGCTCTCTCTGGATAGCTTGTCTACTCCCTGTAATTTCAGTTACCATCTAATTCTCTAGCCCAGAACATTCTTATGAGTTCTACACTGAATAAATTTAGTTCATCTCACAAGTATTCAAAATTTAATTCAACTTGTCCCTGATGAATTTATCATAACTCCGTGAAGCCTGTTCCTCCCTTTAGGTTACAGCAAATGGCACTGTCACTAACCGGTTACACAAACAAGGAATGAGGATTTTATCTTTAATTCTTCCTCTCCTTCTTTACCACACCAAGTGAGTTATCCAATGCCTATGAATTAAATATCTTTTTTTCTCCACAGCTTTCTCCTTAACTCACGTCACTGTCACTTGTTGCCTAGAGTAACACAGTGGGCTGCTAACTGGCTTCCAGTCTTATCTTCTGATCCCTGCTACCGGTCCTTTTCACACCTCAACTACAGTGAACTACCTTTCTCCAGTGTAAATCTTTTTTTTTTTTTTTTTTTTTTTTTAGTAGAGACAGAGTCTCACTTTATGGCCCTCGGTAGAGTGCCGTGGCCTCACACAGCTCACAGCAACCTCCAACTCCTGGGCTTAAGCGATTCTCTTGCCTCAGCCTCCCGAGTAGCTGGGACTACAGGCGCCCGCCACAACGCCCAGCTATTTTTTAGTTGCAGTTCAGCCGGGGCTGGGTTTGAACCCGCCACCCTTGGTATATGGGGCTGGCGCCTTACCGACTGAGCCACGGGCACCGCCCCTCCAGTGTAAATCTTAAAAGATCATGCCCCTGCTTAAAATCCTTTAGTGATTCACTACTGTCCACCCTCAGAATAAACTTCACAGTGTGTTATTCCAGGCCATTTATAACTGGCCACAGCATTTCTCCCCTGCCCCATCTACAGCCACTTATACTGCCTAACCTTGTTCACTCCACCTTTGGAGAACTGTAGCAAAGGATCTAGAAACCACAGAAGCATTCAAACAGTGGAATTTTTCCAGAAGGCCTTTTGTTTTGTAATTATCCTTTTTTTTTTTTTGCAGTTTTTGACCGGGGCTGGGTTTGAACCCACCACCTCCGGCATATGGGGCTGGTGCTTTACTCCTTTAAGCCACAAGGTCACCCGTAATTATCCATTTTAACAAATGTTCTTTTATGGCAATTGAGGTGTGATAGTATTCTAGTGCTTGAGGCATGGAGCTTGTGTGAGCCACCAGCCTATCTGTAGCTGGATGCACAGTGCTACGGTCCTCGTGCAAATGGGACAGTCACAATGATGCATGCATTGTGATGGCTCTCATGTCACTTATATGTTTTGGTAGGTGACAATTATTTTAAAGCATTGAATTGCAGCTACACAATTATATGTTATGTATAAAAATTTATTTTCAAAAATTCATTATGCTCTTCTAAAATTAAGGCAGTTAAACTCTGGAAAGAACATTAATATGAAACAACAGGTCAATTCCTAGACATTTCAGGTAAACAATATTCTACTATATTTTCAGATCCTTAGACTCCTACAGGCCTTCTCTTTTCTCTTGGCCTAGAAACTTATGACCCCTTTCTCTGTTGGCCTAGTTAGCTCCTGTGTACCCTTCCTGTCCCAGGTTAATTGTTACCTCCTCCAGGATGCTTTCCTTAATTCCACAGCTCCCTTAGTAGAGGACTTTGTCGCGCTATTTTGTAATTACTTATCTGTATCCTCCACTAGACTCTAAAATACGAGTACAGGGTCTGTACCTACAAGTTCACATCTTATCCTGTAACATATTTTTTGGATGAATAAATGGATGAATGAAAATGAATTAGGGAAGAAATACCCTTAGCAAAGTGAAAAAAAAAAAACAAAAACCACATATATGAAAGTTCTCTATAACTCAGGAGTCCTAGAAAAGTTCTGTAAATAAGAAAGTTAACCAAGTTCTACCCAAGTCCAGTTACTAGAATAAGAGACGTCAGAGACTAAGCTGCCACCTTGAGCTTTTCCTTCCTGTCTCTCTTCAGGCAGTGCCAGCAGTTACCCCTGTGGACGAGGAGAGCTCAGATGGGGAGCCAGATCAGGAAGCTGTGCAGAGGTAATGTGACATCTGGCAGTGCTTGCAGAACGTCCTTGGGCAGGCTCCCCCTGCAACCAACGAAAGGTCACATCTGCCCAAGGAGGTGGTACAGTGCCGCTTCACCATTTGTGTGGTCTCTTTGCTCAAGCCAGATGGCATGTTCCTCCCCACATGGAAGTAACAGAAGACTACCCAGAAAATTTCATTTCTGTAAGCGCCACTGGAAATCCCCTAAGTGACAGCAATAACCATAAGAACTTTTTCTCTCCTCCCTCCTTCCTTCCTTGCCCCCGCCTTCATATTGCAACTCTGATAGTATTCACAAGGCACAAAGCCTGCTCCTTCCTGCCAAGAACTGTTTACTGAAAAGGAATTGGAGATTGGGATGACAGTGATCTAGCGAGTCTGGCCATGGACCTCTGGCATGGACTCTTCCTTTCCAGGAGAATGAATACCTCTTGTACTGTTTGCTGTGTGCTTCTTCTACCCCCTTGTACCAACAAAGAGATATCGAAAAACAGAATATGGGATTTGGGCCAGGGACAAATGCAAATATCCATTGTTTGCAAAGCCTTGTTGAGAGGTGCCTAACTCCCAGAGGACGGCAGTGACCGTGAGGCGTGCTGTACTGTTCCTTTGGCCTCCGCCCCATTAGCCCGGTCCTCGCTCCATGCATGCCCCTTGTGGGAGTTGTCTTTCTTATTTTCTGGGGAGGGGTTTCACCAGAACCCAGCATGTGTTTTCCCAGAAATACAGGTGTTCTTCAAGATTATATGTTTTTCCTTTGAGGGAAATTGAAATAAAATGGTTTTCATGGGCTCTTGGGGAAACTGGGTGTCTTTATCAAATGGATATGAAACCACTAATGGGTTACTTTTTGATAAGTTTATGACCACCAGTTACTCTATAGTATGTTAACTGATTTTAGCTTAAATGGGCAAGTAGTTAAAAATGAAATGAGACCATTTTTTTAAGAACCTGACAGTTGCTGGTCGGTGCTCTGCTTCCCGCCCCCAGTAGCTCTGTAAAGGGATTGTTGTGCTGGTCCTATGTGAAAAGAAAACTCTGACGAACACGGGTATTGGTGGGGGGGCCAGTTTAGCCAGAAGAAGGAAAATTGTGGCAACTTTTCTTTTTTTTTTTCTTGATGCATTTGTTTCCATAGTTGGCTGGTAACAGAGTATGGAAGGTTGCAAATGGGCCCTCCTGGGTCGTGAAGAAATGAGAAATCAGGAAATTTACTGTCTTCCTACCTCGGTCTTCTTTACTTCTCCAGCTTTTCCTTCTTTCTTCTTTAGAGTAACATTTTAGGGGTATAACGCACATCAATTGTGGTGTAATAGAAAGGAATAATGGCTCTTTTATTCATGCCCAAGAAGAACAGCAGTGGTGAAGGAAGCTACCCACTAGATGAAGGGGACTGATCCCTTAGTAGTGGTGTCCACTCAGTGGTGGGTCTGAGAGCTCTCAGAATGAAAGCCATCTGCTTGTGAATGCTTCAGCTTTTGACACTTTTCTGTTTTCTTGCCTTGTCTTTTTTTCCACCTTTAAATAATTCTAAACTTCTCATGTAGTTTTATTTCTTCATCCTTTACAGAATGTTGGTTCGCTGGGGACAACATCAGTTTCTCCTTGATGATTGAATTATAGTCAGCAAGCATGAGGGCAGGGGTGGTTGTGGAATATGCTTACCCCAGGTGGAAGGATCTATTTTGTGTGACCTGTAGTAAGGACAGTTTCAAAACCGGGGGCCTGTAGGGTCAGGAGACACACATGGGGCCCTTCGGAATGTATCTGCCATGGCTCATCTTTAGGAATAGTCGTTAGGGCTCATTTCCTCTGACTTGTATTTTGGAATTTTAGAGGGAAACAAAGAATAAAATTAACATGTAGAAAAGGAATTCTTCTGTTGAAGGGGAACAAGTAAAGTGATCCTTTTTGTGAGCTAGATCTGCTTTCTCTCTTCTCTTCTTTGGCTGCTCTTAGGTTCAAATTTAGCTGCGTCAGTGTTAAGCCAACTTTTGTTGGCCAGATAGACGCATTTCACTTCCATCCAGTCAGGGATCTCTCTGCCATTGAGCCCTTCTGAAGCTCTGGCAGTATCTCATTGAATACTTTGGATTAACTTCTAGTGCTTCTTGGAGAGGAGTATTCCTGTCTGTCTTTTTTACTATGAAATGTGCTCCTGCTTGTTGCAGGTACTTGGCTAATAGGTCCAAAAGACATACACTGGCTATGACCAACCCTACAGCTGAGATTCCACCGGACCTACAACGGCAGCTAGGACAGCAGCCTTTCCGTTCCCGGGTCTGGCCTCCTCACCTGGTACCTGATCAGCATCGGTGAGTAGCCACATGAGCTAGGTGAGCTCCTTGAGGCTTACTGAGCAGGCACCCTTCTGACTAGTCTCACAGTGACGGTAACTAGCATCACGGCTTTAAGTAGAAGAAGCCAGCTGTCATCCTGAACTCAGATCTTCTCAGCTCCTTGCACTAAGCAACGCACAGGGCCAAGTTTTCTCCTGGGCACTACAGCAATATGAGATTCCTCTTTCCCATTACCTCAGACCTATTTCTTGTCTGCAGTTGATTTCCATGTTTCCAGATGTTGACTCATAGATAAAATTGAACTTGAAAACTACAAGGAAGCAAAACTCTCAGAAGGCCAACTGGAAATAGGAGAATTTGTAGCCATGTCAATAAATTTGACCTTAATAATGTACCACCTTCCAAAAAATGATCATTCCATGCCATGTTACCAGTGAACAACAAACTTGGCTATGGAGGAAGGACCATCCCTTTATGAATGGTAGAGCAGAGATGCTGCATCCTCTTGAGTGACATGCTTGAGAAGTCATCCTTTTAATATGCTGATGGCAGAATCTTTTGCTAGGTCTCTGTTCCATTTATAATTCATTCTCTTGAAGAAATAAAACCAAGCTTAACCTTCCTGGCCAGGAAAACTTCACTGAATCCAAGTTGGCCTGGAAGGAGAGAGGGAATGACACTTTGCAAGATTAAGAAAATGATTGTCTTCTGTGAATACCTTGATGACTAAAAATCTTAGTTGTATCCATTCTGAAGCTGTCCCTAAGCTCATGGGCCACACTTTCAAAGCTACCAGCAATTACTAGAGCTTATTTTATTTCAGTCTTTTTGGGAGGACGGTCTTACTTAGGAAGGCTGACAAGCAGTCGGATTCCAAGGAAATTAGGTTTATGTGTATGTTTTGAAATCTTACAGCCAGCTCACACCAGCAAGCCTGATACAATTTTTTTATTGCGGCTGGTTACTCACTTGGCAGTGATGTAATCAGCAGAGACGAGTGAACTATGAGCAGACCTAGAAATAATTAGTGCCACGTTGGAACTCTGAAAGAAAGAAGATAAACTTTTATAACTGACTGTGAATAGTTTAATAAAAATGATCTACTAGGGGTGGGAAGAACGATGATTCTCAAATAAAAGTCTGATAGCACAGAAAATCTTTTTCTAATGAAAATCTCTCAGGACCTGTATGGTTAGCACACACCACAGAGCATCTTGAGTTATGATTAGAGCGCTGCCTTCCACCCTGTGGATTTCCTGTGATTTTCCATAACTTTGATCTTTGCCCTTGTCCCTGATAGGCCCTTTATTACTGCATTTCTCCTTTTCTTCATCTTTCTTTCCTCCATGGCCTGACACAGAGCCTGCTGTTGAGCTTAAGCCCCTTGGGCATCCTTGTTTAATTTGAGGTCTTCCTCAGGAGGTCTTCTCAGGGAAACATGAAGATTAGCGCATCTCCAGAGTCAGCCTTTATCACAGACCCTGTACCCCATTGATGTTTGTTATTCAGGGAAGACCACCCTAGCCCACAGCGCCATCAGCGCAGCATCTACCCTTCCTACAGTCATTGCCAAAGCCTTGACTACTGAAAGTATGTCTGCTGTCTGTTTTTGTGTTTAATGGAATGTTTTGAGGGTTTCCTATGGCCAAGCCAGTTTAAATTTGCAGAAAATGAATGGTTTATGAGTGGCAGTTGTGTAAGTTGGGACATTTGTGCAAATTCAGCACATCTTGATGACAAAAAAATATGCAACACAAGACATTAAAATCAGTCTTTTGAGGAAGAGAGAAGCCTTCCAAGGCCATGAAACATGGAAAATGGGTAGCTTGGATAGGTTATTGAATTCCTTTCATCTTCTGGAGGAGATAAAGAACAGCATAGTATCTGTTCTTCTGGTGTATACGAGATGAAACGCATCATGGAGACAGGAAACGGTCTTTTCATTCCTGGAAGTATGTAATTTTAAATATAAAAATATTTTTTAAATGTAACAAAAGAAAAAACCCACAAAATGGCTCGGCACCCGTAGCTCAGCGAGTAGGGCCCCAGCCACATACACCGAGACTGGTGGGTTCAAGACTGGCCCGGACCTGCTAAAAACAACGACAACTGCAATCAAAAATTAGCTGGGTGTTGTGGCAGGCACCTATAGTCCCAGCTACTTGGGAGGCTGAGGCAAGAGAATTGCTTAAGCCCAAGAGTTTGAGGTTGCTGTGAGCTGTGATGCCACAGCACTCTACTGAAGGCAACAGCTTGAGACTTTGTCTCAAAAAAAAAAAAAAAAAAAAAAACCCACAAGATGAATTTTATCTTGTGGTGAGGAACCAGGAGTACAGTGTGGGATATCAGCTTAATACAAGGCTGTCTTGAGTTTGAACATGTTTGCTAATAAAACACTAATATCAAGAACAATTGCTTGCAACAATACTATCATTGCTTCTAAAATGAGCAACTATATCAGAAGTGTTCCTCTAAAGTCACAGTGCTGGACTGACCTGCATATCAGCCCACTGACAACCTGAGCTTCTAAAAAAGTCATGAACTACCCAGACGGGGGGTTATTGCTCTGATGGGAGAGAATGATTTTTGTGCAGAAAGACTGTATTGACTGCTTGAAGAACACAGCTTTGTGAATCAGAAATGTGTGCATTATCAGAAAATACTGAAAACATAGGAATCAAATTTTAGGGGAAATTAGTACTTGCTTGCTTTATCTCAAATATCTGCAGTAGAAACAGAAATGAGAAGTTTTTAGGAAATGCTCCTGAATGCAGCTTTCATGATCACTGTTCTTGGATTGTGTCCCCCACCAAATCATTTGTGCTTTGTGCTCATTACTGTGTCAAGCTTCAGGTAGGGTCTGTGACAGAAGTCATCATTAGCAAAAAGAAGCTAACAGGCTTGCGCCTGCTGCCGGAACTCTTCTTGACAGCTCTGCACAGCCATCAGATTCCTCCTAGTCCCTCCCTGTCTGCATTTGTATTTAAAGTCGCTTGTTAACCTGCTTCCTTAGCCACTCTGTTCTGCTTCAGTACAACGTGAATCACTGGCAAGGTGGTTCCTCATTTCACCCAGAGTGCAATGTAATGTCATCTCTGCCCTGGTCATGGAACCCTGATCCTTCCCATCAGCTGTTGGAATGCTGCTTTGGCAGTCCTTTATCTGCTTACCTCAACCTATAAACATCTCTTTCTGAATATGTCACAAACAAAGCTGTTAGCTTCTAACCTTGATGCTGTCTTGGTTATTATTTATCAATAGCTTGTTCTTTCTTTCTTTCTTTCTCTCTCTCTCTCTCTCTCTCTCTTTCTTTCTTTCTTTCTGTAAGAGACTAGCTGTGTTCTGATTGAGCAGTGGGGTGGGGGGGTGTCTTTAAAAGTAATCTGCATGATTCTTCTTTCTTTAGGAGATTGGGTGGTACTATTGCTCTGAGAAGTTAATCTTCACAGTAGGTAACCTTATTTGTGTTGAGAAGGCACGTGCAAGATCTTAAGGCTCACATTCCTTAAGAATGTGTTGTCTGCATCCTGGGATCAGAAGTTCCCCGTATTCCCCCCACCCTACCCTCTACCCTCCATTTTCTAGCACAGAACTTGTGAGTTCCAGGCCAGACCTTTGACCACAAAGCTGACTGTCATTTCCCTCTGGTCATACAGAGATTACTGCTCAGGGAAAACTTTGGGTCAAACAGTTTCTCAAAGCACTAGCTAGAGACATGATTATAAAAGCAAGAGTTTCTGTACAGCCTGGCCTGGGGGATATTGAGAAGCTTTTCTCTCTGGCTTAGTACATTTATAAACACTGGATGTATTTGATCCCAGGAGCTCCCGGGCTTGGAAAATAAGCCAGCCGAAGGTAAGTGGAGATGGAAGCTGTACACTTGGAGCCCTCTAAAGGAAAGCAGGCTAGGAAATGACCGGCTCCTGGAAGTGGCATGGAAGTGACATAATAAGCAGAGCTACACGTACAGCCAGCTGTCTCTGTGTTCGTCTGGAACAGCAGTCCCTGTGTGATTTGGTCACACCCCTGAGTCCCAGCCCCTAACCTTCTCTTCCCATGTATTCAGCTCTACCTACAAGGACTCCAACACCCTGCACCTCCCTACGGAGCGTTTCTCCCCCGTGCGCCGGTTCTCAGATGGGGCTGCAAGCATCCAGGCCTTCAAAGCTCACCTGGAAAAAATGGGCAACAACAGCAGCATCAAACAGTTGCAGCAGGTAATGGATGAGATGGCAGGCCTCTGGAGAAGCGTGGGTCACAGAGACAGTGTTGCAGGAGGACTGGGGTGGCCAACACTGCGCCCTAGATCTTTCTAACATTCTTTCTTTCTTATGTTCAGCTCTCCCAGGAGCAAACTTGCTTTCCCCCATGCAAGAACTAAATTATTCTGTCTATAGTTTATTGGAAAAAAAATGTCTAGGCTTGGGTTTTTGAAGAAACCAGGAAGTTTCTTCTAAGCAACCCCGGCACTCATGGTTTCAGGCACTGGGTCTTGCTGGAGCTGGTCCTACACTGTTACCACTTGCTGTATTCTCCAGTTGGTAGGGAGTGGCACTCCCAGAGGAAGGAAACATACCTCTAGGCTTCTCTGAAGGACAAGTTTCCTTTCTGCCTTTCTGATGACCAATCTTCAAGTGGCATGTGCTTTGTACAGGATTTCACAGTGGACACTTTGCCTCACACAGAGGCCATCTTTGGTGTTTTCCATTCGTTTAGAACAGAGTGTGAATATATTTAGTACACAGATACCTCTATACATGGGCTAACTGCTCATCAAGGGCACTATTCTTCTCTCATGGCGTTTTCTGCTCCCAAGACCTTGGGGCAGATCTGCATCTGCTGAGCTCCCTGCGTGGGGTGGACCTGGCTGCATCCCATCTGTGTTAACTGCTTTCCCTTCAGGAGTGTGAGCAGCTGCAGAAGATGTACGGGGGGCAGATGGATGAGAGAACCCTGGAGAAGACCCAACAGCAGCATATGCTCTACCAGCAGGAGCAGCACCATCAAATTCTCCAGCAACAAATTCAAGTAGGCCGTCACTCTTTGCTTTCTCCAACTTGTTTGGAGTTTGCTTTCAGGCTGAAATGCCTGTGCACTGTGGAGGAGACCATTCAGGGCAAAGTGGAGTTGAGTTTTGTTTATGGTTGACATGTTTCAGTAAAGGTAATCAGACCTTTTGGTAAACAACAGAAGCATAAATCTGACAGAGGTAGTTCTTTCTGTTTCTTCCCTTCCTGAGAATAGCTCGGAGTAATCTTTAAGCTCACAATGATTTTTTTTTTTCCCTTTCCCCCCATCTATGTTTTAGGATTCTATCTGTCCTCCTCAGCCTTCTCCACCTCTTCAGACGGCATGTGAAAACCAGCCAACCCTTCTTACCCACCAGCTCCAGAGGTAATGAATCATTTTGTGTTATGCCTAAGCCATTGTCTCTGTAGTGTGGTGTCCTTGGCCTAACTCATATGGGAAATATTGACTGACTTTAGCATTCATCTTATAAGAATCCATTTGACAAGCAGAGAAGCCAATTTAAATTCCAGGAGCCTTCCTAAAACCCTGACTTTCCGTGCCACTTCATTTTCTTAGCCCCATGAGAAAAATAATCAGGTATCTCATAGAGGAGGCTGGGCATAGGCCTACAGTGAACTCTACCTCTTTGGCTGGGAAGTCTGGTCAGACAGGATGTGGAGGCCGGGTACAGTGGTTCTCACCTGTAATCCCACACTTTGGGGGCCAAGGCAGGAGGCCAGTAGTTTGAGACCAACTTGAACAACACAGCTAGATCTTTTCTCTATAAAATATATAAAACTAGCTGGGCATGTTGGTGTGCATCTGTGGTCCCTGCTACTTGGAAGGCTGAGGCAGGAGGATTACTTAAGGCTAGAGTGTAAGGTTACAGTGAGCTATGAGCTGTAGTCTCGCCCAGGCAGTAGAGTGAGACCCTGTCTCAATTAAAAAACAAACACACACACACACATATATATGTACATATATGAGATGGAAAGGATCAGGGTTTCATGATCAGGGCAGAGATGACATTATATGGTCTCATATATATGAGAGAGAGAAAGACACTATGGTGAATGGCTTATACTATATGTTTTTCTAGAATGACAGCTTATCAAATTAAAAAAATAGTCTCTGTCTATCGTATTGTGTAGCCGTAACTTAACTCCAGATTGTACTGTCATCTCAAGAAGTTTCCTTATCTGTTTTGTTACTTTTAAGGTTAAGGATTCAGCCTTCAAGCCCACCCCCCAACCACCCCAACAACCATCTCTTCAGGCAACCCAGTAATAGTCCTCCCCCCATGACCAGTGCCATGATCCAGTCTCACGGTGAGTGGAGAGGTTCCCATTCATCACATGCCAAACAGTGACAAGGATTCTTAGTCTCGAGCACCATGAACCATTTGAAGGCAGAATAACATCGTATTCAGGGGTGTGGGCTCTGGAGCCAGACTGCCTTTCTTTGAATTCTGGGTTCTGCCTATTTCTTAGCTGTGAAATCTTGAGTAAGGTATCTGACTTCTGGATACCTTGGAATCATCTCTGGCACAAAATAGTTTTTTTTTTTTTTTGCAGTTTTTGACTAGGGACAGGTTTGAACCCACCACCTCCGATATATGGGGCTGGCACCCTACTCCTTTGAGCCACAGGCACCGCCTTCAAAATAGTTCTTAATAGGGTGACGCCTGTGGCTCAAGGAGTAGGGCGCCAGTCCCATATGCCGGAGGTGGCGGGTTCAAACCCAGCCCCGGCCAAAAAAAAAAAAACACACACACACAAAAAAATAGTTCTTAATAAAGGTCAACTATTAATATTTTTAACCAGCCCAACCAAATAAAAAGCTGCTACCAGAACCTTCTGTATTGTTATGCCTCCGTTTGACTATCCTCCACACCCATGGGACTCTCTCTTATGGATAGAGATGAGTAACTCTGACTGGTACAAGCTGTCAGCAGCCAGCACTCTGAGCATCTGTTGAGTAACACCAGCCAAGCCAGATCCCGTGTCAGTCTCCCAAGGCATCCTTGAGAAGAGTTCGAATTGGCTTCTAGACCCTTCCTACTCAAAGGAGGGTCCTCTAATCAACAGCACTGGCAGGAAAAGTTGACTCTCAGTCCCATTGCTAAACCAGAATCTGCATCTTAACCGGATCTCCAGGCCATTTGTTTGCACATTAATGTTTGGGAAGCACAGCCTAGATCCAGGCTACCCAAAGTACAGTCCATGGACCAGCTTTTAGGGGAGCTTATTAGAAATACAGATTCTTAGAAACTAACCCTGATCTACCACATTAGAATTCTGTGGGTAGAGCCTAGGAATCTTATTTAACAAGTTCTCCAGATTTGTCTTACACACACTGAAGTTTGAGAGCACTGCTCTAACTAATATCTGGTCTGAGTATCCTCAGTGGCTCCCATTACTTGCAGTTGATGGTGATCTGAGCACTTGTCACTCTGAGGTTCCTTTCATTCTAGGTGCTGCTTCTCCTTCACAGTTTCAAGGCTTATCCTCCCGCAGTACAATCTTCCATCAGCAGCCTGAAAACTGCTCCCCTCCACCCAACGTGGCACTGACCTGCTTGGGCCTGCAGCAGCCTACCCAGTCACAGCAGGTGACCATTCAAGTACAAGAGCCTGTTGACATGCTCAGCAACATGCCAGCCGCAGGCTCCACTGGGCGGGGCATCTCCATCAGCCCCAGTGCCAGTCAGATTCAGATACAGCACCGTACCAATCTAATGGCCACCTTCAGCTATGGGCACCGGCCCTTGTCCAAGCAGCTGAGTGCTGACAGTGCAGAGGCTCACAGGTAAGACTGTCTGACGTCACCTAGCCATCTCTCCAGGTGATCCAGGTGGGAGGAAGCCCCTTAGCAGGGTGAGAGAAGGAGGGAAGGAGAATGGGTCTGACTAGGCTGTATTTTACCCTTTCTGAAATTCACCAGGATGATGGGTTTGGGATGTACTTGTAAGCTATTTGTTGACCCAGGATTAAAATGCTAATGAGACAGACAAGGACAATGGCAAACCTACCTTCCTGTTTGCTTACAAAGAAGAAAATAGCCTATTAGAGGAATCTGTAAAAATGCCTGTTCTCCTTGTGTGTTGTTTCAGGAGTCTTTCCCTCTCTATCACTCTTCTACGAGATTATTGCCTCTTAGCCCAAATGATGTTTTAAGATAGGCCAAGTTGCCACCTTCATGGTAGAATTACATCTGTTATGCACACAGTGCCCTAAGGCCCTTGGAAATCACTGGATACATGAATAAGGGGATAAATAGGGCCAGTGCCTGCATCCCTTTCTTCCCTGTGGCACTGCCGCTCTCTGCACCAGTGGGTGCTCCCTACTGAGGAAGAGGAGCAGCTATTCCCAGGGGAGGCTGGCACACTTGTTACTCACTCCCTTTTGTGTCTGCAGCTTGAACGTGAATCGGTTCTCCCCTGCTAACTACGACCAGGCGCATTTACACCCCCATCTGTTTTTGGACCAGTCCCGGGGTTCCCCCAGCAGCTACAGCCCTTCAACAGGAGTGGGGTTCCCTCCAACCCAAGCCCTGAAAGTCCCTCCACTTGACCAATTCCCCACCTTCCCTCCCAGTGCACATCAGCAGCCGTCACACTATACCACATCGGCACTACAGCAGGCCCTGCTGTCCCCCACGCCTCCAGACTACACGAGACACCAGCAGGTACCTCACATCCTTCAGGGACTGCTGTCTCCCCGGCATTCGCTCACTGGCCATTCGGACATTCGGCTGCCCCCAGCAGAGTTTGCACAACTCATTAAAAGGCAGCAGCAACAGCGCCAGCAGCAGCAGCAGCAGCAGCAGCAGCACGAGTACCAAGAATTATTCAGGCAAATGAACCAAGGGGACGCGGGGAGTCTGGCTCCCAGTCTTGGGGGACAGAGCATGACAGAGCACCAGGCTTTATCATATCAAAATGCTGACTCCTATCACCACCATCACACCAGCCCCCAGCATCTGCTACAAATCAGGGCACAAGAATGTATCTCCCAGGTTTCCTCACCCACCCCGACCCATGGGTACGTTCATCAGCCGACACTGATGCATTCAGAGAGCATGGAAGAGGACTGCTCACGTGAGGGGGCCCAGGATGGCTTTCCAGACAGTAAGAGCTCAAGTACACTGACCAAAGTGTGCCGTGATAGCCCCCTGCTCTTGAGCACCGGTGGACCTGGGGACCCTGAATCTTTGCTAGGAACTGTGAGTCATGCCCAGGAATTGGGGATACATCCCTACGGACATCAGCCGGCTGCTGCATTCAGTAGAAATAAGGTGCCCAGCAGAGGTAAGAGTCTCCTCAGAGTAAGAGTCCTGCGCCAGTCTGCCCTAATTCAATGGACTCAGTAATGTTATTTTTTCTTTTCAGCTAGTACATTGTGTTCCTAAGAAAAAAAGAAGTCCGGAGAAGAGCTTTAGGACCTTTTGGGCAAAAAGCATGTGGGAACTGGGTATTGGTGGGTAAAGGGTCTATTTTCAAAGTAAAGAGCTAGTGATAGCACTCAGCCCAGTCAATAAGGTGTGCCATTGATTCTCCCTATTTATACCAAGGTTTTGTGGGTTCCGGAAATTCTTCACTGTCAGAAGAATACCTAACTTTAACATCTGCAATTAAAAAAAAAAGTTAGCCAAATAAGGGTTAGTGTAAATAGTGTTGGAGCAAGAGTCAAAGAACCTTAATTCTGCTCCTGCTTCTATCATGAATATGACCTTGTCACTTAAACGCTCTAATTCAGATTTCCTTCATTTGTGAAAATGGACCAGGAGGAATAGTGGTCCTTTGCAGAATGTTGTGAAGAGTAAAACATGTATATGTGTTTTAAACACGATTACTATGTGTTTGTGTTTATAAATAATGTTTCTGTGAGAGAGAAGCACTTGATAATCTGAAGTATATGGTATAAATGTATGAATTTGAAGTATTAATATTATTCTGGTCATTTCATTAATGAACTAAATACAGAATACGACTGCATCATAAGGAGGCCCATGTCATTTCATTTCGTATCACTTTTTAATGAAACGAGTATGCCCATTTTCATTCTTAAAGAGATCAAGATTACTCTAAGTTATTCTCAGAAAATGTAGTTCTATTAGCTTTATAGCATGCATTCTAGACAGAAGCAGGGATGACTCCCATCCTATCATTATAGAGCTTACAGTTAACCACATTTACCATCGCCATCCGAGGAAATAAAAGTGAATTTATCCATAAATGATTTGAGCATTTCTTCCATCCTTCCCTCCCTGGCACTACCTGCATCTTCTGCCCTGTCCTTGAAAGTCAACACTCTAAGCTCATCTCTGAGGGAATCAGATCCCACGGCACAGAACAGTACAAAAGGCCTTGCTCTAAAGTGGTTTCTATGAAAAGGACTCGGTGGCTTCAGGTTGTGCTCATTATGTTCTGATGGAGGCGGGAAACATGGTTGCATAAAGCACCAGTTAAATCCTGGGCTTTTGGACAGATGGGAGTCATCCGGCTTCGAGTCTGCCCCAGTCAGACGTGTGTTCACCTGTGGCTGCTGGGTTCTTAGTGGACATAGGGTGGGAGCTATCAAAGCCCGGGCATACGTGGAACAGCTGACAGACTGGGGTGGGGGGCTTAGGGTTGGGAGGAAAAACTAGGAGAAACATCATGCCTGTCAAATGGAAGAAAGGATTAGATCTTTCTGGATTCATGTTACGGGGCAGAACCAAGATCTGGATAGAAGTTGCAGCAAATTTCAACTTCCTGTGGAAGACCTTTATGAGAACTTTCCAGAACAGGCTGCTTCAGCAACCTGAGAGCTTCTGTTGTTAGGAGCATTCTGACAAAGGTGAGATGATGATACTGAGGATCTTGGAATAGATTCCTGTGTGAATGTGTTTCCAGCAGATTAGCGTACTTTAGTTGGCATAAGAAAGGAGACTAGCTAACATTTCTGCTGTGCTCTCTGTGTGCCAGCCACCAGATGCTACTCATACGTAAATTAACCCTCAGAACAACGTAAGCTAATGACTCTTATTATCCCCATTTTACCAACAAGAGAGACAACTGAGGCACAGAGATTAATAACTTGCCCCCAAGGTCAAGAGCTTGTTAGTGGCAGCTGAACCTGAGAGTTGCTTATACTGGCTCCCTGATACTGGCAATTTCTTACTGAGCCTGTCCCAGGTGTGCAAGGCACTGGGGAAGAAGCCCAGCTGGAGCAGACAGTGCTTTACCCTCCATCGAACCCCAGCCCTGGATTGCTACGGATTTAAATCTTTTTTTTTTTTTTTTTTTTTTTTGAGACAGAGTCTCACTTTGTCACCCTCGGTAGAGTGCCGGGCGTCATAGTTCACAGCGTCAAATTCCTGGGCTGAAGCAATCTTCTTATCTTAGCCTCCCAAGTAGCTGGGACTACAAGAGCCCGCCACAATGCCTGGCTGTTTTTCAAGATGGGGTCTTGCTCAGGGGACCAGCTCAGGCTGGTCTCCAACTCGTGAGCAAAAGCAATCCACCTACCTGGGCCTCCCAGAGTGCTAGGATTACAGGTGTGAGCCACTGTGCCAGGCCTGGTTTAAATATTTTTTGTAATATTTTTATTCAAAAATTATTTTCTCCAACTGGGTGTGGTGGCTTGCACCTATAATCCTAGCATTTTGGAAGGCCAAGGCGGGAGGATCACTTGAACCCAGAAGGAGTTTGAGACCAGCCTGCGCAAGAGTAAGACCTTGTCTCTACAATAAATAAAAATTTAAAAAATATATATTTTCCGATTGCAAGAGGGACTTTGCCTAACAATTGCAATCAATGTAACCTGGCTTATTATACCCTCAATGAATCCCCAACAAAAAAAAAAAAATTTAAAAATTAATGAAAAAAACATATATATATATTTTCCTAATTTCTCTTCACTTTTCCTCCTGTGTGTCTCCTGTATACAAAAAGGTGGAGAGCATGTATTTCACTGTTGTCCCCTGATCATCAGAGGAGCCCTCCTTTGGCAGGCATGCTGGTCCATTTAGTGCCCACAGTAGGCAAAATGTTGTTGGTACAAGTGCTATGGGAGAAGGAGAGGAGGATTACTTTTTTTTTTTTTTGAGTCAGAGTCTCACTCTTGTCCCAGGCTAGAGTGCCATGGCCTCAGCTTTGCTCACAGCAACCTCAAACTCCTAGTCTCAAGTGATCTTCCTGCCTCAGCCTCCTTAGTAGCTGGGGACTACAGTCCACCCACCACCATGCTGGGCTGATTTTTCTATTCTCAGTAGAGATGAGGTCTCCCTTTTTCTCAGGCTATTCTTAAACTCCTGAGCTCAAGGGATCCTGACATCTTGGCCTCCCAGAGTGCTTGGATTACTGGCGTGAGCCACCGTAGCCGGCTAAGAGATTATTTCTAGATCAGAGAAGTAGGGTAGGCTTCCAGCAGTATGTAGCATTCGGGTAGGGTCTTGAATGATGAAGAGGATCTGGCCATTTGGATTTAGAGGAGAAGCCTAAGGAAAGAGTAATGGGTGAGACTGTCTCAGGGAAGTTCAGGGTAACAAGGAGGCTTGGCTGATTTCAAGTACAGTGTACATGAAAGAATTGGATGCTAAGAGCAGAGGTTTGCTCGTGTGTACAGGACGTGTATCAGCTCCACCTGCAGTGTGCCTCAAGGATGGTGGCACACCACCCACTTCTCCTGGCAGTGTTCAATCAATTCAGACCTGTTGCTTGTTCCCTGCCATAAGTCTTTGAAGTCTAAGGACTTCACTTTAGGTCAGTACTTTGTGGGGGGTTTTCTGTTTTTGTTTTTGTGGGTTTTGGCTGGGGCTGGGTTTGAACCCACCACCTCCAGCATATGGGGCCCGTGCCCTACTCCGTTCTCCATTGCGCCACAGGCACCGCCCAGTACTTTGTGGTTTGTTTCATTTGACAAATCTGTCCCACCTCTTCCTCTATCTGATTCAGCTGCCATTACTCCCCTGCTCCCTCTTCTTTTCCCCACCATCACTGCCATTCTTGCGGTTTCTGCAGATATCTCTATGGTTTCTGGAAAAGACCAAAAATGGATCCCTAAAGGTTTTGATTGACAACTACCCTGTTCTTGTAGTCTTATTAGTTTTGCTGGTTCTTCCCTGTGAAGTCCCCAGGGTTTGTTTTCATCTTCCTCCTGACCCAGGCTTTCTAGAAGCTGTCACCTTAGCTCCTGCCCTGTTAGCCAGTGCATTGTAGAGTTAGTCTTTCTGCTTTCTACCCCGTTTACTCTCGACTCTGCTCTTTATCGTAGCCATAGAATGTGCCCTTTTGCTGAAGTACTATTCACTCCACCTCTTTCTAACATCTATTTCTATTTCGTGACTTTGGGAACCACCTATACAGTTACCTTTAACACTGCTCAAGAGTTAAAAATCCCTTGGGAAATACGTGTGTGTGTGTTCAAAATGATCTCGTATCCCAAGGAGTCCCATTGTCCTTACCTGAAACAACCAGAGCTTGCTCTGTGACCAACGCCTGTCATGTAACCTCACTTCCATTTTGTCATCTGTGCATTCAGGGGTGTAGAGCTAAATGCCCCCTGGCGAGATGAGCATGGAGTTAATGTGTGTACTCTGCCTGCTCCAGGCTTGGTACTTTCAACTCAATTGTTAATTCATTTTTCACAACCACCCAGGACTAAAGTCCCCTTTTAATGTAGAAACTGAGGCTCCAGAGTTTCAGGCTGCCTCTGCTTTAACCTGACACCATCCTATGCTTTTAAAAACTAGAGAGCTGGCTCGGCGCCTGTAGCTCAAGCGGCTCAGGCGCCAGCCACATACACTAGAGCTGGCGGGTTTGAATCCAGCCCTGGCCTGCCAAACAACAATGACAACAACAGCAACAAACAAAAGCCAGGCATCGTAGCGGGCACCTGTAGTCCCAGCTACTTGGAAGGCTGAGGCAAGAGAATCACTTAAGCCTAGGAGTTGGAGGTTGCTGTGAGCTGTAATGCCACCGCACTCTACCCAAGGTGACAGCTTGAGGCCCTGTCTCAAAAAAAGAATAAAAATAAAAACTAGAGAGCTTACATTTAAAAAAATTTTTTTAATTTCAAATTAATATGAAAGTAAAATTAGATTCCAATGTTTGTGTTTGTTAGGTAAGATTCCTGTTACAGTTGTATCCCACAAACCAAGGAGTGTGCCGTATACCCTTACATTGTGCCCATTAGGTGGGAGCACACCACTTTTTTTTTTTTTTTCTTGAGACAGAGTCACCCTGGGTAGAGTGCTGTGGCATCATTACATAGCTCACAGCAACCTCAAACTCTTGGGCTCGAGCAATCCTCCTGCCTCAGCCTCCCAAGTAGCCGGGAATATAGGCACCTGCCATGATGCCCAGCTAGTTTATTTTTTCTATTTTTAGTAGAGACAGAAGTCTCACTTTTGCTGGGGGTGGTCTCGACCTCCTGAGCTCAAGCAATTCTCCCACCTCGGCCTCTCAGGCATGAACCACTGTGCCCAGCCTTCCATTTTTACTTTATCAAAGAATCAGCAGATAATTTGCCATCACTTTTGCCAAGAAAGGATTATAATGGTATGCCCCCCCCATTGCCTAATAGGGGGAGCTCATTCTTATTAACTTTTGTGAACAGGGAGGAAGGTCTGCTCTTTCCTTGAATGATCCCTTCATCTCTGTGTAGTTAATTACACACTGGTCCCAAAATGCTTCAACTGTTATTTCCGCAGTTGAGCAAATTCAACAAAGCTTACTGAATGACAGTTGTCCAAGACTATACTGTCAACACTGTGGGATGCAGAGATAAAAAGATGCAGAACCTGCCCTTGTGGAGCTTCTGCCCTGCTGGAGGAAGGGAGGTGAGCACATGAATAGCTTTACTATGGAGTGCTCCGGAGGGAGAATTAGAAAGAACAGAGCTAATGTGATCTTCCTAATGTCTCCTAAGGATAAACGAACAGGGATTGTTGATATTAGTCCATGAAAATTATTTGCTTTTTTTTTTGGTAGAGATAGAGTCTCACTTTATTGTCCTCGGTAGAGTGCTGTGGCATCACAGCTCACAGCAACCTCCAGTTCCTGAGCTTAGGCAATTCTCTTGCCTCTGCCTCCCGAGTAGCTGGGACTACAGGCGCCCGCCACAACACCCGGCTATTTTTTTTGTTGCAATTTGGCTGGGGCCGGGCTGAACCCACCACTCTCAGTATATGGGGCTGGTGCCCTACCCACTGAGCCACAGGCACCGCCCAATCCATGAAAATTATTATCTATGCCATCATATCAGCATCCATGGTTACCTATGTCCTTTACAGCTATTTGTCACCAGCCAGTGTGAGGCTAGGCACTGCCAGAGCCTGGAGCATGTGGTGTGCCCAAGGTTTGTTTCAAATGTATACAAATGTCAGAGCTATACATGCCCCATGCGGCCTAGGGTCTCCCTGTCTGCTGCTCTAAAAGCAAAACTAAGGTTTGTCTTCCTTCTGTGGTATTACATGCATTTGATTTTTTGACTTTGCAAATAAGCACATAGCATCACTAGCCTACACAGTGAGATTACCAACTTGAACTCACCAAACCACATCCTCTTCTCTGAGATCAGTCAGCTTCAGCATTTAGTTCCCAGAGAGGGGTAAAATGCTGGCACTTTGGGGGTGGGGAGTGGGGGTACCCTGAGAGCCTTGAAGAGGAATATGCAAGCATGTCACTTCTCTCATTTTCTCTTAAAACCCAGTAAATGAGTAAGGACAAGTCAACATTGACAGATTCAATAGAAATTGTGCAAGCTGTCCCAGAGTGCCCTGGGCAGGGGGTGGGTGCACTTTTCCCTTGCGTGATCAGACGACCATCTGCCCTCTGTGCTCTCTCTGCCTTGCTTTGGTGAGGACCCAAGCTCAGGGCTCTTGGGAATCATCTTTCCCCTCTTAGTTTTGTAGCCCTTGGTGAAACTAACAAGTCTTTGAGCTGCTGAATTGTCATGAAGGATGCCAAAGTTTTGACCCTAAATTTCATGTCCTTTGATCAGTAGGTTAGCTTGCTTATACCTTCTCAAATGGTCAGTAGGTCTCATTTATAGTGTTCTAAAGGACTTGTAGACTCAGGGTCAACAATGTTACTAAAAATAATACTTACATAGGCCTTCATTCAGTGACTTGCCCATGTTTGTACACACTGTTGACGGTAGAGGTGAACCCTGACTCAAAGTTCTGATCTCCTGGTCGTCTTTCCTTTATGTCCCTTTGTCCCTCTGCACCTTGCAAGCGCATCTGCCGGTGGAAGGTGCCAGCCCTTTCCAGACCCTGACCTCCTGATTATACTGAAACTCAAGCAGACAGAGCCTGACTCATCCCCCAATTCCTACTAGTACACTTTTTCACCTGGTTTTTAACTCACATTTGTCTCTCCTAAATCAGAGGCTGCTTCTTTGGAAATCAAAGTTTCAGTAATTATTTGTTTATTTGCATATGGGTAAAGTATCCCCATAATTCTACAAATAGGGTTCTGTAATAAAATCAGTTTCCTCCTTTGTTTTTGTCAGCTGGCTCTGTATCTCTTAACTACTCAGAAAGAGCAACTCTGAAGTGAATATTAGAAACATCACCAGTCTGGAGTTTTTGCAGTGGACCAAGCTCTGCTAAGCACTCCATACCCCTGTGGCGTAGGTCCTGTTTCACAGATAAAGAGACTGAGACCTTGGAAAGTTGAGTAACTTGCCCAGGTTCTCACTCCTTGGGAAGCAGTGAAGCCAGGATTCAAGACCACGTCTTTTGACCCCAGAGCCCATGCTCATGACAGCTGTCCTCAGATCCAGCTTGGCTGAGGAGTGAGCTCTGGGCTGGAGTCGGGAGACTTGAGACGTGATTTGTCAAGAGATAGCGAGCTATCTTGGTGGTGCTTTCAGGCTGGCTGGTGTCAGACCTGAAGGCTGGGAAGAGAGCAGACAAGACACAGTCCAAAAGGAGGGCAGATGCTTTGGTTTGGAGAAATCCCATCCTCAGGAATAAAACAAGTTCAAAAAGAGAGAGGGAAAGAGACTTCACAGACATGGCAAATAAACTAAAACATGGAGACCTCCAGGATCGGTAGGAGGGTGCTAAATGTGAACCAGGACTGTGTACAGTTTGTTAGCTTCACCATTTCCTCACGTTTGGTAATGATCCTTTAAAAATCTTTAAACAGGGGTGGCGCTTGTGGCTCAAAGGAGTAGGGCGCCGGCCCCATATACTGGAGGTGGTGGGTTCAAGCCCAGCCCCAGCCAAAAACTGCAAAAAAAAGAAAAAAAATCTTTAAACAGGAAAGCAATGCTTGAGTGTGTCTTTGCAGGGCAGCAAGGAAGCACAGCTGATGAAATTTGCGTCCAACTACATACCCTGGCTTAAAAGAAAAAAGCTCCCCAAGGAATTGAAGGGCTGGTGCTGGTTATCAAAGAAAGGAACATAGGCATTAGGAAAGACTTTGTAAAAGCAAGAAGCAGCTCCTCGGCAAAGCACAGAGAATCAACATTTCCTTACTCCCACAGAGCCGCTGTTGCACCACTTCCTGTCAGGAGGTTTGGTTGGCCCTGCGGCCAACTCAGGAGCTGTGTCCAAGGGAGGAACTGGGCTGAGAGGGTGAGATGGGTGAGCTCTTCCCACGGAGCACGTCCTGGTGGAGGTTTCCTCTTATTTCCCTGTCTCTGCTTGTTTCAGTAGCAAAATAGTTGGCTTCTGGTTTCTTCTTTGACCTCTTTGCTCAAAGAACTTTGAAAAGATTTTTCACTTGTCTTCATCTTTGGTAGTTGGAAAGCCCCCCTCTTCATCGAATTTTTCTCTGGAATGTCTTTCATTGCTACTAATGTGCACATCTGTTAGTTCTCCCTTCCCATTCCACCTCATCCTGAAAGCCCAGACCTAACCTAGCTTGTTAAAGGAAACCAGTTGAATATAGAAACCTGAAATCCTTTACCCAACACTTAACATTTCTCTCTTAAGATTTTCTCTATTAAGATTTTTTTGGCAGGGGTGGGGATCGAGGAGATAGGGTCTTGCTCTGTCATCCAGGTTGGAGTACAGTGGCATAGTCTTAACTTATTATAACCTTAAACTCCTAGGCTCAAGCAATCCTCCATCTCAGCCTCCCAAATAGCTGGAAGTATAAGCATGTGCCACGACACCCAGCTAATATTTTTTATTCTTTGTAGAAGCAGCGTCTCACCATGTTGTCCAGGCTGGTCTTGAACACCTGGTCTCAAGTGATCCTCCCACCTCAGCCTCCCAAAATCCTGGGATTATAGGTGTGAACTTTCAGTCCGTAGCTTAAGAATTTTTTTTTAAGGACAATTTATTTTTTATTGATTAAAAACAAAGGAAACATGCAATAAAATACAAAGTCAAAAAAAAAAAGGAGGAAAAAGTTGAATATTTTACATCTTCCACAATCTAGCATATGTTGCAAGGAGGAATCTTCAGGTAGCTTAAGAATTTTTTTAAAAATCTTGGTCTCAGGGTGGCGCCTGTGGCTTGAAAGGGTAAGGCGCCAGCCCCATATGCCGGACGTGGTGGGTTCAAACCCAGCCCTGGCCAAAAACTGCAAAAAAAAAAATCTTGGTCTCACAAGGATCAATTCATCAGGAAGTAAGCCCAGTATTTGCCAAGGAGCTTTAACTCGGAAAACCAAGCAAGAAAACATATGTTCAAGTCCCAGGTTCTTAAAAAAAGCCAAATGCTCTACCAGGAGGATCCTGTCAATTTAGGGGTAGCCCCGATAACCTTCTTGACTATCCTTGATCCAGAAGAAACTCTGGTGGGGCACAGTGGCTCACTCTGCAATCCTAGCACTTTTGGGGAGGCAGGAGGATTGCTTGAGACTAGCAGTTCAAGACCAGACTGGACAATAGTGAGATGCTATCTCTATAAAAAATCAGCCGGATGTGGTGGCACATGCCTGTGGTCCTAACTACTAGAGAGACTAAGGAGGATAGCTTGAGCCCAGGAATTGGGAGGCTCCAGTGAGCTGTGATCAGAAGGCAACAGAGCAAGACATGGTCTCAAAAGAGAAAGAAAAGAAAGAAAAAAATAATAGGCTGGGTATGTTGGCTCATGCCTAGCACTCCGGGAGGCTGAGGCAGGATGATCCCTTGAGCTCATGAGTTCAAAACCAGCCCAAGCAAGAATGAGATAAAAATAGAAAAAAAAAAAAAATAGCCACACATGGTGGTGGGTGCCTGTAGTTCGAGCTCCTGGGGAGGCTGAGGCAGGAGGATCGTTCGAATCCAGGAGTCTGAGGTTGCTGTGAGCTGAGCTGACACCGCGACACTCTAGCCTGGGCAACAGAGTGAGAATCTGTCTCAAACTAAACAAAACAAAAGAACTTCATGCCTCTGGAACTCCTCTTTCTGTCTAAGTTTCAGTCCATAGAGTTGTATAACTCTGGCAGGAGAGTAACCTTCGTTAAGAGAGCATTTATTAATATTAGTTAAAGAGATCATTATGACTTACTGGGCATAGGACAATGTCACAGGACACTGGAGGTTTGCAGACGCGCGTAAGATACAGTTCTTGTCCCCAAAGAACTTACAGACTAAGATAAGTACACAATTGAACATGGTACAGGGTAATGTAAGAGCAAACAGACAAAATCTTTTGAGGTTTGAAAGAAGACACAGTCTATTTCTGGTCGAAAGGGAAAGTTCCATAAGATAATAACAATTGAGCTGGTCCTAGAAAGGTAAGTTGATTTGGATTAGCAGGAATGGAGGCAGGAAGATCTGGCACGTCCAGGTAGAGGGAACACCCAGGAGAGCAAATGCACAGAATTGTGGGTGGGTGGGGAAGACTTAAGCGGTTGTATTTGCCTAGAGCTTAGCGTGTGCAGGGAGAGCAGTGTGAGATGCTGATTGGAAGATAGGCTGGGGCAATGCTGTGAAATGACGTGAGTGGACTACTCTAGAAATACTTATCTCTGTAGGGTAGTGGTAGGGGGGTGGTTAGGAGGGTAGTGTAATAATCAGGCAAGAGATTGGAAGAAACGGGACTGAAGTGACCAGCATTGCAGAGGTAGATTCTTTAGACTTAAAGCTCTCATGGGATCTGATTTAAGAAATCAATAGTGGCCCCAAGAGCTTAGGCCTGGAAGGTTAAGAAAATGAGGCACTAAGATGGAGAGATTGGCAGGATCTCACCCAATGTGCACAACGTGAGAGTTCAGGACGCCCCCCTGGGTGAAGGGCTCAATTGCAACTTGAACTTTACTTTAAAAATGAAAACAATGCAACCTAACCTTCATATCAATCTCAATTGTACCTTCATATCAATCTCAAATTTATTTATTATTTATTTATTTTTTGAGACAGAGTCTCACTATGTCATCCTGGGTAGAGTGCTGTGGCGTCACAGCTCACAGCAACCTCAAACTCTTGGGCTTAAGTGATTTTCTTGCCTCAGCCTCCCAAGTAGCTGGGACTACAGGCACCTGTCACAACACTTGGCTATTTTTTGTTTGTAGTTGTCATTGTTTGGCAGGCCCAGGCTGGGTTCAAACCCGCCAGCTCTGGTGTATGTGGTTGGCACCCTATCCACTGAGCTACAGGCACTGAACCATCAATCTGAAATTTAAAAGAAGATAAGGAGAAGCAATGGGGAAGTTGGTGGGTTTGGAATTGGATCTAAGTGGTTAGATACCCAGGGAATGATAGCTAGTAAATGGCTGCAAGTATAGATCTGGAGTTTAAAAGAGCATTTCGGTAATTCTTTACATAAAAGCATACAGGTGAAGCTGTGAAGATAGATGATGTTGCCAAAGTAAATGTGAGGAGAGAGAAGGTCAAGAACAGAATGTGAAGAGTACTTGCTTATAAAGGGGTGGAGGAGCCAGAGGAGTCAGAAGCAGCAGTCAGAGAAGTAGAAAGAGAACAGGGCCAAGTTGGTACCCTGAGGAGGGAAGCCAGAGGGGGACTGTGGAAGCACCCACAGAATGAGGCCATTTTCCCAGCCGAGGGTCCTGGAAGCTCTGAGAATGATTCTTGTGTGCATGTGGTTTGGGGAACAGCACTGTAAAGTTGGCAGAGAAATGAAGCAAGAAGAAAAGGTTCAGTGGGGTCCAGCCACACCCTGTGAGGTGGGATTTTTCCCCAGGGGTATGGTCTCTTCCTAAAGAGGGTCATTTGCTGCAAATATTCGGGCTGTTGTGCTGGTCCAGGCTCCTGTAAGAGCCGTCACCTGCCAGCTGAGGATCAGCAGCTAGTGCACGTGTGGTCTTCAGCCTTGCTGTCCCGTGCAAGACATTTCTTTGATGGGAGTTTACGTGCTGGGGAGAAGGCCAGGTTTGCTGACCCTGTTTTGCTCTGTCTCCTCAGAGTCTGTCATAGGGAACTGCATGGATAGAAGTTCTCCAGGACAAGCAATGGAACTGCCAGGCCACAATGGGCTCGGGTACCCAGCACGTCCCTCAGTGCATGAGCACCACAGGCCTCGGACCCTCCAGAGACACCACACGATCCAGAACAGCGACGACGCCTATGTATGTTGGTCCCCCACTGCTTTTCAGAGGTGGGATCCTACCAGTTCCAACCTTGAAAACAGATCATAATGGCAGGGGGCAGCATGTCTCCTCTTCCTTCTCAGAGTCCAGTCCCTCTGGGAGCTACAGAAACATTCCTCTGAGTCACTCTAGCGCACCAGCCTTTAACTCCAGTAGAATCAGTACTCCCAGTTTTAGACTGAGGAATCAAAAGTGGTTACATCTGCTCCCTGTAGTCTCAGTTAGTAAACCTCTCCCCAGGCTAAACCCAGCCCCAGCTAATGAAGCCTTAGGCCAGCGGTTCTCACCCTGTGGGTTGTGACCCACAGGAACTGTATTAAAGGGCTGAGCCATTAGGAAGGTTGAGAACCACTCACTGCCTTAGGCTTTTACCTAGTTTTCAGCAGCTACCTTGAACTTACTCAGATAAAGGAAGCTGATCTGGCTCAGCAAAGCTTTGTTTTCCTAAGGTGGCATTACTGTGGTAGCATCTAGCTACCACAGTTGCTATTCAAATTTAAACTTAATAAATGAAATAAAATTAAAAATTCAGTTCTTCAGTCATACTCATCACACTTTAAGCGCTCAATAGCCACGTGTGGCTAGTGGCGACCATACTGGACAGGGCAGATACGGACCGTTTCCATCACTGCAGAATGTATAATTTGACGGACTGTCCTAAGACAAACTCCTAGTGTGACCTGGTTTTAGAAGGGCATGGAAGTGTCAAGGGGATAGCGCCACCAGCTGAAGTTTCTACCGTGCCCTCTCCTTCCCACACTGGCAGCATCGCCGGGTACCCCTTTGGATGGTGCTGCAAAGGGAGGGTGTCTGGGAGTGGCGCCCTCTAAAGGTTGCCGGAGTATGGCAGATTTTCTGGTATCATTGTTTCTTTTCCTAATTGTTTCCTACAGGTACAGCTGGATAACTTGCCAGGCATGAGTCTCGTGGCTGGGAAAGCACTCAGTTCTGCCCAGATGTCAGATGCAGTTCTCAGTCAGTCTTCACTCATGGGCAGCCAGCAGTTTCAGGATGGGGAAGATGAGGGTAAGCGGCCTCACACGTGGGGTACCCCAGGGAAGTTCCTAGGGGAGGCCCTCCCTGCATAATCCGTGACTGCTCCCCTCTTCTGTAGAAGGTGTCCATGGGGAGGCAGAGCCACCGCATCCCCATCGTCCTCCCAGTGAGAGTGTAAAGGGGGCGCAGCTTCTGGTTAAGCACAGGTCATCACGTTGCTGTTTCTAAGGCTTTGCAAAGACATTCCTTAATTGTTTATCTGCTTGTGATTAAAAGCCATCATGTTCCAATGGAACATTTCTGCCTCTTCTTAGAGCCTGTTGCAGGAGGGTGTTGCAACAAATGTAAGGCATAGGACTTGGTATGCACACATTTGCAGTAAATCCCAGCTCCACCCTTCAGTCTCTGTGGGCAAAGCCTTTCTGGACACCAAGGTCCTCATCTGCTAAGTGGCAAAAACAGTGGAGCCTGTACCTGGATGGTGCTGTGCGAGCTGCCTGGCTCCCCATGAGTACAGTGCTTCGCATAGTGCCTGGAACAGAGTGCCCAGGAGGGGCACTAGAAGCAGCAAAATGTTTGGTCTCACCTTTAAAGGGTTGAGGCTCCCTGAAGAGTAAAGGAAAAGATGGAACAGGTAGAGAAGGATCCAGGAAGAATCTTGGTCCCCAGCGCACAGTTACTCAACAGCAAGGGACTGCGGCGGGCGGCGGGAGGCAGGGCCGGGCGTCAGACTGGGGCCGTCGGCGGGAGGCAGGGCTGGGTGTCAGACTGGGGCACCCAGACGGGCTGTCTTCTCTTTCTCTTCTCTCTCTCCCATGCTCACCTGGCTCCCTGCCAATCTCATACGTTCTTTTTGGTCTTGCAGAATGTGGGGCAAGTCTGGGAAGTCATGAGCACCCAGACCTGAGTGATGGCAGCCAGCATTTAAACTCCTCTTGCTATCCATCTACGTGTATTACAGACATTCTGCTCAGCTACAAGCACCCGGAGGTCTCCTTCAGCATGGAGCAGGCGGGCGTGTAACCAGAAACAGAGTGAGTGTCACCCTGGCCGTGGTCAGCTCCTGGTCCTGTCCACAAGTGGTGGCCAGTAGAATCAACCGGGGCCCCTCTTCCCTCGTGACCTTCACTTTTTCCTGCTTTTTTATTAAGATTGTACTCGTTTAGGGCAGAGAGGGGCACACAGAAGAATTGCCAGACAGTCCCTTAGTTTAATGCTGAGGATAAGACACCAGACCTGCCCCGTGTTATAGGTGCTTTAGCCCACAGAGACAGAAGTGAGCTACGGCTCCAAAGGGCACAGGTGACCTCTGGCCAGTGTAAAAAGGACAGGAGGAAATCCTTAAATTCAGTCCTATAGGGTGAAACCCAGCAAGAAAACATTTCCAGCCCTATTTTTTTTTCCCCATAGTTTTTGGCCGGGCTGGATTTGAACCTGCCACCTCTGGCATACGGGGCCGGCACCCTACCCCTTTTGAGCCACAGGTGCCACCCTCCAGCCCTATTTTTTTAAGGCTATACAGAAGCAAGTGGCAGGATATTCCAGATGGGGGAAATAAGTAATCAGAGGCTAGTGGTAGGAAATGGAGCGACTATTTTGGCTGGAGTAACACACAGGTTACTCTGAGGCATTGTTGGTTCTGTCTCTGAAAAATCGTTGACAGAAAAGACTTGATGCAAGTGAAGCCATCTGTCAAATCCACATTAGAGCGTCAATATGGCAAACCTCTTAAAAATACCTGAGGTAATAGTGAGCCAGTTGCATCTTTTAAAAAGTTTTCAATTGAATATTTGTATCTTCCTCTTTTCAAACGGATTCTCTTCTGTGTCTGCTTTGTTGCAGGTTTTGTGTACAGCTTGGGAATTAAAAGGTTGATTTTAAACCAACAGTATCTAGCAGCGTCGCGCCAAATTGCCATTGTGTTTCCCTCCACCCAGAATCTCATGGCTCCTCCCCTCACGTTTGGTTCATCAGCGTGCTATTCTTTCGGGTTCTAAGGGGATTTTGCCATATTTGCTTGTATGACCAAGTCATCCAGGAAATAAACAGGAAATCCATGTTCTCCATCTTTTGTGAAAGTGTATTTGAGTTGGCGGGTTTTTTTGTTTTGTTTTGGTATATTTTCTTTCAGATGTGATTTACTTTTTTTTTTTTTTTTGGTGGGGGGTTGTTTTGTTTTCTTTTTTCCTTTCTTTCCTTTTTTTGAGACAGGAGAGCAAAGCAGTTAAAGTTCAGAGACCAGGGGCCTGAGGGCCACTTCCTCCCTTGCCTCTGTCAACAAAGCCCCCTCCATTCCTCTTCACTGCTCTCCCACAGGAGCAAATACTAAAAGACAACATCCTCTGGAATCTTAGTGGCCAGGAAAAGGAGAGAGGAATGGCGATGGCCTCTGGCACTTAGACAACTAAGAGAGAGCAAAGGAAGACAGACCCCACGCCTGGAACCGAGAGAAGTCTTAACTGCTGGGATCCACTGAAAAACACGTCTAGTCCAGCTGGATCCCATCAAGACTTAGCAAGGAGGCTGAGAGTGACCCCGGCTTGATGGGCTCCAGTTGAGTCTCCTCTCTGGTGTAGGACTCAGCTCCCCTCTTGTAACCTGGAAAGTCAGTTGCCTTCACCATCCACTGGTTCTACCATGGACTCAACACCACACAGTGGTGGACTGTGCTTTCCGTGTCCTCGTTCATTCTCGTTTTATATCGTGCTGTAAAAGGATCGTTTCTCCATATAATTACATATATCACTATACCATGCATATAATATATATATACGTCTCACACGTATATATGTTATATATATGTATGCTTTTCTCTTTTAGCCTCTTTGTCAGAAGCAAGAAGCATAGGAGGTTGTCCCGGGTCCTGCCTCTCTCCTAACCGCCGCCTCCTTCCTGGGCATCCTCAGCCCCTATATTTTAACACTTGATCATGTAGGAATTGTTTTTGATAAATGTTGATATTATTGTTATTATTATTATTAATAAATAAAGATAAAGGGATTTTGTTTGAAAGAGAAATGTTTAACCAGATTCTGTTCTATTTGAATTGTGACTTGCACCTTCTATCCAGGGCGTTTCCTTTCGGCGTTGTAATCGTGAGCTCCTCTTACTCGTGCCCGTGGCAGATGCAGTGGTCTCCTTTCCCAGCTGAAGCAGTGCATACGCAATAGCTATTGTCGTTGTCATTATCTTTATTTCTCTCCATTGATAGAAACCAAAGTCTTCTCTGCTGGCTAGGGGCTGAGAGAGGATCTGGGTTATCTCCTTCTGATCTTCAAAACAAGAGAGAGACATTAAATATTCTAACTCTCAATCATTTTCTCTGGAAAAAGAGTAAGAGGTCCCGAGTCCCCTCCTACTCTTTCATCTTGAATTTGCACAGAAGAAAGAAGGTGCCAGGCATGGCCATCCTGGTGTTGCTGGCAGGGTCCCCATGCAGCTTGTCCTTTTCCACTGATACTGGCAGCTCAGCTCCTGGTCCCAACATCCCTCGTGGATTTCTACAGTGCAAGAACCTTTCTTGGGATCTGTCCTGTGTTTCCACAGTCCCCAGTCTTCCCTCCACTTGGTGGGGTCACCAACTACTCATGAGGAGGCTTACCAAGAAAGCCCTGAAAGCTATTGTTGGACTTCTGGGCTTGTTCCAGCTCTGATGCCCCTCGTGCGCCCTCCCACCACCACATGCTCAGCCTGATCTGTTTACAAGGTACTGTACGTATGGGAGAGCCGACTGCACCTCTAGCAACCACCCAGACGAAAGCCAGTGAGCCTATTAACCGTGCCATCTTGCAAACTACACTTTAAAAAAATCATTGCTTTGTATTGTAGTAACCAATATGCGCAGTATATGTTGAATGTATATGAACATACTTTCCTATTTCTGTTCTTTGAAAATGTCAGAAGTATTTTTTTCTTTCTCATTTATGTTGAACTAAAAAAGGATTAAAAAAAACTCCAGATTCAAATTGCTAAGACCTTTTGTCCTTTCTTTAGTAGGGCATTCCAACTTAGTAAAATGGTTGGATGGGAGGTTGTGAAAATAAAAAAAGGATCATGTTTTTTTTTTGTTGTTTGTTTTTTTTTTGTTGTTTGTTTTTTTTTGTAGAAACAGTGTCTCACTTTATGGCCCTCAGTAGAGTGCCGTGGCCTCACACAGCTCACAGCAACCTCCAACTCCTGGGCTTAAGCGATTCTCTTGCCTCAGCCTCCCGAGTAGCTGGGACTACAGGCGCCCGCCACAACGCCCGGCTATTTTTTGGTTGCAGTTTGGCCGGGGCCGGGTTTGAACCCGCCACCCTCGGTATATGGGGCCGGCGCCTTACAGACTGAGCCACAGGCGCCGCCCTATGATCATGTTCTTATGCTGGTGTGGTGTTGGCCTTGTGATCCAGAGTCTAGTTAGGAGAAGCATCTAGGTGGGTGGAGGCTAGAGCACTGGAGGCTAAAGAGATGTCCCAAGCTTAGGGTGGGGCTTTGAGTGATTGATTATCTCACTTCCATCTCACCTGATGAAACTAGCATTCTCTAGAAGCCTGAACTCAGCCTCACATTGTGTCCCCAGACACCCAGCTTGGACTCTGCTCTCTTAGAAGGGAGCATTTGAGTGTGCTGAGGTGGATGGAAAACAGATTCCTTGAAAGGGTACTTTTGAAGGAGTAGAGAGAAGGAGATCTGAAAGAGTTGGCACAGGCTGGAACCTTTACTGAGATGACCCCAGTGGGCTAGTGATAGGAAAGCCAAATGAGCATTAGGACAGGAAGGGGATGTATCCTGTAGTTCTCCCCTTTTCCACATCTGAACTCCAAAGGGCAGGGTAGAATTTTCAGCAAAGTCCCAAGAATGACTTAGAGAGAGCTGGTTGAAAGTCTTCTGTGAAGAAAGCTTACCAAAGCTGGAAACACTGAGTTCGTATGAAAGGAAGAAACTTACAAAAAGCCTTAGAGTCCAGGAGGACTAGGAAGTTGCTGTGGGATTGTTTAGAACAGAAAAGAGCCTTCGCAAAAAGGGTCTTCTAGAAATCGTGAGTCTGTACAGACCCCTGTGCAAGGCTAGGTGAGTCTCTGGAACCAAACAGCGATATACACAGATGCCTTCCAACAATTGTCATACCTTTTGCTGATTTCTCTCCTTAAATCAGCCAGGGCACCTTTGGGCTAGAGGTAGAGTTACCCACTGTCACCTGGATAGAGACCTGGATATCTCTGCACTCTAGAAAACAGGTCATGCTGGCAGGTCCTGATGCAGTGGACTCTGGCCCTGGACTGCACCCCGCTCCAGCTGCAAAGGTTGAAAGTCAGAGGGCTGAAGTGCTGACCTGTGCTGGTCAAAGTTGAGTTCTGTCTTGGCCTTATTCTCCTAAGCAGGAGGCAGGAGAGAATCTTGCATAGCTGGTTATCATTCCCTGCCCTAGGGTCTAACTTGGGGCTCTGTCCTAAGAGTTGCAACAAAATTGCCAATCAGGAAGTGGGGGGCGGTGGGGAGATCCTCTTCCTGCACAGCCAGAACCACCACCCCAGCTCTCCCATCTTGGCCCACCCAATGTGTGCCCCACCCCCACCCCTGTTCAAGGCCCGCTCCTCCATAAGACTCTTCACCAGTCTGGTGCCCCTTTCTGAGGTGTGCCAGTGTCATTCACTGAGCAAATATTTGCTGAGTGTCTGCTATGTGCCAGCCGTAATAGGACAGAGTGCTCTCAGTGCAGACTGATCAGTCTGTTGGGACATAAATTGTGAAAGGATTCGCTGATCATTCCGATCAAACTCCACTCCGGCAGCAGCTGCCAGCACTCCAATACTTGCGAAGGGACCCAGGGCCAATAGTTAGTGACCCAGTTCAGGAACAGTTGCTCTGGAGACTCAAGAGTAGGGGAAGAAATGGTAGGAATAAGGGCCCACATTGGTGGGCTCCACATCTATTGAACAGCTAGTGCAATTGACCCTCAGGGCTTCTAACAAGGCCTGCTTAGCTGGACCCGAAGTCTGAGTCTGGGATGAGCCCAGTGGGCTGGTTGTTTTTCCATAGGACACTGTCCGGAACGATCTCCTTCCTTTCCAAGATATTAGTAAAGATGGGCTTGGTCTAGTTTAAGCCAAATATCTTCAATGAAATGGAGAAGACACACTAGTGAATGTTAAAAAAAGGAAACATCCTGTTTGGTAAGATGCTGTCAAATAGCACCCCCTATCCCAATGCCTTGGAATCCCTGAGCCCGGAAACTGAGAAGTCCTTTAATAGAGTCGGAGGGCCATGGGTGCTGGCGGCTTTGTTGCTGCTGGCCACCCTCTAAGAACTAGAAGCCAGGCCTCCTGACTCCCAGCCCTGCCAGCACTAACTACCAACAGCTGCAGGCTGCAGAGCAGCTCTTCGCGGCCCTGAGCTGTACTTTCCCCATAGGCAAAACAAGGGTAAAATCTAGCCTCCAGCCTTACAGGGACATACTAAATCAGCTGTGAAAGTGCTTTGGCTACTAAAGAATTATGCAAATATTAGGCTAACCCGTGATAATCATTTCTGTCATAAACCACCGAGAAGGGTAAAACAGTGGCAAGTAGTGTGGCATCCCACCAGTAGGCTGCTGAGATCCCTCATGTGCTAGCTGGGACATGCCCTGTCCCCCCAAAAAGGAACGTCTCTTGGCTTGAGACACCTACGAGCTGCCCCCCCACCAGCTAGGAAGACCAAGTGGCACCTAGGCTCGCTGCTCACCAAAACTACCTATGCATGGTCCCAGAGACTTCTGGGGCTGGTTCAGTTCTGGAAAAGAAGTCCCACATCTCGGTACCTGCAAGTCAAGGCCAAGCAGAGAAATGTGAGACCCTTGCCTTCCCTACTTCTGCCAGAAGCTAAGGGCCTGGGCTATGGTCTGACAAAGCAAGTATATTCATGGATGGACCAGAGGATAGGGACACACGGAGAGAGAATACCAGAAGTTGGGATTTGGGACACAGAACAGTTACTGTTTACTGATAGATACCATTCTAATAGTTGTGCATACCTGTGAAGATTTCATGCATAAACAATATACATTTATTATCTTACAGTTCTGGACAAGTCTAAAATGGGTCACACTAGGCTAAAATCACGGTGTCAGCAGAATTGCTCCCCACTTCTGGAGGCTACAGGGGAAAATTTTTGCCTTTTCCAGCTTCTGGGTGGGTGGCCAGGGGAACTGCCCTCATCCCTTGGCTCATCATCCCCTCCAGCAGTCACATTGCTCTGTCCTCTGCTGCCACTCTCATGTCACCTGCTCTGACTCCACTACCTCCCTCTTGTATATGAAAGGACCCTCGTGATTACAGCGGCTCACCTGGATAACCCAGGCTAACTACCCCATCTCCAGGCCCTCACTCACATTTGCAAAATTCCTTCCACACTCTAAGGTAACAGTCACAGGCTCCAGGGATTAGGACAGGAACATCTTTGGGGGCCATTATTCTGCCTGTACACAGTAACCCCTACTATAACTCAGGGAGATGGCATGTTCTATCATTATCTTTATGTAGCAGATAAGAAACTGAGGTGTGGGAAGGTTATCTAACTAGTCCATGGTCAAACGGCTAATAAGTAGCAAAGCTGGAATTCAAACCATTCAAAATTCAAAGGTTTTCTGGCTCCAAGGCCTTCTCTGAGGCACAAGCGTGAGACCAGCCACTCCCAGTCTGGCAGACAAGAGATGCCAAGCTGGTTTCTAGAGTTAGGGAGTTTCCTGGGTTCTAGGTCCAGTCCTGTCTCTAACTCCTTGAGAGATGAGACAATGGGCAGATTCCCTCCACTCTCTTCACTCTCCTAATCTGAGAGACGGGGGCAGGGGAGGCCAAGAGATCACACAGCTCCTCTCACTCACAAGCTCTCAGGCTCTACCCCTCAGGTCTCAGTGACCTCCTGTCATAGTAGTGGTCACTATACCTCTGGACCTTCCAGGAGGAGCTTCCAAGGTGGTGCTGCAAATACCCCAGGTCCAGAATTCCACATTCATGGGCTTTCCCAGGGGCTTCCAACAATGCTGACCACGTGCACCCCCATTTTGCAGACAGGAAACTGAGGCTCACAGAGATAACATAATTTGCCTGCAATCTTCCTCCTGAGTAGCCAGGTCCCCTGGCCACGTCCCTGCCCAGGGGCTTTCCACCACCTCAGGGGTTCCCAAAGGCCCCTGCCCCTTTCACCTGTGTGTGAACAAGTAGAAATACAAACAAGGCAAAAGGACACATCTTCGATTCAGGTGACAAGTTCTGTGATTTATTTCTGAGATTATCCCTTTTTGGTGTTAAAAAGTCTTTCTTTTTTTGAAGGGATGGTCAGGATAGATGAAGTTATTTTCAGAGGGGGCACAGAGGACAATGGTTTTGCACTTCAAAATTAAAAGCTGATAACTCCAAGTTGGTCTCCAGAGATGCCAGAGGTCTGCACAAGCTCAGTCTGGGAGCCACTGAGCCTCTCTCTCTTCTCTCCCCAGGCAAGTCCTCAAGTGTTACGTTCTGCTCTGCGTTTTAGGATTTGGGAGGCCTGCAGAGGGCTTGCAGAGAGGTGTGCAGAACCTGCTGGGACTACAGAAAAGTGTTGGTGGGAGGAGGGGACAGGGGTGAGGGGCTGGGAACAATCTCCTGGAATGTAAACAGATAGTGGGGGAGGAGGCCTTCTGAGTGGAGGAGTCCCAGTGTCCCTCCCTCCCTCCCTCTCCTCCGCTACCCACAGACAATGGCACCCATCCGCACTCCCACGATGGGGAAGGGGATGAGTACAGGTAACCTCCACTCTAGGGATCTGCAACCACTCCCCTCTACCCCCACCCAAACCCTTGATCCCTGCCCTGCAATCCCCACAGCTTCCTGTTTGCCCACTCTATTTGCCCAGCCCCAGGGACAAGGCTGATCCTTGAACTCTTAAGTTCCACATCGCCAGGACCAGTGATCAGCAACAGGGCCGCAGCTGGCTTATCAGGCTCCCAGCCCAGCCCCTGGCTAGAGACATAAATAGGCTGTGGGTGAGACTTCCCTGGCTCAGAGTCTGCAAAGGGAGGTAAGTGCTGGTGTCTGCTCCAGGCTACTCTGGCTCCCTGGCCCTAGAAGTCTGGGTACCTATAGTCTGATCCCAGGCTGTTCCCTCCTCCCCTGGTTGCTCCTGCACCCTAGAACAGTAGTTCTCAACCTTCCTAATGCCGCTATGTATTTTCATTATTACAAAGGGGTTGTGACCCACAGGTTGAGAACTGCTGCCCTAGAGAATCCCCACTCAGCCAGGCCCCTTTTCTTCTCCAGGTCACCTAAACCCTTTCAGGATGAAAGCTGTGGTGCTGACGTTGGCTGTGCTCTTCCTGACGGGTAGGTACCCCCCAACCTAGGGAAGCCAATCACTGGAGGCCTTCGCCCTAAACCTCTGTGGTCCACCTTCCTGGGCACAGGGAGCAGAATTTCTCATTAGGCCCCTCTTCCCTACCTCCAAGCCTGGCATTTCTGCTCAGATCCCAGCCCAGGGCTGGCCTCATCTGGGTCTCCCTTCCCACCCCCAGGGAGCCAGGCTCGGCATTTCTGGCAGCAAGATGAGCCCGAGTCCCCCTGGGATCGAGTGAAGGATTTGGCCACTGTGTACGTGGATGCAGTCAAAGACAGCGGCAGAGACTATGTGTCCCAGTTCGAAGCCTCCGCCTTGGGGAAACAGCTAAAGTAAGGACCCAGCCTGGGGTCTGGGGCAGGGGAAGAGACTGCTGGTGGGACAGAGAGGCCTGTGAGAAGACGTTGTAACCAAATGTCTGAATCCTTACCTGCTGATTGATGAATTGGACCCCATGGATGGTTTGGATGGAAAAACCAAAATGGTATTCCCATGCAGGGTCACACAAACCCCCTGCAAGGGACAGACTAGTGCTACCCCATCAGTAACCACAGCACCACATTCTGCTTGCAAGTGTAGGAAGCTCCTTCCCCTTCTTAACCATCTCTGCTCCTGCCTGGCAAGAGTGTTGGTTGTCTTCGAAAGGAGAATGGACTGGAAGAGGCTAGGTCCTTCAAGGGCCCAGCTTTGGGGATGGGCAAAACCAGGCACCCACTCCTTCCGGCTCCTCTCTGTGCCTCAGACAATCTGCACAAGGGGCCGTGGCGGTGGGTGGCAGGGGTACAGGGTGAGCGCAGTGGGCAAGCCAAGCCCGCAGCTACTAGGCATTCTGGGCAGGTGATGCTCGGGGTTCAACCCGGGACAGCCGCTGCGCTTGCAGCTCCAGGACAAGCCAGGGAGCCCGGGAGGCCACCCCTCAGCCCCTCTCTCTCCCCTTCCAGCCTGAAGCTCCTGGACAACTGGGACAGCTTGACCCCCACCCTCACCAAGCTGCGCGAGCAGCTGGGCACAGTGAGCCAGGAGTTTTGGGATAAGCTGGAGAAGGAGACAGAGGGGCTGCGGCAGGAGCTGAACAAGGATCTGGAGGAGGTGAAGCAGAAGGTGCAGCCCTACCTGGACGACTTCCAGAAGAAGTGGCACGAGGAGGTGGAACGCTACCGTGAGAAGGTGGAGCCGCTGGGCTCCCAGCTGCGTGAAGGCGCGCGCCAGAAGCTGCAGGAGCTGCACGAGAAGCTGACCCCGCTGGGCGAGGACCTGCGCGACCGCGCGCGCGCCCACGTGGACACGCTGCGCACTCAGCTGGCGCCCTACAGCGACGACCTGCGCCAGCGCCTGGCCGCGCGCCTCGAGGCGCTCAAGGAGGGCGGCACCGCCAGCCTCGCCGACTACCACGCCAAGGCCAGCGAGCACCTGAGCGCTCTGGGCGAGAAGGCCAAGCCCGCGCTGGAGGACCTGCGCCAGGGCCTGCTGCCCGTGCTGGAGAGCTTCAAGGTCAGCCTCCTGAGCGCCCTGGATGAGGCCGCCAAGAAGCTCAACACCCAGTGAGGCGCCCGCCGCAGCTGCCCTGCCCGGTTTCTCAGAATAAACATTTCCAAAGTGGGAAGCAGCTTCATTTCTTTGGGGAGGATGGAGGCAGGGTGCAGGGCACGGAGGGGACCTGCAGGGGAGCCTGGAGCTGAGACTGGTGTGGGAGGACCTGCTGGGCGCCTGGCTGGTGGGAGTGAGGAAGTGGAGCTCCTGCCCCTCACAAGACTCAGGAAGGAAAGTCAGAGGACCAGGCAAAGCGACAGCTGGGTGCCAGGTGTCCGGAAAGACGTTCAGACAGTACGTTTGCATCCCTGAGGAGAGTCAGGAACAGGTCTGTCTTTGCTAGGAGCAATGGGATTGCTGTCCCCAGAGGCATCACGGTAAGGGAGCCGGGCACATGGTGTCCACCTCTGCAGAGGACAGGGTCCTCCTCCAGCCCACTGGCTCTCAGCAGGGTGAGGCAGTCCTCAGGGAACCACTGGGACTGGAAGAGTTTAGCCAGGTTCACCTGCAGCCTTGGGGCCTCATCTGTATTTTATTTCAAAAAACTCTCAAGCAAACACTTCCCCTTTCTTTTTTTTTTTTTTTTGTAGAGACAGAGTCTCACTTTATGGCCCTCGGTAGAGTGCCGTGGCCTCACACAGTTCACAGCAACCTCCAACTCCTGGGCTGAAGCGATTCTCTTGCCTCAGCCTCCCGAGTAGCTGGGACTACAGGCGCCCGCCACAACGCCCGGCTATTTTTTGGTTGCAGTTTGGCCGGGGCTGGGTTTGAACCCGCCACCCTCCATATATGGGGCCGGCACCCCACCCACTGAGCCACAGGCGCCGCCCTTCCCCTTTCTTTTTACAAGGCGGGTATCCTTTCTACCCTACCCAGAAACTGCCAACTTCCTCAGGCACAGCTGTGGAAGCCAGCCATCCCCAGCCCTGTGGCTCCATGCGCTGCCGCCCCCCTTTCTGCCAGCTCTGTCCTCAGAAAAGTAACCACCATCTCTTGCAGGTAATGAGCACATTTTAGTCCCAAGACACTCTCATATCCCGCATCTCACTGCATCCTTCCTTCCATCCTGGGTAGCTTGCCATCAGATTTGTGGCACTGATAAGGAAGCTGATGCTTGGAGAGATGATGTCACCCACCCGGTGAATAGATGGATGGGCTAGGGGGCCCTTTTTTAGACTTCTGCCCCTGAGCATCCATGATTATTTTTTAAAAGTATGCAGCAGACATTCAAGTTCATGTGGGTGTACACAGGGGCCTGCACATTCTCGTGTTACCTAGCTCTCAGCCGCACCTCCTGGCCAGGAGCAGCTGGCTTGTGCAGAACTGTGGGACCTAAGGCTCTCAGGGGTCCTTGTGCCAGGGGACAGAGCGTGGCAGTGGTGGTGCCCATGAGGCCTTCTCCTTAGACTTTAATGGTATCTCCCAATGAGGTTACATGCACAATCATGCAGAGACAACACAAAATTGTCAGCTTGGGTCCCTCTACCAGACCACACCACTCCCAGTCACTGTGAGGTGACATCCATCATGTTGCCCTGTTTGACCTGTCCGTGCGCGCAGTCCCCAACACGCTGGTGGGCTGTATGTAAGAATGACAACCGTCAGAGTACACTGCAGTTGTGCGAACTCTGCTTTACCACGTCCTCATTTTTTCTGATACCAAAAGTGACATGATGTCTTATAGGGTTGAAAACACCCAGATGGATGTCTCTGATGCCAGCACCCCTTCTGCCAGGTCCCCACTGCTCTGGAGTGGTCCTCACCCCACCTCGCTGCCTCCAGTGTCCTGGAGCTCGGCCCTTCCTGGTGCCGCCTGGGTTCTAGGGGCACCCTGTCCCTACCTCCCTGAGAGATGAGAGACATAGGGCAAGTTCCTTCCACAGCTGTCACCCCATAGTTGTTCAGTTCAGACTCTGGGGTCCAAACTGCCTGGCTTTGCCTCCAGGCTCTGCCATGTATGGCCTATGTGGCCTTGGCCAAGTCTCGTGATCCCTCTGAGCCTCAGTTGCCTGCTAGGCTGAGGATTAGTCCATGTAATGCTCATGGCAGTGCGTGGAGCAGGGTAACGGCTCAGTCCATGCTACTCGGCGCTTCACACTTATATCTGAGTGTGCGTGCATATAGCTTCACAGATCTGGGCAGTGCACCCATGGAGCCATCCCTACGTGCTTCCTGCACGGCCCTTTACCCCCTTATTCTGGCCTCTGGAGAATCTGCCCCTTCTCTGTCACCAGTGTGTCTTAACTGACCCTTGGATAAAGGAGTGGGTGGGCTCTTCAGTTCTAACCATCCTGAACTTCAACAGTAGGTGACCAGTCTGATTTGGGTGGGAACATTTTCCAGGCGTTGAGTGCAGAGATCCCTGGCTCTCTTCAGGCTGAGAGGTGCAGGTAGATTTCCAGAGGAAAAGCAGTCTCTAGGTGGAGCTGGACACACCAAAGCCACCAGGATCTGCAAAGGAGCCCCCCAATACTGGCATAGGAGTAACAAAGCCTTTATCTCTGCCAACTGAGCAGAATAGGGACAGCTGACCCAGCCTCAAGGTCCGGCCCTGACATTTTCTGGCTCTATGATACTGGGCCAGTGTCTTCACCTCTCCGAGCCTCCATTTTTTTTCATATGAGATGGGGAGTCTGCTCAAGCTATCTGTGCATCTGGAGCTCTCAGATGTGACATCTATTGAGTGGAAGGGACACAGGGAAAGCATCCTCTGTTGTTGTGACCTTATGTTTCTCCTTGGTTCCCAAGACACTGCCCCCCACTCCAATCCTGGTCCCAAGGAGCCAGTCAGCTCAGCTATAGGATGGCAACCATTTACCAGGCACCTCCATCCTGCAGGTGCTGTGCCACACACTTTAAACACTGCCTCATTTCATTCTCGTGACAAACCTCTAGTGCAGAGGCTATTCTTGTACCCACTTTACAGATAAGAAACTGGGGCTGCACTCATTAACACAGTGATAAGTAAAAGAATTTTAAAAAAAGAGAAACGGAGGCTGACTTACAGTAATGGAGCTAAGGCTGGTGCCTACTGTCTCTGAGGCCCACCCGACCTCCCTCCCTCAAGCGTGCATAAGAGGACCAGGTGGCCTGGGTAGTGGCAGTCAGTTCCACAGTTTTGTTGAACACACACAGTCTCAACTCTGATGACATAAAAGTGCCTGGCATTGAGCACACACTCAATTCACATTGTACAGCACTTAACAGTTTGTCGACGCACTGTCACACTTACTAGCCCTTTTGATCTCCCACACAAGCCTGTCAAGGCAGGCGAGGTAGTAGAGTTATTCCCGCCTTATAGATAAAGAAACTTGGGCCCAGAGACCCCCCTGCTGCTAAGAAGCGGTAGGCCCCTGGGCCCCAGGCCTGCCTGAGCTGGAGTCAGCCCACTGCTGGCCACAGAGCAGCCCCTTCCCATGCCCAAACACAGAGCCACACGTGGGACACCCACTCACAGCAGTTCCTTGCCCAGCTTTATTGGGAAGTCAGCCTAGAGGCGTGTCAAGCCTGGGGCGGGGTGGCAGAGCACTGAGAGACTGTCCCTTTCAAGCAACCTGCAAGACAACCCTGGAGCTGGTGAGACGGACAGGCAGGTGGACTTGGGGTGTCAGGGCCTCAGCTTTCCACAGGAGAGGAAGTTGGTCCAGACTCGGGAGCAGAATCCCAGAAGTCGGAGAACTTGTCCCTAACGCTGCTCCAGTAGTCTTTCAGGGAGCTGAAGCCATCGGTCACCCAGCCCCTGGGGGTTAGATCAGTAAGAGGAAGCAACAGAGGTGGGTGTGAGAGCCCTTCTGTAGGCTGTGGCAACCATGGAGTCCCCACCTCTGTCCCCCTGGCTCTCCCACCATCCTCTCAACCTCACCCAGTAAGGGCCCTGAGACCTCAATTAGGAGTCACCCACAGCTGCCACCCTAGGGATGCTGAAGGTGGTGAAGAGACCTCAGCACAGGTTGGGTCAGACCCTCGTGCCCACGCAGGCCTGAGGCACAAAGTGAGGAGGGAGATATGTCCAGTCAGGGCCATCCTTATATTCTATGCCAAGGGCTCCCCGTGGAGTTGTACAATCTGGCGGCTCTGAGTAGGATGGGCAGAGGGAGGCAGCCTTTCCTTTGGTAAGTCATTAGAAGATTGGTTAGCTGTGTGATCTGGGGGGTCACCTGACCTCTCTGAGCCTCAGTTTTCTCATCTGCAAAGTGGGGGAAAATACCTAATCCACAGTCAGTTGTGAGGACTAAGAATGTTTGTGAACATCGGTGCTACATAAATGCCCACAATCAAAGACATGATGGCGGTGGGGAAGGGAGTACGGGAGACGAGAGGGCTGGGAGGCAGGGGCAGAGCGGCAAAGGACGGACAGACTCCTGCTCACACTAGCCCCAGATCTTGGCAGAAATGCACTGCCATACCCTGGGCTGAAATTAGGTCAAATGGGGCCTCCCAAGGAAAATCTTCATCAGGAAAGTAAGTGGGAGTGAGGGCTAAAATGGCCCTCCTGGGGCTGCACTGGGGAGAAAGGAGGGAGGCTGGAGGAGGCAGTCCCAGCGCTGGCCTCTCCCTCAGGAGCCTGACAAAGGCCTTTCTGCTCAGACAGCCACAGGCCCTGGGTAGGCTGGGAGGGCCACAGTCCCATTACCACGGCTCTCACCAGGGCAAGGGTAGTTGGGGACAGAGGTATCTGGCACAGAGGATGGGGAAGGATAGCTGGTGGGTGTACCTGGCCTGCTGGGCCATCTGAAACTCCTTCACTTTGGTCAGCGCGTCCTGGGCTGTCTTGGTGGCCCGGTGCATATAGCCTTGCATGAAGCCCAGGAGGGAGGCTTCCTCAGTCTCTTCAGCTCCTGCGGGGAGAGCAGGACTGAGCAGGGCTGGATCGGCCTCTGGGGTGAGCCCTTGGCTCTGGCCTGGCCACATATCAGGGATGGGGATCCTCAAACCACCTCCCACCCTGCCCCCACCCCAGTCCCCACAAAGCGCTTACGGGCAGAGGCCAGGAGTGCCACCAGGGCCATAGCGAGGACCACCCGGGACTGCATGGCGCCTCTGCTCCTGCGGGAAGTGTCCTGTGAGGAACACCCCACCGCCCTCCCCTCCGCCTCTGGACCGCTCTCTAGGGAAGTGGCGCCTAAGGTAGAACCTGAGCTGGGCCCATGGCTCTGAAACAGGGGACTTTGGGGTGGAGGTGGGAGGTCTTGAGGGAGGGGACAGGATGGAGCAGAAAACCCAACAGCCTAGGAGACAAAGCTGCTGGGGCCTGACCCAGTCTCTGCACTAGCGTGCTGTCTGACTTTGGGCAGATCTCTGCCTTTCCCAGGCCTCAGTTGCCCCGTGTGGGGTAAGACTGGGCTGCCTAAGGCTTCTTCTAGCCCAGGCACGTGGAACGAGGCGGAGCTGCAGACTCAGAGCCATTTCCAGCCCCCTGCTTTATGCAGCTTTGGGCAAGTGACCTTCCTCTTAGGCCTCCATTTCCCCCAGTTGAGGGTAAGGAACATTCCTCAGGTCCTAAAGCTTCCACAGGGCTGTCAAGCTCTCTGCAGGCTGCTGGCTGGGCTGGAGGGGCCTCCTCTGCCTTGGAATCCTCCCCCATCCTCTGCCCTCCCCGGGGGGCATTACCTGGAGCAGCTGCTTCTAGGGATGAACTGAGCAGACAGGCCAGAGGGCTCTGACCTGTTTTATATCGTCCCCAGGGCAGCGGGCACTGAGGACCCAGTGAGCTGGGCAAAGGTCACCTGCTGACCAGTCAAGACTAGGGCCGAGGCAGGGAGGCCAGATGCAGCCAGCTGCCGAGAGTTGGGAAATCCCTGGGAGTCTGTGCCCACGCTGCTCTCCAGCCCAGGAGCTAGGGTAGGCCTGCAGAGATCCTGCTCCTTGCCAGCAGACTGGCTCCCCAGGGAGAGGTTGGTGACATGGGAGAAGGTTTAGTGGCCTCAGGCCCTCCTCAGCCCTTTACACTTGAGTTTGTAGGCCCCTTTTTCTGACACCCCAAAGCAGTGAAATCAGCCTGGAGTGGAGGTGAGGGCTTCTTCAGAGGTGAGAACAAGTCAGCGGGTGGGGAGGGGGTGTCTAGATTGAAGGCCCCAAAGAGCAGTGGGCAGGGCTTTGTGGGGGAGGTGACACAGTGGAGCTCACGCAGCCCTCCCCAAAACCTCCCACTCTTCAGTCCAGGAGGGCAAGGTTTGGTGAAAGAAGGGCAAAGGCTGCTCTGAGCCCAAGCTCTTTGTGCCCCCCTCCCCTGTTCCTCACCTTGCTCTCTGGACTCCACTGATAACATCCCCCGGGCCAGGAGCTGGGCTGATGGCCAGGGCCCTCCCCGGAGGTGACTGGGACTGAGTCTCTCCCCCTGGGCCTCAGGTTCCTCAGCGGGTAAATAGCAGTGCTCACAGCCCCCCTGGCTAGTGAGGAGAGGGCTCAGCGGTGCTGTACAGGGCAGCCAGTGTCCAGGAGAAGCCTCCGATCCTCCCCGCTGGCCCACAGCAGGAGCTGTAGTCCAGATGGCAGGATAGCGAGCTTTGTTTTCTGGAGGCAAAGACCTTGGAGCCAAGAAATCTTAGGTTTAAGAGATGATGCCTTTAGCACTTACTCATATGGCCCATAGCCAAAGACCTACCACCTTAGAACCTCAATCTTCTCAGGATAAAATGGGGATAGAAGATCAATTTTCCAAAGTTGTGGTGAAAAGAAATGAGATAAGTACAAAGCAGCTGGTCCATGGAGGGGGCTTGACAAACCTTCAGGCTGAGACCTGAAATTCCTCCATTAGAGATTCATTCCTTTGACTTAAGACTTTCTTTCCCACTAAAATGAGAATAGACAAAATACTGTGACATCAACATTAACTCCAATTTGTAGTAAGAAACCTACAGGCTTAAAGGATAGAGACCTACCCAGTGCTCAGCCCGTCATTGGTGGAGCTGAGAGCCAGAATTCGGGTCTCCAAACACCCGGTTGAGTCCTATAGAGATGAGACTCTTAGAAACTTACTGCACGACACACCTCAGAACAAATCCATTTCAGATGTCTTTCTAAGAGCCGACTTTGTGATGGGATAGAAGGATTTGAGCATGGGAAGGGAGAGGACCAGCTATGCCCACTTCCCTCCTCTGTTCTGGCCCGTTCCTTACCAGGTGGATCCTGATTCCAGGCTGGGGTGGGCAACAAGGTCCTTGGACCCAGGCATGCTAGAAAGGGCTGGCTGGGTCCCATTCTCCTGTGCAGAGGGTCAGGAGGAGCCTGTTCTCTCTCTCCTATGTGGCAGTGGGCCACTGAGCCCAGGGAGGTCAGAAGACTTGGGCAGGGAGACCCCGCGGGGTGGTGCTGAGCTGGAGGCAGCCCAACTCCAGGAGGCCTGGGGCTTTGTCTCTTTCACAGGGCTTGGCACCTGTGAGTGCCCACGTCCCTCAGATAGTCCAGCCTGGGCTGAAGGGGTGAGGGCCCTCTCTGTAGCCAGCCTAAGTTACCCCTCTGTCCCAACACACTTCCCCCCAGAATGAGGAGATTGCTGTTGGCCCATAGACCCAGCTCCAGGGAGCACCCAGTGGTAAGTGGGAGGAAGAGGGGGCTTAACTAGCTGGGGCCAAAAATGGTTCTCTTGGGTTGGGCCAACTCTCTCTGTTTCTGCTTGTGTCCATGATATGAGCCCATAAGCCATGCCTGTGCCACCAGGCTGGGCTGGGCAGCCCTGACTCAGCCCTGCAGGCCAGAGGCCCCTGCTTGTTATACCTCTCCATGCGGGCAGTTCCTCTTAGTATCTCATCCAGATCCTTCCTATGTCAATAGGAGCTGCCCACCTTTGGTTCTGCCCTGGGAGAACGGCCAGAGTGAAGCATACGTGAGGCACATGTCCGTGTGACCTGCCTGTCCCTGGCTGAGCCTGTCCCTGCCTGGTCTGAGCTGTCCACTTCCGACTCTGACCTCTGGACTGACTGACCCCTGGCTTGATCCCTGCATGGATGGCCAGGCTGGTGGCTGTAGGTAATGCTGAACTATCAACCTCATCTCACCAACCATTAGGTCGTCCAGACACGGAGACTGAGGCTTAGAGAGGGACATGACTCATTCAAGATCACACAGGCTCTTTGTGAACACTAATGGGGATGTCCCCTGACTTACAGGACCAGCCCGGCTGGCTGGCCATCTGCTCTGCCCATCAGTAGCTCAAACTTCTGAGACTGGGCAAAGGGCTCTCATTGTTTCCCTCTCCCCGACACAAATCCATCTATAGAATGGTACAAAACTCTGGGAAGTAAATGCATTAATTAACAGTGTCTCAGCCCTGCTCCACTGGGAAGCAGCTGTCCCAGGCTGCGCCCATGACTGCCCAGCTATCTGCACACTCATGTGAATCTGTACACATCCTGGACGTGCTCAGATGGCATAGCACTCCCAGCGCGGATACACCTGGGCAGACAGGTAAGACAGAAGCACCTCCAGACCTGTCACATGCTGGTGGCCCCTGCGGCTCAGACTGTAAGTCCAGGAGGTCAAATTGCAGCTGAAGTGTCCTTCATGACTCATTGTCTCCTCAACTCTGTCCCTAAGGGAAGGGACAGGGGCACTGAGCAAAGGGACCTTTGCTCCCACCGCAGCCTGGACTGGGACTGGGACTAATGGGTCAACCTAACAGGACAGTGAGCCTTTCACTGACTGAGCCCTGATTATGCAGCACACACAGCTCTGAGCATTATTACACAGACTAATCCTCAGTTTAGCAGGCAGATGAGGCTCAGAGGGGTTATGAGACTTGGCCAAGGCCACACAGGCAGTATGTGGCAGAGCCTGGAGGGAAAGCCAGGGAGTTTGGACCCCAGAGTCTGAACTGAACAACTCTGGAGAGACAGCACAGACAGCACCAGGAAGGGCCGAGCTCCGGGACACTGGAGGCAGCGTGTGGGGTGAGGACCACTGCAGAGCAGTGGGGACCCGGCAGAAGGGGTGCCGGCATCAGAGACATCCATCTGGGTGTCTTCAACCTTATAAGACATCACGTCTAAGAAATGAGTATAATTGTGATGGACGTGTTACTTAGTTCAATGTAAACATTTCACATTGTATATCGAAGCAGTACCCCGAACCCCATAAATGCCTGAATATACAAAGTTATGATTTAATAAAAAAATTAAAAAAAAAGACATCAAGTCACTTTTGGTATCAGAAAAAATGAGGACGTGGTAAAGCAGAGTTCGCACAACGGCAGTCTACTCTGACGGTTGTCATTCTTACATACCACAGCCCACCAGGGTGTCGGGGGCTGCGCGCATGGACAGGTCAAACAGGGCAACATGATGGATGTCACCTCACAGTGGTGTGGTCCAGTAGAGGGACCCAAGTTGACCATGGTGTATTGTCTTTCTGTGACTGTGCACACGGGCACCACCACTGCCATGCCCTGTCCCCTGCCATGAGGACCCATGAGAGCCTTAGGTGGCACAGTTCTGCACAAGCCAGCCGTACCTGGCTATGGGGTGGGGCTGAGGGGTGGGGTGGGCAGGAGTCAGGCCTCAGGTCACCCTCTCCATCACCTGCCTCCGGCCCATCTGGTGCTCACAGAGAGCTGGGTCTCACCTGCCACTGCCCCCTACTGCTTCCCCTGGCTTGGTCCAAATCAGGAAAATTATATATATTTGTGTATATATACATATATAATTGTATATATATTATATATAATTTGTTTTGTTTTTGTTTTTATTTTTGAGGCAGAGTGGAGTGGAGTGGAGGGTGGAAGGCCATGGCACCATCATAGCTCACGGCAACCTCAACCACTTGGGCTCAAGGGATCCTCTTGCCTCAGCCTCCCAAGTAGCTGGGACTACATGCCACCACACTCGCCTAGTTTTTCTATTTTTAGTACAGATGGGATCTCACTCTTTCTCAGGCTGATCTTGAACTCCTGAGCTCAGGCAATCCACCAGCTTTGGCCTCCCAGAGTGCTAGGATTACAGGTGTGAGCCATGGCGCCCGGCCCAGGAAAATGATGTTACTAATAACAACAGCAACCCTTTTTCCGTGCTTACTCTGTGCCTGCACAACACAGGCAGCCCTCCCCATCTGTGGGTTCTTCATCTGCGGATTCAACCAATTGTGGATAGAAAATATTTAGGAAAAAATTGTGTCTGTATTAAACATATACAGACTTTTTCCTTATCATTATTCCTTAATAACAGTTCAGTAAAACAAGTATTCATATCACGTTTACATTGTGTTAGGTAGTATAAGTAACCCAAAGCTGATTTAAAGTATGCAGGAGGGGTGGAGAGGTTACATGCACACGCTACACCATTTTTTATAAGGCACTTGATATCTGTGGTGCAGAGATCTGACCAGGTTCTAGGGCAGTTTTCTCAACCTTCTTAACGCCATGACCCTTTAATATAGTTCCTCATGTTGTGGTGACCCCCAACCATAAAATTACTTTCATTGCTACTACTTTCATTATTCTAACTGTAATTTTGCTACTGTTCTGAATTGTAATGTAAATATGTGATATGCAGGATGTATTTAGGCGACCCCTGTGAAAGGGTCGTTCAACCCCCAAAGGTTGAGAACCGCTGTTCTAGGGACTGAGGTACGGCCGTACTGCCCACTTCACAAGCAGTGTCTTATTGAATGTATTGAACAACTCCATCGTTCACAAGGAAAACTGATACTTGGAGCTTTGAATAACCAGACTGAGCTGGCACAGCTTGGCAGTGGTGGGATGTGAGCACATTTCCATACACCATACACCTGCAAAGGCTCTCAAGGGCTTCTCCCTCCTGGGCGCACCTTGACAAGAGACTCAGGTCTTTGCCTGCTGCCCCATCTGCAGCCCTGGGTGGACCCCATCCAGGATCTGGTGATGTTCTGAGATGGAGTCAAGGTTGGTGGCAGATGTGGGGTAGGGGCGTTCTCCCCAGGGGCAGGTAGAGATGTGGATTTTGCCCCCCACCAAGCCTGGTACAGACCCAGGCTTCCAGCAGGGCCTCTGAGCATCAGGCCTGGGCTCAGAGGCTTCCCTAGGCCATGTTCCTTCCCCAGCTCTTGGCTCCCTGCCCCCTCCACACTGGGTGGGGCACAAACCGAGAACAGCGGCTTCTGACCGCCACCTAAGCCCCAGTCTGCTCTCAGCTTCCACGTAATCTTAAGGTCGCTAAAGTCCAAGAGGCCTCCTGGGAATGTGTCACCTTCCAGCGTGGAGTCACACCAGGGAGGGAGGCGGGGAGGGCAGCCAGGTGGGAGTTTAAATGTCCAGCTGGCTCCAGGCTGCAGTCAGTTCACACAGCAGCACAGCGGAGCTACTGAGGACCTCTCCTTGGCTTCCTCTGATTCTAGGAAGGATCCAGTGCACCACGAGACTCCTCCAGCCCAGCAAGGAGCCTAGGATGTTCCTGAAGGCTGTGGCCCTGACCCTGGCCCTGGTGGCTGTCACCAGTGAGTAGAAGCTGTTTTTGGAGTGGGCTCTCAGGCTGCTGCAGTGAGTAGGGCAGACAGAGAGACTGGGCCAAGGTAAAGAGGACAGTTCTGAGTGCCTGTCAGCCTCCAGGTGGACACGGGGGGGCTGCTTAGTTGCCAACTGGCTCACAGGAGAGCTGACCCATTCCTAGCGGGGGGCCCACTGACACTGGTGCTGGACCCGTTTCACATGTCCCTCTGGCTTCCCACAACCTAAGCCCAGACAGGGAAACTGATGGGTTTGGCTCCTCCAATGTCCAGTTGGCAGCTCAGAGCTAGAACAGATGGGCCAGGAAGGTGTCCTCATGAGTTGTTTGTTCTCTGTCACCTGCCCAGGTGCCCGGGCTGACATCACTGCTGACCAGGTGGCCACTGTGGTATGGGACTACTTCAACCAGCTGAGCAACAATGCCAAGGAAGCCGTGGAACATCTTCAGAAGTCTGAACTCACCCAGCAGCTTAAGTAAGCAGTAGCCCAGCTTGGGGTGTGGTGCAGGGCACTCCCAAAGGCCATGTGATGCCCTGGCCAGGGCTGGGTTTTAGAGCTTGGGCTATCCACTGCTGTACCACTAGCCCACTAGGTGACCCTGAGATCACTAGGATCCAGGCACGTAAACAGGAATGTTGGATTGAATAATCCCTGAGGGGTCTTCCTATTTCAATATTCTAGACTTTGACCATGGCCACACCTTATTGTTGAGGCTCTTGGAAGAGAGAGAGGGAAGGAAATGTCATGTGGTAATGTCATGTGGATTCCCAAACATTCCCGAAGGCTAGCTCCAGTGAAGTCAAGCGAGGGGAGGTGGGGTTATTTGGGAAGTCTTTGGGCACATGCAAGGAAATCACCTTTGCTGCTAGAAGACTGGACAGAGGCTGAGGACACAACACACGATTGCCACACAGGGTGATTCTCTGTCACCCCAGACCTGAGCCAGAAGGACCTCAAAGTCCAACCCGGCACTTTACAGACAAGGAGGGAAAGCAAAGTGCTGGAGGTCATGTGATGGGGAAACACCAAATTCAGTGGGAGATCCAGAGACACAAAGTCAGTGTCCTGAGTCTGTCCCACCCCTTCTCTGGAATGGTGATCCGCCTTAGGGAGGGCCAAGGGGAAGAGATGGGTGAACTCCATACCCTGTTCCAGGAAGGTGTGTGTGGGGTGAGTGGTGTACAAGCAGACGAGGTCCTGCCCAGCAAATGCCAAGTGTAACAGTGGCCCCCTGCGCCCTTCCCTACAGCGCCCTCTTCCAGGACAAGCTGGAGGATGTGAACACATACGCCGACGACCTGCAGAAGAAGGTGGTGCCCTTCGCCACACAGCTGCACGAACGCCTGACCAAGGACTCGGAGAAGCTGAAGCAGGAGATTCAGAAGGAACTGGAGGAGCTGAAGGCACGGTTTCTGCCCCATGCCCAGGAGGTGAGCCAGAAGATCGGGGACAACATGCGCGAGCTGCAGCTGCACCTGGGGCCCTACACTGCAGAGCTGCGCTCCCAGCTCGTCACGCAGACAGAGCAGCTGCGGAGCCAGCTGAGCCCCTACGCGCAGCGCATGGAGAGGGTGCTGCGGGAGAACGCTGACAACCTGCAGGCCTCCCTGACGCCCTACGCCGACGAGCTCAAGACCAAGATAGACCAGAACGTGGAGGAGCTCAAGGGGCGCCTCACGCCCTACGCTGACGACCTCAAGGTCAAGATTGACCAGAACGTGGAAGAGCTGCGCCACAGCCTGGCCCCCTACGCGCAGGACGTCCAGGAGAAGCTCAACCACCAGCTCGAGGGCCTGGCCTTCCAGATGAAGAAGAGCGCCGAGGAGCTCAAGGCCAAGATTTCAGCCAACGCTGAGGAGCTGCGGCAGAAGCTGGCGCCGGTGGCCGAGGATGTGCACAGGAAGCTGAAGGGCAACACCGAGGGTCTGCAGAAGTCGCTGACGGAGCTGAGCGGCCACCTGGACCGGCACGTGGAGGAGTTTCGCCGCAACGTGGCGCCCCCCGTGGAGAACGTCAACAAGGTTTTGGCGCAGCAGATGGAGGGACTCAGGCAGAGCCTGGGCCCCTATGCGGGGGCCATGGAAGGCCACTTGAGCTTCTTGGAGAAGGACCTGAGGGACAAGGTCAACTCCTTCTTCAGCACCCTCAAAGAGAAAGAGAGCCAGGACAAGACCCTTGCCCTCCCGGAGCAGGCACAGGAGCAGGCCTCGGAAAAGGCCCAGGAGCAGGCGCAGGAAGAGCTGCCCGCCCCTTTGGAGAGCTGAGATGCCCCTGGTGCTCTGGCCCCACTCCCATGCACACTTGCCCTGTCCCACCCCCCGTCTGTCTGTCTGTCCTAAAGCAGGTCTGGTATGAGCTTGAGGACACGTGTCCAGTGGGAGGGGACACCACCTCTCCCTATTCAATAAAGCTGCTGAGATACTAGCCCCGGCTGAGCGCATGTGATTCCTCCTTGTGGCTTGGCCTGAAGTGGGGAGAGGGTTGCTACTTGGCAGAGCTACGCAGCAGCCAGGTCAGGGACACTTTAGGGGCTCTGAGGGCTGGGTAGATGAGACTGCAGGAGGGGTCAGGGTAGGGTGTGCTGGAAAGAAGTGTGTGGGGAATACTCTAAGGGGAGATGGAAAAAGAAGTCACACATCATCCCAAGACAAAACACACAACCCAGGGATGTGCATTTAGCCAGTAGCTATTTATTAAATACCCTCAACGGCACTGTCCAGGCACTGGACAACCAGTAAACAGCTACTGTGCAGGGTGTGACACGCCTCACGCTGAGGGGGAAGTCTGGACGTGAAGCACATGGTCACTGGCCTTGGAGAGCTCACAGCACAGTGGGGGAGATTGTTTCTCTTTGCAAAGGATCTTCTGCGCCTTGAACATGACTTATTTATGTAAAGTTTAGCTTAACCCACCCCACCCCAGGCCCTCTGTAAAAGCGATTCATGCTTATTTCAGAAATTTCTTGACTGCTACATCCAAGGGCTTCAGGGTTGAGGAAAGAGCCCAGGAAGAAGGGGAGAGCAGGTGCTGAATCCTGTGGAGCCCTGGTGTCCTCTGCCCAGCAGCCATCTACCAAGTGGCCTGCCTGCCTGGGGCTGACTTTGCAGTTACTAGGGTTAGAGGCCGAGTTCTAGGGACCCGGTATTTGCATCAGCACAGCCAGCTATGGGCGGTTGCAGGCTTGGGAGAGGCCTTTGCCCCCACCCGTGGAGGTACACAAACTCCTCCACGGTGGGAGCCTCAGAGAAGAGCTAGCCTTTGTCCCCAAGGAGTTGACATGTTGGCTTTTACCTCTGACTCCAGGTCTCTGAGTCCAGCTTGTCACCTCTTTCTTTCCAAGTGTGGGGTTCAGGTCCTTCAGAGCTTTTCTAGAAAAGGCCTGGGCCATGCTGGGGGGCAGGCTCTGGGAGGGTCTTCTGGGGCCTCCTCTCTCCCTCCCAAGGAGCGCTCAGGGTGGTGATACCCAGGCGTGGTCTGGCCCAGGCCTTTCCCTCTGGACCATGGTGCTGTCCTGGACACCTGCCTATTGGGGGCGATGTGTGCTTGGGAATCAGACAAACCTGGGTTTGAATCCTGACCTTTTGACTGACTTCTGGGTGATGTGGGGCAGATAATTGACTCTCTTTTGGAGGCTAGGGATAATGACAATCCTTGGCTCAGAGAGGTGTTCTGAGGACTTGATGGAACAGCAGGTGTCAAGCACTGAACACAGCACTGGGCACAGAGTAACGTGCAATAACTGGCTGATGTACCACCACTGCTGCTGTAGCTGTAGATGCCCAAGGATATGATTCCCTCTTCCCACAAACCTCCCCTCCCCCAACAACTCCAGGCCACGCACCCTACTGCATGGGGCTACCGGAGCTGGCCAAGGGCAGACCCTTGGGTCTCCCCGGCCCCAGATGCTCTCTCTTCTGCACTCCAGGTCACTAAGGCCACTGCCGTCACCTCCACTCCTGGCCCGCTATAAGGGCAGGAACCTCCCCGTAAAAATGTCTTGGCAAACCCACCTGGCCTCTGGAGGTTTACTAGATGGATTTAGCAAAGGGCCAGTGAGGCCAAACAGCAATGAGGCACTAAAAGGAAGTAGGGCAGAGGGTGGGCGGGTTCCTGGGTGGGTCTGGGATCTTCAAAGATGCTCTCAGATTTCATCTAAGGGCCACCTGGTTGGGTGCTGCCTTCTAAATTTCTGGGGGCCTCAGTGTCTCCTAGAGCTGGGCTGTTAGTATAAACCCTGAGTCTCTCCTGCTGCCCCCAGAGCCACCGTGCAGGTCTCTGAGGGTCCTGCCACAGTCCTAGCCCACCTGGATAAGGAACATTTCCTCATTCCTGCACCAAGATTTCTCATCTGGTCTTCAGGCTCCTGGGTCACCAACCTGGCAGATGCCTCTTGGAAGTGATGCTGCTTTTGGCTGCTGCAATGAACCGAATGTTTGTGTCCCCCCAAATTCATAGGTTGAAATTCTAACCCAACGGTGATAGTGTTAGGGTGTGAGGCCTTTGGCTCTGGCCTCCTGGAACTATTTCTGTAGTCCTGGAACCTCGGAAGTCCAAGATGCAGCAGATATCATGTACATATCTGTCTGTAAGTAAGAGGCGAAAATTCTGTTAGTTCAACAGCTAGGTTGAACCAGGTTACATTGATGGCATTTGTTAGATAAATAGACCTGGAACTTTGACAGTTCCCACAGCCTCTGAGAGCGGACCCCAAGGAACCGGCTGGAAGGGGTCTGTGAGACAGAGAGATGGCCTCGACTGTCCTGCAGATTCCCTGCACAGGCATCCAAGGTAGCAATGAAGGGTGGCAAGAAAGGACAGAAGGGAAAATGGGGAATAAAATGGGGAATAAAAGAGGCTAAAGTCCACCCCCCAAGAAATGATGGCCCATGAGAAACATTCAGCGGCAAGGGTGGTAGAAATCTTCAGTGCAGCGATGACATAAAGCTGAAGCTCACTTGTGCTAAGTGCTTTTAAAAAAACACTTTGTAGGCCGGGCGTGGTGGCTCCTGCCTATAATCCTAGCACTCTGGGAGGCGAAGGTGGGTGGATTGCCTGAGCTCACAGGTTCGAGACCAGCCTGAGTCAGAGTGAGACCTTGTCTCTACAAACAGCCAGGCGTTGTGGCAGGCGCCTGTAGTCCCAGCTACTTGGAAGGCTGAGGCAAGAGAATCACTTAAGCCCAAGAGTTTGAAGTTGCTGTGAGCTGTGATGCCATGACACTCTACTGAGGGCAACAAAGTGAGACTCTGTCTCAAAATAAATAAATAAATAAAAATAAAATAAAATAAATAAATAAAAAACACTTTGTACTATGTACACACCATATTGACTCCTGTAATCCTCACAACAGACTGTGACATCGAAGGTGCAATAGACGAGGAATGTGGAGGTACATTACCTAGCAAATTGTGGAACTCAAATTTGACCCTGAGCCATCCCCCTGCACAACTTTTCTCTCAACTACCACGCTGTGGTGTCACCATCCCCCAGAGAGAAGGGGAGGAGCTCCCTGTGCAAGGCAAAGGTGGGTTCTGCACAGTCACATTTGAATCCTAAGATCTGGTTCACATAGAAATCTAAGGCCAGGTGTGGTGGCTCACGCCTGTAATCCTAGCACTCTGGGAAGCCAAGGCGGGCAGATCACCTGAACTCACGGGTTTGTGAGACCAGCCTGAGCTAGAATGAAACCCTGTCTCTAAAAATAGCCAGACATTTGTGGCAGTCACCTGTAGTCCCACTATAGCCCTACTATACTCGGGAGGCTGAGGAAAGACAATTGCTTGAGCCCAAGAGTTTGAGGTTGCTGCGAGCTATGATGCTACAGCACTCTACCAAGGGCAACAAAGTGAAACTCTGTCTCAAAAAAGAAGAAGAAGAAAAAAAGAAAAAGAAATCTGGAAACCTCAGGAACAAGCTGGTCAGGGCTCATCTCAGTAGTGGGGGGTTTTGCTCTCTATTATACTTTTCTTTCTTTTTTTTTTTTTTTTGCAGTTTTTGGCCAGGGGTGGGTTTGAACCCACCATCTCCAATATTTGGGGCCAGTGTCCTACTCCTTTAGCCGCAGGTGCTGCTCTGCTCTCTATTATAAACACTTACATAATATTGGGGTTTCAGATAACATTTTAGTATAATTACTTTTTTCAGGGTAACAAAGAGATATATTATTTAGGAAGAGCAAAGACAAAGTTTAGAGCACTTCTGAACAGAGCTGGAAGTGGATCCTTTTCATGAAGGAGCAGAGGTGAGAGAGACTTTTAGAATTAGATTTTTTTTTTTTTTGAGACAGCGCCTCAAGCTGTTGCCCTGGGTAGAGTGCTGTGGCATCACAGCTCACAGCAACCTCAAACTCCTGGGCTCAAGCGAGTCTCCTGTCTCCACCTCCCAAGTAGCTGGGACCACAGGCACCCGCCACAACTCCCGGCTATTTTTTGGTTGCAGCCATCATTGTTGTTTGGCAGGCCCCGCTGGATTCCAACCCACCAGCTCAGGTGTATGTGGCTGGCGCCTTAGCTGCTTGAGCCACAGGCGCTGAGCCTAGAATTAGTTTTTAATTATGGTAAAATATATATAACATAAAGTTTACCATTTTAGCTATTTTTAGATGTATAATTCAGTGGCATTAATTACATTCACAGTGCTGTGCAATCATCACCACTATTCAAAGAACTTTGTCATCACCTCAAAAAGAAAAGTCTTTTTCCATTAAGCTATTGTGCATAGTGCTGCCGTGAACACATGTGTACACATATCTGTTTCTCTCCTTGCTTTAAACTCTCCTGAGTACACACCCAGAAGTGGAATTGTTGGATCACGTGGTAATTCTATATTCCATATTTTGAGGAACACCAGACTGTTTTTATAGCCACTGTACCATTTTACATTCCTACCAGTGACATATAGGGTCCCAATTTCTTTACATCTTCTCCAACACTTTTTATTTTTCGTTTTTTTTTTGTTTGTTTTGTTCTTGTTTTATAATAGCCATTTTAAGGGTATTACTTTTAAAACCATAAATAGATGAACAATAAATATTCCCCAGAGCTTCTCCAGGATGCAGTCCTTACCACCAGCAAGACTGGAAGTACTTGACCTGTATAAGTCATGTGCTCCTATGCTGGGAGTCCCAGTGGGTGCCAGAGGAGGGTGTTTTTGGACTTCAGCCCAGCTCATATCAGCATGTCCCAACAGTCCCCCAGAGCCAGCACAATTTCAGGCCAGGACCTACCCTAGTTTCCTCTGGCTCCCAGGTGACTTCAGGGTAAAGGACACTCTGGTGTACCAAGTGGCCCTGATTAGGGCTCTTGAGGGATTGCCCTGGCAGGCTCAGAAGCAGCTCCTGCATGGGACACCGGGTCCTCCTGCCATGACCATAGGACACCATGTTCCCCTGGGAGGAGGAACACAGGCGGCAGCATTCTCTGCAGAGAGAAGCACAAGCTTGGGGTCATCAGAACACTTCCGTGTCTCTGGGTCTGCGAACACACAGGGTGCATCCTTGGCTGTCTTGCTGTTTGATGACAAGCAGCTGACAATGAAGGGACATGTTAGAATTATTCACGTTAGAGGAGCATTGGAGCTTCTGGTTCTGAGATGCTGGAAGAGTGATGTGGGAAAGGGAACCTTGTCTCTCAGTCTAATTCCTTTGACATCAACTTTAACAAATGATCATAAATCTAGACTAACAGCTCGCAAGCTCTGGGAGCCCATCTGTTTGTTGACCACTGTATTTCCAGGGTGTGGTAGTTGGTCTCCAGGATGGTCCTGGTGAGCCTCATCACCATTATATACACCCTTGTGTGATCCCCCTCATACTGAAGGGGGCTGACCTGTGTGATCAATAGGTTACTGTGGAAGTCAGGGTACATGACTCCTGAGGGTCAGGCCATAAAGGGCATTGTGGCTTCTATCTGGCCTTCTCCTGTCTTCTAAAAGACAGCTGCCACGTTGTGAAGACACACAAGCAGTTCTGTGCCAAGGTCCACACAGGGAGGAATGGAAGCCTTTCCTCAACAGCTAGCACCAACTTGCCAGCCAAGTAAAGTGAGCCACCTCGGGACTGGTATAGGGGTCCCAAAGGAGTGTTGACATATAGGGTCAGATCCTTCAGCCCCAGTCAAGCCTTCAGATGACTGCAGCCCCCTATACATCCTGCTTACAACCTCCCAACAGACCCTGAGCCAGAAACACAATAGCCAAGCTGCTGACTCACAGAAATTGTGAGAGATCATAACTGATTTTTTGTTTTATTATTATTTTTTATTAAATCATAACTTTGTACATTGATGCATTTATGGGGTTCAGGGTACTGCTTTAATATACAATGTGAAATGTTTGCATTGAACTAAGTAACATATCCATCACAATTATACTCATTTCTTAATAGTTTTAAAATGTACCTTTGCATCATGCACATTAGGTGAGGTCCCCCCAAATACTCTCCCCTCCCCTCCCCTCTCTCTTCTCTTCCCTTCTACTTTCTGGACTATAGTTAGGTTTTGCCATTCTTATGAATGTGTAGGTGATTATAATTGATTCATAGTAGTATTGAGTACATTGGATACTTTGCCCCCCATTCTTTACATACTTTACTAAGAAGAATATGTTCCAGCTCCATCCAGGTAAACATAAAAGATGTGCAGTCTCCATCTTTTTTATGGCTGCATAGTATTCCATAGTGTACGTATACCACAACTTGTTAACCCATTCATGCGTCGATGGGCACTTGGGCTATTTCCATGTCTTGGCAATTATGAATTGGGCTGCAATAAATATTCAGGTGCAAATGTCATTGTTGTAAAATAATTTTTGATCATCTGGGTATATACCTAGTAGAGGAATTGCAGGATCGAACAGTAGGTCTACTTTTAGTTCCTTGAAGATCATAAATGCTTACTTTGTTAAGCATTTTTGTTCTAAGTTTTGGGGTTATTGTTATGCACCAATAGCTAACTGCCAAACACAGACCTTAGCAAAATGCCTGTCAGATGATCTCAGTTGTTGAGTGACTAGGTCCTGCTTGGTACTGAACATTTCCACTAACACCCAACTTAACATTTCCCAAAATAATTTATTCTATCTTCGAACAGCTCTGTTAAAAAATATTACTAAAATTAAACGGGATCTTTCTTAACATTGCTTTCTCATTTTGGTCTTATTTTTACTGCTATGTTCAAAAGTATTTAAAATTAAACTGGAATATTTTTCAACTGCTTCTATGCTTTGATCTTACTTTTACTCTTCTGTTGAACTGCAAGATAGTTTATTGCTTTCCACATACATTCTGTGCACAGGGAATCTACCCAGAGACTCTTTCATGAGGCCCCAAACCTTATGGAAAAAATTGAACCAGAGATGTGCTACCTTTGACAGCTGCCCTCGGATGAAGCATCTTGGTGGTTTCTGCGAGGGCAGAGGTCTTGTCTACCTCATTTATGCTTGCACAGTGACTAGAATTTGGTAGGGGCTCAATAAATATTCACTGAATATATAAATGAATTGAACAAATCTTTTCTTGCTGAATCATGTGTTACATACCATATTTTCCATGTATAATGCACATTTTTTTGCCCACATTTTTTAAGGACAAATAAGGATGTGCATTATACATGGGTAGTACTAATTCTATATCTATATAAATATTTTTTCTTTAATTTGTGCTTATGTGTTAAAAATGTCACCCTGGAAAGCAATAACAGGGCCGGGCATGGTGGCTAATGCCTCTAATCCTAGCATTCTGGGAGGGCGAGGTGGGTGCATTGCCTGAGCTCATAGGTTCTAGACCAGCCTCAGCAAGAGTGAGACTCCCATCTTTAAAAATAGCCGGGCATTGTGGAGGGTGCCTCCAAGCTACTTGGGAGACTGAGGCAAGAGAATTGCTTGAGCCCAAGAGTTTGAGGTTGCTGAGACCTGTGATGCCTTGGCCCTGTACCAAGGGCGATTGAGTGAGGCTATCTCAAAAACCAAACCAAACCAATTAAAAAGAAAACAAAAGAAAGCAATAACAGTATTTGCATGCAAACTAATACCTTGGAATACAGTATTCACACCCCCTCTGCCTGGCCCCGCCATTCCTAGCTGCCCCATCACCACTGTTGCCGCCATCTTGGAAGCAGACATGCTCCCAATAGCCACGCAAGGGTTAGCAGGGAGACCGTGGTGACAGGAAGGCAGGGGAGCTGCACAGTGGCTTTGCCTTCTGTTCAAGAGGTGTGAGGCACAGAGCTGCCACTGAGAGCAAGTCCAGGTGGCAGGTGAGTGTGGTCCAGACGACCCAAGTGCCTGATCTCCCCCAAATGTCCCCTCCTGGCCAATCCTCTTCCCAGGGGGCGAACCTCAGACTGGGGCCAACTCCACTAGAGATAAGGCAGCTGGGAAAGGGCAGCGATCTACCATCAGGAGCCTGGGGCAGGCAGGGCTGGCTCCTGGGCTGTAAGCCCACTGCGGTCCTCACTGCAGCAGCTGTGGCCATGTTCTCAGAAACAGATGTGAGTGGGATTAGGCAATGAGAGGACATGGGCAGGAGGATGGGCTAGAAGGGAACAGCTGGGGGAGGTGAAGTGCTCAAGTCACCTGGACCACTCTTTGTTCTCTACAGAGGCTGGCTCCGCACCTCGTGCCTCTTGGGAGACACGCCACCACACGGCCACTTCTGCCCTCCTTTAAAAAATCAAAATGAAAGATTTTTTCCTGAAAATTTTGGCCGAAAATGTGAGTGCCCATTATACAGGGAGCTCAATATACGCGGAAAAATATGGTATAGCTCGTCTTCACCAAATAATGCTGACTCGTTTTCCAAGTTGACTGTACCACTTTATCTTTTCCAATCGCAGGACCTTCTTGGACAGGTCTTTTAATTTTCTTACCTCTTCTGTTCTCTTTTTTGGAGTATTTCTTTACTCTCTACCCATTTTTTTTAAATTTACAAGGCCTTTTATTACTATGTGAATATTCCTTTTTAGTATTCTGTTATGTTTGGTAAATGTAATATATTCTTTTAAGTCTCTGATGATGTTAAAAGAATTTTTAGATTTTCTTCTTTGGTATGTTCTGTTTTCTCCTTTTTTAACATTGGTTTGTTTGTTTGTTTTGATCTCTATATTTTATATTAGGATCTTTCCTCGGATTGACTGGTAATCTTTGGTTGTCTGCTTAAATTTAAGAGTGGAGATGGGTACACCATTATTCAAAGAACAGGTTTTGTCATGAATACTAATAAATAGGCTTATTCCAAGTTTATCTGTAAAAAAAAAAAAAGAGTGGGAACAGGTGATTTGAAGCTCCAACTTCATGGGTAGCACTTGTTGACCATGAACTTCACTATAGGGTGATTCACCAGAATGTTTAGCTGGGAAACCTTCAATGTAAAAATCTTTAGGTCTTACCTCTTGAGCTGGTCATATCCCCTGAGAAGTTTCTCCCATTTTCCTGCCTGGGAGGTTAAATGCCTGGATTCCAGTGTTCTTGGGACCCCATAGAAGCAGCTGGATGGGGACTTAGCATTCAGAGGGGATACCTGGATTTCATCTTTCTGTTTCTAGTCCAGGACTCCTTCCCTCAGCTCTGCCTGGCATTTCCCTTTCCAATGACTTCTCTCCTTTCAGAGAATAAACCTCTAATCTTCTACCAATGTGAGATAGGGAAGCTAAATCTCTAGTTGCTTCTTTCCATCGGTCTTTCATATTTTATAGTGGCCTCACCATTCACTTCTATTTCAGTGGTAACTGATGACTCCAGTTCAGGGCTGCCCCACTCTTCATAATTCTGAGGACACCTCTCTCACATAGTGGACATTATGGATTTGCGTGTTTATTATGACAAATTTCTGGCAGATGGCTGCAAGGGGTCTTGAGAAAAAGACTAGTCCTAATTCACACACAGGTGCAGCACGGACCAGCAGCAGCCCTGCTCCAATTCCTTGGCCTTTTGAGAATTCAGTGGGTATGTCCCGCTGGAGCATGTCTTTCCCCACTGCCAACTTAAGACCTGCCTTCCCAGGCAGCAAAATTAGTAGCAACTGGTCCATCTGTTTTCCATTTCCTGAAATTTCAGTGTATTTTTTTTCTTTCCTCTTGTTCCTATGGGTCTATATCTTTTCTTTAAAAAAAAAAAAAATCTCTTCTCTATAGTTTAAGGAGGGTTTCATAAAAAGTAAGATTAGACATATGCATTCAATCTGCCATGTTTGTTTCCAAGTCCACAAAAGTAGCATAGACAGAAGATTACTGGAGACTTTGTGGGGAATTCATTTCTCAAAATTCAAGCCTCCTTTGCCAGAGTTATAGCCAAGGGTTTATGGATAGAAAGGTACTTGCTCAGAAAATGTTTTTTCATTTAAAAATTTATCTTAGGTGAGGCGTGGTGGCTCACTCCTCTAATCCTAACACTCTGGGAAGCCGAGGTGGGTAGATTGCTTGAGCTCAGGAGTTCAAGACCAACCTGTGCAAGAGACCCCATCTCTAAAAAGTAGCTGGGCATTGTGGTGGGCACCCATAGTCCTAGCTACTCAGGAGGCTGAGGCAAGAGGATCGCTTGAGACCAAGAGTCTGAGGTTACTGTGAGCTGTGATGCCATGGCACTCTACCAAGGGTGACATAGTAAGACTCTGTCTCTGTCTCAAAAAAAAATTATCTTAAGGAAGTAATGCATTTCCTTTTTTTTTTTTTTTTTATGAGACAGAACTTCGAGCTGTCACCCTGGGTAGAGTGTCGTGGCATCATGGCTCACAGCAACCTCCAACTTCTGGGCTCAAGTGATTCTCCTGCCTTAGCCTCCCAAGTAGCTGGGACTACAGGCACCTGCCACAACACCCGGCTATTTTTTGGTTGCAGCCATCATTGTTGTTTGGCGGGCCTGGGCTGGATTTGAACCCACCAGCTCAGGTGTATATGGCTGGTGCCTTAGCCACATGAGCCACAGGCACTGAGCCTGCATTTCCTTAAGATGCGTGCATTTAGCTATAATGGATGTTCATTACAGTGTTGTTTATAATTAAAAAATTTAAAAACAAAGCAATGTACCAAAGGAGATTTTTAAGGCATGGTGAGTCAATTTAACATCTATTAAAAATCAGATTGTGAAAAAAAACCATATTGTGGATGAACAGTTCTTGACATGGATGTATGATATACCCTTTAAATGATAAATCAGGTCACTAAACAACTTGATCACACGAAAATAAATTTGTAAAATGTTTATATAAATATATGCCTAGATAAAAATTATGGATGAGTAGAGTATACAAATGACAGTGGACTTATGGGTGATTATTTTTCTTTTTGCTTATCTGCATTTTAGACTATTTCTACATTGTGTTTTAAAAATGTGAACAAAATAAAAAAGTCTTTATTAATTTTAGTTAATATTGTCATGTCTTCATAGATGGGACCTCATAGTAAAAACAGTCAGCCATACTTAATTCTGTCCCTGGATTTTGGGAGGCCACCAGAAGCTGATCCATTGGGCTGCCTTATCTTGATCTTATGAGAAATTGTCTCTTCTTGGTCACTTATTTATTTATTTATTTCAGATAGGGTCTTGCTCAGTCACCCAGGCTAAAGTGCAGTGGTGCAATCAGATTTCACCGTAACTTAAATCTATAACCTCCAAACTCAAGCAATCCTCCCACCTTAGTCTCCGCAGTAGCTAGGACTACAGGCTCATGCCACCATGCCCAGTTATGTTTTTTTATTTTTTGTTGTAGAGATAGGGTCTTACTCTGTTTCCCAGGCTGGTCTCAAACTCCTGCCTTCAAGTGATCCTCTCTCCTTGACCTCCCAGAGTTTTAGGATTACAGACATGAGCCATCATACCTGGTCCCTCAGCGACTTTTCAATACAATTTGAAGGCCCCTCTCTATAAAATCCCATAGAGATATTTATTTTGCAGCTCACTGTTCGGAAGTTTTATTTTCCCTGTGAATCTGGCATGCCTCCTTCTTTCTGATTATGCAACTGACTGAATTCCCTTCTCCATGGGTTTCTAAGAAACCCAAAGCCATTGTTAAGGTCACGTCCTGCAACTTCATCATCTCCTGTGGCTTCTCTGATTGTGCTCTTTATCGGGTCATAATTTTTTTCTAATTTTATCTCCCCTGCTCCTGAGATCCTACTCTCCTCTTATCATTTCAGTTTTCATTTCCAGCAGCCTCAAGTCTTTGGTGATGAAGAGGTGTATATATAAACAAAAGCCAAACAAATAAATAGTTAACATTTGTATCTTTGTTGGCACACTATACCGTGTTGACTCAGAATGTGCTTGGTACTTTTCGTGGTATCAGAGTCCATGTCACTGGTCCCACCCAGCTGTTGCGCCACCAGCAGGTGTTTCTGACACAAACATCTAGCTGTGGGCTATTTCGCAGACACGATGGGTATGGCCGGTGGAGAGTAAACAGGTCACAGTGGCTGTCAGAGGACCCAAGGACCTGGTGTCCTGGCTATGGCTAGAGCTGGCCCTGCCAGTGCAGGGGCAGGAGAGGAAGGAAACAGAAGGACATGTTTACAAGCAGGATGGGACGAGGAAGGAGAAGTGGACCCTGCTCCATCACAGAGGTGATGACTTGGCAGCTAGACCTGGCCTTGGCTGTCCTTTCCCTGGCTGACCCTGAGCTACTGTTCGTGTACCCAGACAAGCTAACACATGGACCTGGCCTCCCTATATTTCAACAGCCTTCTTTCTCCCAAATTATAACCCCTCAGTAAGGGGGTGGATAGGATCTGGTATTCTGCTGAGGACTGTGGGTCCCTGCCTTCTTGCAATAAGAAATGTAGAGGCTGTTTGTTGTGGTTCTGGTCTTAGACCTGAGCTCTCTCTCAGCTCCCAGGCATGAGTGTACTGCACATGGAATCTGGAGTCATATAGACTTGGAATTGGCTGAGGGCAAGACTTTGAGCAAGGCTGGGCATGGTGGCTCAGGCCTATAATCCTAGCACTTTGGGAGGCCGAGATGGGTGGATTGCCTGAGCTCAGGAGTCCAAGACCAGCCTGAGCAACAGCGAGACCTCGTCTCTGCTGAAAATGAAAAATTGAGGCAAAAGTGTCACTGAGTCCAAGAGATCAAGGTTGCTGTGAGCCATGATGCCACAGAATTCTACTGAGAGTGACTGAGTGAGACTCTATTTAAAAAAAAAAAACAAAACTATTTTGAGCAAGATACTGAATGTCTCTGAGCCTCAGTTTCTCTGTAAATAAAATGACGGTAACAGCTTATTGACTCGAGCATTGCAGACAATGAAGGTAAATAAATACTGGGCATGCGATAGCTGCTCTATTGAGAGATTATTGTCATTAAATCTTTTCAGACACTATTGGGCTGGACTGTGGAAGGCAGAGAGACCTGCTGTGTGCCCAGGCTTCCCGCTCTGCTTCCCACCACCATCCTCCAGCCATGATGAGCCCTTCATCATTTTTCCAGTATGCTAGATTAGAGCTTTCATCTTTTTCTCTGAACTGTGCAGGGTGCCCAGCACACAGAACATGGTCGCAGCCCTCCAGGTCCCAACTAGATTGCTTCCAGGCCAGTTACCGCCTTCATTAAGGCTTTGGATACATTTGATGTGTCATTAACCCCTCTTCTAGGCCCCAAACATAAGGCCTGGGGACCCCACCCCCAACCTCCTTTCCTGTTTCGTTCTTTGCTTAGTCTCCCTGTCCAGCATCTCAAAAGTCTATCCCTCCCAGTTTTCCCACTGCCTTCAGCATCTGCAGCCCAGCCTAGAGCCCTCCCTCCACCTCCAGGCCTCCACTGCACCCTGGCCCCTGGCAGCTCCCCAGCCTTCCATGGTGGGGTCTGCTTGCTCTCAGGCTGGGTGGCTCTTTCTGGACCGTTACCTCTTTGAGGCTGGTACTGTCTGACTGTCCTCTCTGGTGACCTCAACATCTGTCCAACGCCTCACCTCTCAGGTCTCCGACCTCCTTCCTCTGACCACATGTGCACACCAAAGTCCCCAAGCGGCTCCACCTCTGGCCCCTTCACCTCCAACATCCTCTTTGCCAGGCCCCAAGCTGGTCCTGGCTTCTGCCTCCCAACCAATAAGTCACTCGCAGCACTGGGGACCCTTGTCCACTTGTCCTCTGTCCCTCACTGGCCAAACCTTGTTTAGCATCAATCTAGTGTCTGCTTTTTCAGCTTCGCCCCGTAGAGCTTTCTTAGAGAAAACAATGCTCTGATGTAGCCACTACAAATTCAAGGGCTCTGCTTTAAGTGGGCCCTTACGCCTTTGACATGTTCCAAGTCCCCTCCTGTCTTCATTTCTCCGCAGTTCCCCACCATCAGGGGTCCACATGAGCTTCCGCCAGCTCACCAGGAGACTCTGTGCACAAAACCAAGGGCTGCTCTTCAGATAAGCTCTTCTACCATCTCTCACAAGAGAGTAGAGTGAGGAGCCTCAAAATTTAATGTATCATGTTTTTCTTCTTATTTTTTTTTCATACAAGAAGCCCAGTCTCCAACAATGCCTAGTTTTCCCCAGTGGAGAGACCCACTCCTTTGTCCTTTCCAGAGAGTAAGTCTCTAGGTTGTTTTGTTTTGTTTTGTTTTGAGACTGAGTCTTACTCTGTTGCTCTGGGGTTGAGTGCCCTGTGGTGTCAGCCTAGCCCACAGCCTCCCAAATAGCTGGGACTATAGGCACGTGCCACCATGTCCAGCTAATTTTTCTATTTTTGGTAAAGATGGGTCTCGCTCTTGCTCAAGCTGGTCTCAAACTCCTGAGCTGGAGCAATGCAACCACCTTGGTTCCCAGAGTGCTGGGATTACAGGCAGGAGGCACCGTGCCTGGCCAAGCCTCTGGCTTTCTGCTGCGTGGGGGCAGGGTGGTAACATAGCTGAGCAGACTTAAAGAAGACGGCTGCTTCTCAAACAGACTCTTGACCAGTTGCCATATTTTTAGCCCCATGGTCACCCACTTTTCCAGAACAATCTGTGTATGCTAACACTGGAGCTTTTGGGGAGTTTTGTTGTGCGAATCAGGGGGCTTCTGGCTTTCTCCACTGTAACTTCAAAATTCATCTCAGTTGCTCCTGGTTACTACTATTTGACCATTTGGCAGCTTTTCAACTTCCAAAATGTTGCTTTTGCCTCCTTTTCTATCTTGTGGGTTGATGCATTTTTTAAAAAAAGTGCACTTTGACGCCATCTTATTGTGATTTCAGAAAATAGTGAAGGCTAATGCATACAATCAATCCATCCTCTCACTAGAAGTCAATCAGATGCTCTTTAGTTTCTTTTCCCAATATGCTAGTTTTAAAGTTACCCATTCTTTCTATTCTTTTAATGGGTTATCCTTAAAATTTTAATATTCTTGTCTGACCTAACAAAGTCTAAAGATAATCAATATTCCTATCTTCCTCCTGAATAATGCAAAGACTGCAGAGTGCTTTAACTTTGATCTCTCCTTTCCCACTTCCATGTTACTTCGGTCAAATTTTTAATTCCTCCTTATTTTTAACACCAAAAGAGTCCCTTCATCGATATTTGTTTTTTGAGCCCCCTAAGCACATGGTAAGCACTGGGGTAAGTACTGAAAATGTAGTCGTGAATAAGACAAACTGCACATAAATATATTTAGTTAGGCAGAAATCTATTAAGTTGCCAGGAATTGACCAATTTTTAGTAATAACTAATATCATGGGGGGTGTTTTTCTCTAATGCTTTTTTGATTTACCTAAACATTTACTAATTTCATTACTCCCCATGTTTCTCTTTGTCTCACTTCTTTTTTCTGGGGTTTGTTTCCCTTTCAGATTTTAAGTAGTGCTTTCCGTGAGGATCTGAGTAGTAAACGTTCTTTCTCTGAAATTAACTTCTAATTCTCAATAGTTCACCTGTGTATATATAATTCTTGGTTGACAATTTATCTTTTAGTCTTTTGATGATACATTGCTGATAAGTCAGTTGTCAGTTTAATCATACTTCAGTTGTAGATAATTAGTCTTTTTCTTTTGTTGATTTTAAGATATTGTCTTTGATGCTCTGCAGATTCACCATGATGGGTCTTGGTTTGGATTGTTTTTAATTTCTCCTCCCAGAACTCACAATACTTCATGTAACTGAAGATTCAGGTCACATTTTGTTCAATTTTTAAATTTCTCAGCCATCAACCTGTCCATCCAGGCCATTGCCTGTCCATGGCCCCTCTCATCTCTTCATGGAAATTCTATGAGCATATATTGGACCTTCCCATTCTGTCCACCATGCTTGTTGACTTCCTATCTTTCACCTTTTAATAATGTTTCTATGATTCTTTCTAGTGATTTCTCAGATCTACTTTCTAGTTTACTAATTCTCTCTCCAACTGTAGATAAATGAATGTTATATATTAATGACTGTTTTTCACTTACAGACATTCTCTTTATTTTTCTTTTCTTTTCTTTATTTATTTTTTCCTCTTTTTCTTTTTGCAAATAGAACTTCTTTCAAAACAAACAAAATGCTTACAAGGGTTCACCAGTTACTTGTATTTTAATGCTAAGTATAAATACCTTTCTTTTTGAAGTATATTTGAGATACATATTGATTTTTTGGAAACAGACCTCTATTAAGGCTTGGTGAAAGAAGTATAAACAATATAGAAAGGCTCCACCATATCCATGTCCCTGGGGTGTTCTGAGATGGCATCCTGGAACCCTGAGTAAAGACTGCTGCCTGGCAGTTTACTCTTGAGTTTTAGAGGCTACAGAGGCATAACGATCAGATGAAATGTGCTCAATCGCGAGTTTTTTTTTTTTTTTGAGACAGAGTCTCACTTTGTCACCTTTGGTAGAGCCATGGAGAAAATCTGAATACGTAGTATATGTTAGATGATTTAAGCAATTACATTGGCATTAGGGTGGGCACCTGTAGTCCCAGCTACTGGGAGGCTGAGGTGAGTAGATGGCTTGAGCTCAGGAGATGGAGACCAGCTTAAGTAAGAGTGAGACACCTCTTTCATAGAGACATTTCTATCAAAAGTAGAAAACCTAGCCGGTCGTCATGGCAGGCACCTATAGTCCTAGGTACATGGGAGGCTGAGGCAAGAGGATCACGTAAGCCCAAGAGTTTGAGGTTGCTGTGAAGTACGACACTCTGTCTCAAAAAAAAAAAAAAGGAAGAAAGAAATTATATTGATTTTCATAGGCATGGTAATGATATTGTTCTTATATAAAAGTGTCCTTATTCTGCACAATGTGTGTGGAAGTATTCAGCGTGGTCACTCTGGCTGCAATTATTTCAAGTGGTTTTATACACAAAGCACACGGCACAGTCATGGACATATACCTCCAACCAATCCAAACATGTCAAATGCTAAAACTGTATAAGATGCATCGCCCAGGGAAGCATGAACATGTCTAGTATTCACCCATTCTAGCAATCTAGGGTTGGTCAGAAAAACAGAAGCCATGCCAATGAAAGGCTTTAATGTACCAAAGTAAAGATTTCTAAAACTGTTGGAAGGGCTGGAGGACCTTGCAGTCCCAAAGGAGTGATTCTCAGAATCTCACTTGTAAGTGGCTACAAATGAGAATGTCACCTACTTGTCTCAATCTGCAATACCAATGCATGTGATTCCTATGAAGGCCAGCCGGAAGCTGCTTTAAACCCCAAGTGTGGTCATGCTTCTGGCTGTAATGGCCAATGAAAAGTAGGGGCCTCTCCTCTTCCACTTCACACCACCTGACTTGAACCCAGGCCCATAAAAAGAAGGGGATTCTGGGAACTGTAGTTTCTAATAGCTTTTCTGAATCACAGAAAGGACCTTACTAGGAACAGTGATTTGAAACAGACAAGCCAGAGCAGCTATATTTTGTAACATAATCTCTTTCAATTTGAATTGCCAAAAAAAAAAAAAAAAAATTAGAGAGCCAGAAGTGCTTTTTTTTTTTTATTTTGAGACAGAGCCTCAAGCTGTCGTCCTGGGTAGAGTACCATAGCATCACAGCTCACAGGAACCTCCAACTCCTGGGCTCAAGCGATTCTCTTGCCTCCACCTCCCAAGTGGCTGGGACTACAGGCACCTGCCACAACGCCCGGCTATTTTTCGGTTGCAGTCGTCATTGTTGTTTGGCTGCCCGGGCTGGATGCGAACCCACCAGCTCAGTTGTATGTGGCTGGTGCCTTAGCCGCTTGAGCCACAGGTGCCAAGCCCAGAAATGCTTTTCTTATTGTGGAAAAATAGACACAATATAAAACCATTTTAACCGATTTTAAGTGTACAACTTAGACATATTAAGGACATTTGCACTGTGTGTAGCATCATCACTATCCATCTTCAGAACATTTTCATCTCTCCAAACAGTAATTCTGTACCCATCAAAAAATAACTCCTTATTTTCCACTTTCCCTTCACCCTGGGAAGTGTAATTATACTTTCTATCTCTACAAATGTGATGATTCTAGACCCTTTAGACAAGTGGAATCACAAATTTGTCCTTTCGTAATTGGCTTATTTCACTTACCATAATGTCTTTCAGGTTCATCTAAATATTACAATTTCTTTTTCTTTTCTTTTCTTTCTGCTTTTTTTTTTTTTTTTTTTTGTAGAGATGGAGTCTCACTTTACCGCCCTCGGTAGAGTGCCATGGCATCACACAGCTCACAGCAATCTCTGGCTCCTGGGCTTAGGCAATTCTTTTGCCTCAGCCTCATGAGTAGCTGGACTACAGGTGCCTGCCACCATGCCTGGCTATTTTTTTTGTTGCAATTCGGCTGGAGGCTGGGTTTGAACCCACCACCCTGGGTATACGGGGCTGGCACCCTACTCACTGAACCACAGGTGGCATCCCACAATTTCACTTTTTAAGGCCATTGTATGGACATACCACATTTTGTTTATTCAACTGTTGATGGACATTTGGGTTATTTTTACCTTTTGGTTATTGAACAGAATAATGTTTCTTTAAACATGGATGTATAAATATCTGTCCCAGTCCCTGTTTTCTGTTCTTTTGGATATATACTCAAAAGTGGAATTTCCGGATTGTATGGCAATTCTATGTTTACTTTTTTGAGGAGCAGTCACACTGTTTACCACGGTAGCACTATTTTACATTCCCATCAGCAACACACAAGGGTCCAACTTCTTCACATTCTCACTGATACTTATTTTCTACCTTTTTAAAGTTTTTTAAAAAAGTAGCAGCCAACCCAATGTGTGTGAAGTGGCTAGGAATGCTTCTTTCAAGAATAGAGACAGAAAACCATTGAACGTGACTTCAGCTGTGCTCAATCTGCCATACTGGGATGCCATTAATTCTTCATTCTTGAAATCTTGCCTTCCTTGGTGTGTAAGAGGGCTGCAAGTCATTCTCATGTCTTCCTTATCAACTTTGTCCTCAGCTATAGGAGACCTGATATTAAAAAATCCTTATTGAGATTTCATTCACATAAAAGTCACTATAATTTAATGGTTTTATTATATCCCGAGATTTGCACAACTATCATCACGATCTAAGTTTAAAACTTTTCTCATCAACCTTAAACAAAATTCCATACCTATTAGCAGTTATTCTGCCTTTCTTCCCAACGAACCCCCACCCCCACTCCGCCAACTCCTTCCTACAGTCCTAGGCAACAACTAACCTACTTTCTGTCTCTATAGATTTGTCTTTTCTGGAAGTTTCATATAAGTGGAATTATGTATGTGGTCTTTTGTGATTGGCTTGTTTTATTTATTTTTTTGAGGCCCACCTGTGTTGTAGCATGTGTCAGTATCCCATTCCTTATTATTGCCAAATAATACTCCATTATACGTTATGCCACATTTTGTTTATCCATTCATAGTTGATGGACAGTTGGGTTATTTCCATTTTTGACCATTATGAACAATGTGGCTATGGACATTCACAAACGAGTTTTGTGGGTGTGATGTTTGCCTTGGGTTAATACCTAGGAGTGGAATTGCTAGATCACAGGGGGACTCCATATTTAACCACTAAGTCACTGCTAAACTCTTTTCCAAAGCAATTGCACCATGTCACATTCCCACCAGCAACGTATGAAGGTAGACTCCCTGATTTTTAATTGGGCAGTAGACTCATGGCCATTCAAAATATAGATAATGATTCCCAAGAATAGATGCAAGTTCTCCATACTTTATAGGTAGCATGACTAGTTTTGACCAGTGGAGTGGGAGAAGAAGTTATGATTTTGCCATTAACAGAAGGGAGAGTAGGGAGGCAATCAGCTGCTTCAGGATGAAGCTAAGTATCTCCTTCCCAGCCACTGGCTGCCAGAAACTCATTGAAGTGGACAACGAATGAAAACTTCCTACTCTCTATGAGAAATGTCTGGCCACAGAAGTTGCTGATGCCGCTCTTGGTGAAGAATGGAAGGGTTATGGGGTCTGAATCAGTGGTGGGAATAACAAGCAAGGTTTCCCCATGAAGCAGGTGTCTTGACTCATGGCGGGTCTGCTTGCTGCTGAGTAAGGGGCATTCCTGTTATTGACCAAGGAGAACTGGAGAAAGGAAGCACAAGTCGATTTGGGGTTGTGTTGTGGATGCCAACCTGAGCGTTCTCACCTTGGTTATTGCAAAAGAAAGGGGGAGAAGGCTATCCCTGGATTGACCAATACTACGGTACCTTAGGCATCTGGGGCCCAAAAAGGAGTTAGTAGAATCCACGAACTTTTCAAACTATCTAAAGAAGATGATGTTAGCTGATGTATTGTGAGAAAGCCCTTAAACAAAGAAGGTGAGAGACCAAAGACCAAAGCACCCAAGATTCAGCATCTTGTAACTCCATGTGTCCTGCAACATAAACACCAGTGTATTGCTCTGAAGAAACAGCGTACTAAGAAAAATAAGGAGGAGGCTGCTGAATATGCTAAACTTTTGGCCAAGTGAATGAAGGAGGCCAAAGAAAAGCACCAGGAACAGATTGCCAAGAGATGCAGGCTGTCCTCTCTGAAAGCTTCCACTTCTAAGTCTGAATCCAGCCAAGATTAAGATATTATGGGTAACAAATAAACGAGATCATATCTTAAAAAAAAAGAAGGGAGAGTGCACTTTCCTCCCCCCTTCCACCTTCCATGGGGACATGGTGGTGAGCTATCTTAGAGTATGGGGACAAGGATGACACATAGGGATGGAAGAGCCTCCAAACGCTGGACAGCTTGGTGGAGCAGTCTGCTAAACCAGCACACATTTTTGTGTGGGAGAAAAAATATATGTCTAATTTGTGTAAGTCACGGTTATTTTGGGTCTCTCTCAGACTAGCCAGATTTCTAATTTAACCAGTACACTTACTATGATTCTTCTCTCTTTTGATGATACTTCTCTGATGGGATCTCTTGTAGGTGGGAGGTGCTCCTCCAAGCACCAAGTGAGAATACAGACCCTCTCCCTCCCTCCAGGAATGGTGCCATCTTGGGAGAAAGTATGGAGAGCTTGCATCTACCCTTAATTGTCCTCTACCAGAAGGGACCCACTTTTTTCCTGCTCCTAGCCCACTGGCCAGAGCTAATCATTTGGTCCACCCTCATTGTAAAGGAGTCTGGGAAATGTAGGGGAATGCATGGACTTTTGGAGAGCATAATTTTCTCCACCAACAGCTTCTTGTGGAGGTCATTTCCTCCCAGATTTCTCATAAACACTGGAGTTTTCTGACCTTAGTTCTGTTCTTTTCTTCTGATACATACTCCTTGGGTTATCTCATCCACTCCCAAGTCTTCCACTGTTATAGGCCAATGACTCCCAAAACTCAGTCTCCAGCTGAGACCTCTCTCCTGAGCTCCAGACATCTATACGAACTACCAGAGCATCCCCAGAGGATGGCCTTCGGGTACAAGGCAACACCAGCAAGTAGGTACAAATAATAATCAAAATCCAAATTTTCAGGAGGGTGCAGTGGCTCATGCCTGTAATTCTAGCACTCTAGGAGGCCGAAGCAGGAGGATCCTTTGAGACCAGTCAGAGCAAAGCAAGACCCCATCTCTACTAAAAAAAAAAAAAAAAAAAAAAAAAAAAAATAGAAAAATTAGCTGGGCACCATGGCATGATTGTAGTCCCAGCTACTCAGGAGGCTGAGGCAGGAGGATCACTTGAACCTAGGAGTTTGAAGTCGCAGTGAGCTATGATGCCATGGCACTCCAGCCTGGGCAACAGAGTGAACTTCTGTCTCCAAAAAAAAAAAAAAAATCCAAATTGTCTCAGCTCTGTGCTCCCATGTTCTTCATGCTTGAAAACACACCCTTCCAAAATACTCTCAAGTCTCCCTTCTCTTTCGTAGTTCCTGTTGATTTTTTCTTTTCAAATGCATTTTATCTTAGGAGGCCTCTCAGCTATTCTGCAAATAGACCTCAACTAGGCTTGCCCTCTGTCCATCAGAGAGCCAGCTTAGGTTCCAGTAAGGACTCCTGTTAAACTGAACTCCAATCTGCTCTTCCTCCAGTAGGCTCCTGTTGTTGGGGAAAGGAAGACTCATCTACCTAGTTGCCCAGAACCCTGGGAATCATCTGAATTCTTCTACCCCTTTACCTCCCTCATCCAATCAGTCACCAAGTGCTGTTAATTCTACTGCCTTAATATCCGTCAGATATATATTTATCTACCAACCCTCACTACCATGTCGTCCTTATCCCTTCATTACAGGATTATTTACCGGGATTGCTGAAATAGCTCTAAATAGTCTCTCTACCTTCTGTCTTGCCATCCTCCTGAGTTACTTTTCATCATGTGCCCTTCAGTGACTGCTTGTATAAGGCAGTGAAATTGGAGCTATGCCGTGAGGACTAGGAAAATCCATTCTTTTCTTCTTCCTGAGTAACAAAGTCCTTTTTTCAGCTGGACATACGGCCACCTGGAAGAAAAACGACATTTCCCAGCCTTCTAACAGCCTCTTAGTTAGTTAGTCAGCTAACTGTAGCCTACATTCATGAGAGAGAAAAATAATAATCCACTTTGTTTAAGCTATTTCTGTTCTCTTCCTTTTCTTTTCTTTCTTGCAGCCAGGCTGAAGACAAACTAAGTATGAAAAAATGAATATATATTCACCTAGTGATAGGTTATTTCAAGCTGTGGGAATAGAATGTATACAGGATTGGGGTCCTAAAAGAGGTGTTGTGCTTGGGGAATGCCAAGGTTTTCTGTGTCCGGTGATGAGACTGGAAATGAGTTGGGACAAGCTATCATAGAGGATGAGTTGAAATGGCAGCGCCGTGGCCGAGTGATCCATTGCAGGGGCGGGAGACAACTGGGGTTGTGACGATGGTGGAAGTGGAGGAGAGGGCGTCCATCCAGTACATACCGAGGGGTGAGAATCAGGAGTACTCGGAGTAGGCATGTCGTCAGAGAAGGATGTGGCCTTTCTGGCTTGCCTGTCTCAGGGGCCTTGTGGGTGGAATTCAGTCTTTCTCCTCTTGCTCCAATTCTCTGGGCCCTGAGTCCCTAGCCCAGATGCCTCTTACCATCTCATCTCCACCGCCTGGCTTCCCCGGCTTGCTCCAGGGTTATTTCCAAAAGCAGGATGGGGGAGGTCTTTACCCCTATGAATGCTGGCTCTTACCAGGCTGTCTGAGTAGCCCATGCTGCAGCTGTCAAAGGCTGCTGAGGTCCTGGTTGGCAGTTGGTCACTGTTGCCGTCTGGCCAGCTGGGGCACAGTGCCTCTGGGTAGTTGTGTAAGAGAGGGGCCCTCAGCAGACAAACAGGCTCCTCTCTGTTGATGGGCCAGCCAGCAGGTCAGTGAAGGTCTTGGGGCTTGGGGGGAACTGGGTGAGGAGTTCAGCCCCATCCATAGAGAGGCTTTCCAGGAAGGCTTCTCTACTGAGAAAGCCTCCTGATACTGAGGCACTCATTAACCCTCTGGGTGCCAGGACAAGGGCAGGAGGTGAGCTCTGGGAGGCAGCTGAGGTCAACCTTCTTTGAACTTCCACGTGGTATTTACTCAGAACAATTGTTCCCAGAAGCCCAGGCCCCTGGAGTATAAAGCAGAATATCTGTTCCCTGTGCTCAGAACAGAGCAGGTGAGCAGCCAGGGCAGAGGGAGTGAGGTTGGAGTCATAAGGGAGGAAACTGTAAGGGGCCTCAGGAGAGCGCTGGTACAGGGGACACCAAGACTTCCTCTTCGAGCACTGGGGAGGAGTTGCTTCTCCCTCCTTGATGTGCCTCAGTTTTCCCACCATGACATGAGAGGCAGGAAGGCAGCATGCAGGGGAGAGGTGTCACAGGAGTCCAGGGAGCTGCTCCTGGGGTCTGGGAATGGGGTGGAGGTGGGAGGGAGGCTCTGCAAAGCTCCCTACTGTGGACTGAGGTGAGAAAGGAGCAGCTGTCGCCATGTCTGAGGACACCCTTCCCTCCCAGCCTCTTGGATTCACCTGGATCAGTCTTCTTGAGTCCCAACAGCTCTGTGCTCTGGAGACCCCAAGGAAGGGCTAACAGGATTTGGGGCAGGTTGCCCTGAGCAAGTTCCCTAGGCTGTATCCCTGCTGTTTCTTCTCTGCTCTAACCAGGCCTCCTTCCTTCTCAGGATTGGTAATGGCAAGCATGGCTGCAGCTGTCACCTGGGTGCTGGCTGTCCTGTCAGGTGGGTCTCTGACCTTGACTCAATGGGGAGTGTGCTGGAGGCTGTACTGAGTGGCCTGTGCACCGTGGGAGAGGAGAACCCAGCCCCTAATCACCCCATCCCTATTTGCAGCGCTTTCAGCCACACAGGCCAGGAAAGGCTTCTGGGACTACTTCAGCCAGAGCAGTGGGGACAAAGGCAGGATGGAGCAGCAGAAGCTGGCCCGGGAGCATGTGTGAGTGGCCAGGGCAAGGGGTGTGGGGCAGGGAAGAGAGTGGGGTGATGTGTTGTTCCTGATTCTTCAACCTCCATGGTCCTCACTGAGACACAAGAACAGGGGTGGGGCTACCTCTGCCCTACCCCCTCTGTCAGTCCAGGGCTCTTCAGCGTCCCCTGCCCACAGCCCTCTCCTTCACATAGCTAAAGCTGCTGGTCCCTGCTGAGGCATGGGGTCTGGATCAGCAGATCCCCAATACAGCTGGGGCATGGGGTCTGGATCAGCAGATCCCCAATACAGCTGAGGCACGGGGTCTGGATCAGCAGATCCCCAGAATGAAAGTTTGGCATGGGAGTCTTGGTGCCTCTGTAGGTGCTCGCATAGTGCTGTGGGCGTGGATTTGCATGTGCGATGTGTTTGTGCTTCAAGTGTGAGGGGTTGAGGCGGGACAGGGCTTAGGCCTAGAGCCCCAGGCCCTGGGGCCATGGCCCTGCATCCTCAGTTTCCCCAGAGGATCTGCACGCCCTGTCTCTGAGACAAAGGAGGTAACGGGAACAGGCGGTCTGATGGCCTGGATGTCTGTCCCCTTCCCCAGGAGCCTGAAAGACAGCCTTGAGCAAGACCTCAACAACATGGACAAGCTCCTGGAAAAGCTGGGCCCTCTGAGTGGGCGGGGGTGGGGGCCTGACCCGGTGGGCATGCGGCAGCAGCTGCAGCAGGAGTTGGAGGAGGTGAGGGCGCGCCTGGAGCCCTACATGGCGGAGGCGCACAAGCGGGTGGGCTGGAATTTGGAGGGTTTGCGACGGCAGCTGAAGCCCTACACGATGGACCTGATGGAGCAGGTGACCCTGCACGCACAGGAGCTGCAGGAGCAGTTGCGCTTGGTGGGAGAAGACGCCAAGGCCCAGCTGCTGGGGGGCGTGGACGAGGCGCGGGGCTTGTTGCAGGAACTGCAGAGCCGCGTGGCGCACCACACTGGCCGCGTCAAGGAGCTCTTCCACCCCTACGCCGAGCGCCTGGTGACCGGCATCCGACGCCAAGTGCAAGAGCTGCACCATAGCGTGGCTCCACACGCCGCCGCCAGCCCCAAGCGCCTCAGCCGCTGCGTGCAGGCGCTTTCACGCAAACTCACGCTCAAGGCCAAGGCTCTGCACGCACGGATCCAGCAGAACTTGGACCAGCTGCGCGAAGAGCTCAGCAATGCTTTCGCTGGCGCCAGTGCAGACGGGACTGAGGAGGGGGCCGGCTTAGACCCCCAGGTGATCTCTGAACAGGTGCGACAGAGACTTCAGGCTTTCCGACATGACACCTTCCAGCAGATCGCTGCCTTCACTCGCGCCATCGACCAGGAGACTGAGGAGGTCCAGCAGCAGCTAGCGCCACCCCCGCCAGGCCACAGCGCCTTCGCCCCCGATTTACAACAAGGCGACAGTGGCAAGGCCCTGAGCAAGCTGCAAGCCCGTCTGGATGACCTGTGGGAGGACATCACCTACAGCCTTAATGGCCAGGGCCACGACCATCTGGGGCAGCCCTGAGGGTCTGCTTGCCCAGGCCCCCTTCCCAGCTCCTTGTCTGGGAAGCCCTGGACCTCCTGCCTGGCTCAGTCCTTGACAGTGGCCTGTTGGGTGGAGGGTGGAGGGTCCTGCACAGGAAAGGCCAGGCCACGGGAAGGGCTGCTGTCCTCAGTACATCCAGCCTCCTGGGACTCCTCATCTGGATGTGTTACACTCACCAGGCTTTGCAAACCCAGCTTCCTGTGCCCTTTTGGGAATCTTCCCTAGCTGCTCCATTCAGGGATGAGGGAGGAGGGGGCAGTGTATGTGCAGGTAATTACCCACAAGCATGTTTGCCATGGTGCTGGAAGTCTGTGCCACTACATCCTGGAGTTAGGGTCTTGTCACTTCCTGATGCCTGGTGGCTACAGCTGGTCCATAGAAAGGAGCACTTGTCACCTCAGGCCTGCAGCCACAGCTTCTGTTAGGTGAACAGAAGGGAGAAAGGAGTGAAATATGATGGGGAGAGCATCTGCTGGCTTTGATGCTGGGGGATGTATGGCAGGGGCTGTGATGGGAGGGGACAGAGCCCTTACTTCCTTACAGAGCTCTGCACTTAAGTATGAGACTGAGCACTCTAAACTGAGGCTTATTAAACTCCCTGGGGAGCATACCATGTGCCCTCCCCCTCTCCAGCCCCTCCCTCCTGACTTCCAGGCTGAAGTCTATAGACTTCTGGCTCAAATGAAATAGATGCTTATGATGGAAGTTTGTCTGCCTGGTGTGACTCTCATTTGGACCATGTCTGAAAGCAGTGGCCTCACCATTGTCCCCAAAGCACCCTCATCATCCAGCCCATTCCCTTGCTGCTCTTTCTTAGTGACTCACTCCCAGGCCAGGTCTATCAGAGGCTCTGTGGCTGAGCTCTGTTTCAGGACTCCTGGCTAGACAACAGCGACCCCATCCCCTTTCTCCAGTACTTCTGCCTGGCACAGCTCCTGCTTTGTTGGCGAGACCTTCTGACAAGGGCTCCCGGTTCCTGGGACTGTGTGGCCCAGACTTCCAAAGAGCCAGATCTATCTCAATTCATATGTCACTTCCCCTAGGATATCCTCTCAGACCCAGGGCAGTTTGTTGCCCCACAGCACACGGTTCTAGAGCCTGAGAGCAAGGGAGGGCGGACCTGGGTTAGGGATCCTGCCTCCATACCTGCATGGTTCACCAGCCTGATTACCACAGGACGGTGTGCATGAAATGCATGCTGTTACTAGAGGAACTGTGGCCGTCAGACTCCTAGGGTGGCCTATCTCCTTTGTTCCTGCCATTCCAGACTTTGAATGGTCTCTTTTTATGACTGACTCTCTTCTTGGGATCTCCAAACTCTCAAATCTTGCCTCCATATACACACTCATCCAGGGCCACCAAAGCTCCTCATAGTTCCCCTGGAAACTGTACAATTGGAGATGAGAGGTTGGGGGGAGGGGAGGAAAGGGTAGACACACCCCTGTCTCTTTGGACTGCCCTGTCCAGCATCTTTTCCTCCTAGCTCAGCCTGCTGGTCTCAGCACCTCCCCCTTGGAGTGCTGACCCACATGAATCTGGGCTCATTATGCCTGCAGGCTCGTTTTTCCTAACACCCTGAATTTAGACTTAAGTGGGTTGTCCCCCGCACAGGGAAAGGAAGTTCTAGAAAGAAAAGTTTCCAAAAAAAGAGGTGTTTTGTTGTTGTTAGGAAACTGGGAAAGGGTGAGTCAGCTAGAGTAGGATGTGGTGAAGATGAGGGGGTGGGGATAAAAATAAAGGTGGTGTGTCTGAGGCTGGAATTTTGGGAGATGCTTATGAGGACAGAAATAGGAGTGGGAAGAACCGAAAGGGACAGACGGATTGACGTACTCAGAGAAGCTGAGCAACCGGGAAAGGGGGACCTAGAGCCCAGCAGTGTCCGGCCCAAGAGTGGAACGAAGCAAACCGAGGTCTGGGAGCATCTCCTTGGGGATACCAGGGACAAGCCAGGCCCCTCGCTCTCAGGCTCTAGAACTCTGTGCTGTGGAGCAACAAATTGCCCTGAGTTTGAGGATACCCTGGGGGAAGTGACGTTTGAACTGAGGTAGATCTGGCTGACTTTGGAAGGCTGGGCCACACAGTCCCAGGAACACTTGTCAGAGCGGGAGCCGCACCAGGCGGAAGTGCTGGAGAAAGGGGGTGGGGCCGCGAGAGCAGCGGAAGCCGGAAGCCGGAAGTCGAGGCCTGGGCTGCGCGTGGCGGTGATGGCGGCCAGCGGGGCTGTAGAGCCCGCGCCCCCGGGGGCCGCCACCGCCCCGTCGTCCGCCCCAGCCTCGTCGCTCGCCCCGGGGCACTTGTTCCGGCCCATCAGCGCAGAGGACGACGAGCAGCAGCCCACCGAGATCGAGTCGCTATGCATGAACTGTTACAACAACGTGAGGCGGGGGCGCGACCGCATGGTGCTTAGGCGGGGAGGAGCAGGGAGGGGCGGGGAGTTGGATCCACCGCCTGGGGGGCTTAGTCCGGGCCCCGGAGGCGCGCCCGGAAAACTACCTCCGGGCGGTTTCATTACCTCGGGGCGGTTTCATTGGTTCCTTTCCATCGCTGCTTTCTGCTTTCCCAGGGCATAACGCGCCTCCTGCTCACCAAGATCCCCTTCTTCAGAGAAATAATCGTGAGCTCTTTTTCCTGTGAGCATTGTGGCTGGAACAACACGGAGATCCAGTCGGCAGGCAGGATCCAGGACCAGGGAGTGCGTTACACTTTGACTGTCAGGGCCCTGGAGGTGAGAGGAGCTCAGAGCAGATACTCCAGTATGCGAGAGAGAGCTTGAGGACTAGAGTCAGAGGTCTAGTCTAGGCGGTTGGACCTTAAATAAATCCCCTCATGTTTCCAAGCATAGTTTCCTTCTTGTAAAGTGGTATTGGCTCTTTTTTCCGCTCCAGTGAGATACGATCTGTGGAAATGCTTTTCAGTTGTGTCAAAGGGTATGACTTGAGCAGTAGTAGTTATGACTAATATTCTCACCACTTGGACAGCCAGACTCAACATAACCTGTACTTTTGGAAGTAGTAGTCTGGACCCTCTGGAGTCCAGGGAGAAACAGTTGGGCTGGGATCTGATGGAAGCTGGCAGGATGGCTATTTCCTGAGGAGAAACTGTTGACCTCTTTGGTTTAAATGTTTTCTTCTCTGCCAAGGACATGAACAGAGAAGTAGTGAAGACTGACTCTGCCACCACAGGGATCCCTGAGCTGGATTTTGAAATTCCTGCTTTCAGCCAGAAGGGAAGTAAGTTTAAGATCAGGGTATTTGGGCTGTGCGCACCTAGCTGGAATCTTATCCACACTTTCTTGCAAACCCTCTAGTCCCAAATCTAATGGCTTGTGTGTGGGTTTTGTCTTGTAATTATTGCGTTCTTCATTGGCTTAACATAAATGGAAAGCTTAAGTAAAGTGGCAGGAATAGTAGAAAGTAATAGTAAGATCATAACATTATTATAATGAAATTTTAGCAGCACTATTATCAGAGATGAATGGAACCTTGTGCCTGGCCCCCTCATTTTGTGGGTGAGGTATTTAAGGCCCAGAGGGTTCAAGTGAGTTGTCCAGGGTCATACGGGTACTTGATAGCAGAGTTAAGGCTTACTTGTCTTTTCTTATTCACAAGCTCTGACCACTGTTGAAGGATTGATCAACCGTGCTATCTCTGGCCTGGAGCAGGACCAGCCCACACGAAGGGTGAGCTAGGGTTTTCGGATTACAGCAGCTTAAGGAATAATTGCTAGTATGTGCCTGAATAGAGTGTTCAGCTTCCCATTTGTCTAAACTGTCTCTGACTACATGTAGGAGAACTTTTTGGGGAAACACTGTAGTGCTCTAACTTAACTGCCGAGATGTTGCATACCTTATACTTACTGTCCTTTCTACCTCCCTCCCCCAATGTATATTCAGGCCTTTTCTCAGACAGACAATGTAACCTTACCTCTGAAGAGCTTTTCCTGATCTCCTTGGGTTATCTGTACTCCTACACGTTCCATTATATCTTATATTTACTATAGTAGAAGTAATGTAATTGCATATTTAGTCATTTGTCTTCCTGACTGGCTGGAGAATCCCATGAGAGGACTGTGATATATTTACTATTATATGCCTAACCTGGCACGAGAGCCTGGGCTAAATGGTTGAATGAAGGAGAAAATGAGGATCATCTGCCATTAATTGTCAACTTTATACTTGCTTGGTACATCTCATTGTGAAGTCTGAATCACTTTCTTCCCACTCAAACTGAGACACGTGGCACTTTCGAATGGAAGTGACCTGGTATGACAAGGTGTGTGGCATGAAGTAGACCACCAGGGCTGATGCTTTTCCTCTTTGTCCATGTCAGGCAAACAAAGATGCCACAGCTGAAAGAATTGATGAGTTCATTGGCAAACTGAAGGCGCTAAAGCAAGTGACCTCCCCTTTCACTCTGGTGAGTATTGAGGGACTGGAATTGTCCTTGATTAGGGGAGGAGAGACAATTAAGAATGGAATTTTTCCACTGTGGTGCCTGAGAGGTCTGATGGCAGGTGGAAGATTGTATATGATTTCATGTTGCAATGACTATCTCTTCCCCCATGTGTTAGATCATTGATGATCCTGCAGGAAACAGCTTTGTGGAAAACCCGCATGCTCCCCAGAAAGATGATGCCCTGGTTATCACACGCTACAACCGGACCCTACAGCAGGATGAGATGTTGGGGCTCCAAGTAAGAGGACTGAAGGAACCAGAAGAATGCTCTGGCTCGGTGCCGGTAGCTCATGGTTAGGGTGCCGACCACATACACCAGGGCTGATGGGTTCAAACCCAGCTTAGGCCTGCTAAACAACAATGACAACTACAACAACAAAAATAGCCGGGTGTTATGGTGGGCGCCTGCAGTGCCAGCTACTTGGGAGGCTGAGGCAAGAGAATCACTTAAGCCCAAGAGTTTTGAGGTAGCTGTGAGCCGTGATGCTATAGCACTCTATTGAGGGTGACATAGTGAGACTCTTTCTCAAAAAAAAAAAAAAAAAAAAAGAAAAGAATACTCTGGAATTACTTTGCACTCTGGATTGCTTGGAGTCAGTGCGAACTTATTTTTTCTTTTGATGACCTGTGTACCCTATCTCAGCTTGTTAGTGCTCCTCATCTAGCTCATGTGAAGGACTTGGGTAAACTTCATAGAGAGGATGGCATTGGCTATGATCTTTTCTTGAGCCCTTTTCCCCCTTGTTTGGGGCTTTGCTTTCTGGCTTCTCTGTCCAACCCATGAGGTGGCAGTGGACATAAGAGAGCCAGAGTATTTTCTCCCACGCCAGACCAGGGTTTGGGGATGCTGAGATACATGTGCTAACTTGTGATTTGTACCTCTGCAATTTTAGGCAGAAGCATCAGTAGAGAAGCCAGAAGAAGAGGATCTCAGAAATGAAGTGAGTCACGTTGGCTACTGTTTTTTTTTTTTTTTTTTTATTAAATCATAGCTGTGTACATCAATATGATCATGGGGCACCATACACTTGTTTCATAGAATATTTGACACATTTTCATCTCATTAGTTGACATAGCCCTCCTGGCATTATCCTAGTTACTTTGTCAAGACATTTACATTCCACATTTGCCAAGGCTCACATGTACCTTTGTAAGATGCACCACGTGTGATCTTTTCAATCCCCCTCCCTCTACCCACCTCCCCACGTTGGCTACTGTTGAGAAAGGAACACAGTTGTGGGATGAGGCTGACGCTGTTCAGTGTCTCTTCACCACCACCGTGGATGAGCACCAGCATACCAGCTGAAGTCTGTAGCCTGAGTGTCCTGCCTGGTGCTCACGCTGTGCCTCTGTGTGTTCCAGGTGCTGCAGTTCAACACAAACTGCCCTGAATGCAATGCCCCAGCTCAGACCAACATGAAGCTAGTACGTATCTTTTGTCAAGCAGTTGGGTTGCTTTTCATCTGACTCAGGCATGAAGATTATAATCAGGCTGGGAGCGTCCCTTCAAGAAAAGCACATGCTTTTATTCAGAGGAGGAGGACTGCGTACCTTGCCTTTAGGTTCAAAAAGAAAATTAGGCCGTGGTTTGAGGCTGGCTATATGTGGTCTGAGCCCTGCCTTCAAACATGTGTGCACAGGGATCACTAAATTACTCTTGTGATGTATTTCTTGCAGTCCTGGGACCAACATCTGGTTGTGTCGGGCTTGGCTTTGTTTTTCCCCTGAGGGTGGTCTTTCCTGAAAGTAGATTTCCTTAACTCCATCTTCTAGAAATCCCTCACTTTAAGGAGGTTATCATCATGGCTACCAACTGCGAGAACTGTGGGCATCGGACCAATGAGGTAGGTGGGTCTCATTCTGGAAAAAGAGGCTAACTCCCTTTTAATTTCTGTCCTTCCTAAATGTACCTTTTCAGGATTGGAGGCTGGGCAGGTTGGGTCTTTCTTTTTGGGTTGGGTAGGGTGAGGAGCCCTTCCAGGAACTGGGAAATAACTGAGATAACAGAGATTCCATAACTTGTTTAAGACATAATAAAGGTTGTTATATGGAAGAGAGAGGAGACTTTGGATCCACTCCTCGGAGGGGCAGAAGTTCAGGGAGGCAGATTTTAGCTTCATAATGAAAAACTTAATAGAGCTATTTGGAAGTAGAATGGGCTGCCTTGCAGCCTTATAAATCCATTTTCCCTGAGTGTATCTGAGTATAAGCTGATTAAATTCTTAAAGCGGAGTATTATAAAGGGGATTCGCACATTGGACGTAGTAAATGAAAGGACTAGAATAAACAAATGTCTCTTTCAATCCAAGAGTCAGATTTTTTGTAAAGGCAAATTCCGAGTTTCTTTGCAATTTGGAATAAGTTTTGGCATGTTACTGGGGTAAGGCACTCTGCTCCCAGTTAGCTCTGGATGTTTTTTGTTTGGGTGACTGCTGCCACTATTGGTTTAGAATGCTCTGTCCTTGGTAGCTGTTAATGGGTCTGATTGGAGGGCCAAGCCTATCCTGAGTCTGCTGGACACCAAGTGAGGTTCAGAGTAATCTCTCTGTTGCTGCTCTTGACTGTTAACCTGTGCAGGTGAAATCTGGAGGAGCAGTAGAGCCATTGGGCACCAGGATCACCCTCCACATCACAGATCCCTCAGATATGACCAGAGACCTCCTTAAGGTAACACCTCATTGGGAAAGTGACTGTCTTCTTCATAGGCTGGATAGGCTGTCTCTGTCTAGGGGAAATTATTTAAAGTAATATTCAGGGACTTGGGTTTGAGGTTTTCTTGGTAGTTTTGATCTGTGGTTGGAATCGCAGATTCAGAAGGTGACTGTATGCTCTTTCTGATGACTTGGCAGCTTTTTGGCTTCCACTGTTTGTATGCGCCCTCTTCTTTTACCCCTAATACCCGACAGCTGAAGCTATGAGTCAGTTTCCCTTTATTAAGTTCCATTTCTGTGGTTCAGATGGACAGGAGGAATTCTTTGACTTTAACGAGGGAGTCAGAGAAAACTGGGACAGCTGACTTTGTCCCCAAACTACCACTGGTGATACTAATTTGGCAGGAGGCCTTTGGTTGGCTTTCTTTGCTCCTGACTTAGAGCTTACACTGACCTCTCATCTCATAGTCTGAGACTTGCAGTGTGGAAATTCCAGAGCTAGAATTTGAACTGGGAATGGCTGTCCTCGGGGGCAAGTTCACCACACTGGAGGGGCTGCTGAAAGACGTCCGGGAACTGGTGAGTCATCTCACCAGCTATATGTGCAGCTTCATATAGCAATTTAGCTGTGGGGAAAGGGACTGGAAGAACTCTAGACTTCCTAGTTTTTGGTATTGATGATTGGAGATTCACCTTACAGCTTTTTAAGAGACTTAAATTATTTATTTTGGATTTTGCAGTTTTTGGCTGGGGCTGGGTTTGAACCCGCCACTTCCAGCATATGGGGCCGGCACCCTACTCCTTTGAGCCACAGGTGCTGCCCCTTTATTTTGGATTTTGAATGGAAATTCCCAGACCTAATTTTGGAACATTATTGTTATTTTATGGTCTTGTGTAAGTCATTTATTTCACTGTAAAGTGTGAGGTTGAAGGTCCTTCCAGCACCTAATACTCCCAAACACACATACATGTTAGCCTGTATATTTATCTTGATGAATTATTTAATTGATTTATTGGATTTTCAGTTGTTGGACATTTTGTCTTTCTAAATTGTGCTTTTTTTTTGCATTCTTTCTCCACATTAGCATTAGAGATCATACTGAAAGAACAGTTTCCTAGATTTTGTTTCACCTTTCCAGTTTTGTCATCTTGGCACATAGATCCCATAGATTCCTAGGAGTGGCTGCCTAGGTCTGAAAGACCATGTGGGATAAATAGAAACCAAACTCCCCTGACTGGGCACCCACTGCCACTCCTTACTGGCTTAACAAACATAAAGTCAGTGTGTAAGAAATTTCGATGTCATTTATTGTAGGTGACCAAGAACCCTTTCACACTGGGTGACAGTTCCAATCCTGGCCAGACGGAGAAATTGCAGGAGTTTAACCAGAAGTTGGAGCAGGTGAGGGATCCTGGCTGGTCTGCATTTGTAGTCCTCTGGTGAATAAGAGGCTCCATGCTCATTTCTTGCCATAATGTTGGTGATTCTTCTGGTTTCCCACATCCATATCATCATCTTTTTCAGTTTTCTCCCTAATTTTGTTGCAACATCTTAGTAGCTTCCTGAGAAAGAACGCATGAGAAATAAGATATCTGGAACGTTCCATGTCGGAAAATTTCTTTGTTCTACTTTGACACAAGAGTGATTATTGTCTGGGGATAGAATTCTAGGATAGAAATGATTTTTCATCAGAATTTTGAGGACATTGCACTACCGTCTTCTATTTTCTAGTTTGGTTTTTGCCTTCCCAATTTCTCTCTTTTGTATGTGACCAGTTCTTGTGATCTTTTTGTCTCCAGCGATGTGAAATTTCGTGCTGTGCCTTGGCATGGGTCAATTTTCAACCACTGTGCTAAGTGCTTGGTAGGTCTTTTCAATCTGGAAAACGCGTGTGGTTCAGTTTTAGGAAGCTTTCTTGAATTATTCTATCGAAGATTGCATTTGTTCTGTTTACTCTTGAAAGCTCTTGGGTTTCAGATATTAGACTTATCTGGCCTTTTAAATTATTTTTTATGTGTCCTATTTTCAGTTTCTTGTGATTTTGCTCTACTTTGGGAGATTCTTAACTTTATTTCCCACCCTTCAATTCAGGTTTTCATTTCCACTAACATTTTTATTTTCCAAGAGCTTTTTAAAAATAGCAATGTTTGGGGCTTTGCTTAGATGTCTAATAATCATTGATTGCTTACAAGTAGAAGACTAAAAACTTGAGTAAGGGATGAGTCTTGTTGTTAGGGAGCTCATCCTAGGGGGATTTAGCTTAGCCATTTTGTTGAGGTACCTCCCCCCATGCTAGAATTGTTAGGTGTTTTCCTCCTGAGCTCATTAGAGTCTCATCAGTGGCTGTTGCATTTCTTTCTTTCTTTGAAACAGAGTCTTACTGTGTTGCTGTGTTGCCCTAGGTAGAGTGCCGTGGTGTCACAGCTCACAGCAACCTCAAACTCTTGGGTTTAAGCAATTCTCTTGCCTCAGCCTCCCAAGTAGCTGGGACTATAAGCTCCTGCCATAATGCCCGGCTATTTTTTGTTGTAATTGTCATTGTTGTTTAGCTGGCCTGTGCCGGGTTTGAACCCGCCAGCCTCTGTGCATGTGGCTGGCAACCCTAACCACTGTGCTACAGGTGCCGAGCAAGCTGTTGCATTTCTGAGCTTAAAGGTAAAGGTATGGCTGGCAGTGTTGTGAGGGCTGGGGCAGGGGGGTGTGTATCTGTTTCCATAAGCATACATTCATTTAACCTCCTTGTGTTTGATGCCTTTTGCTCTACCCTCAACTGGGCCAGTGCCTCCTAGCCAACAGCTGGGTGTGATAACATCTCCAGAGAAAACAAACAACTGTTGGCCACTTGGAGCAGGAGATGAGATTGGGGATGCTGAATGGCTTACATAGCTTTCAAACAGTCCTTATTTTAGATCTTTTCCATTTCACTTCTACAGGTACATAATTTCACCAATTTTTAAAGCCTTTGGAGACACTGTAGTATAAATTCGGTTGGTTCTTGTCTGGCAGACCTAGCCCTTTCCCATCAGGAGCTATGTAAAATTTACTTGTCGTATTCTCTCTTTCTCTCTCAGATCATCGAGGGTAACGTGAAGGCCCACTTTATTATGGATGATCCAGCGGGAAACAGTTACTTGCAGGTGTAGTAGATCTTCCATGGTGTTTCCTGGAGATGTATGTTCTGATCTTCCTTGAATATGTAGCATTTCCCCAGCAACTGAAAGACTTGATTCTAAATGCACTCCTTTTTATCAGGGTACTTCTGGCAGATGCTGGAAAATAAAGGAGAAAGAGGGGAAGTTGGGAGGGATTTTAAGTGTATATAAAGAAAGGGAAAAAAGGATAGTCTTAGATTCCTTTCCTCTCTATAGTTTAGCTCTGGAGTTTTCAATTTGCAAAGCTGATTGTAGAATGAGGAAAAATGGTAGGAAAACTGAGAGGCTTTAAGCTGATTGGGGAAAATATTGTGGTGATTGATGCAACTTTAATATTATGCAGTGCTTATGGGTCAGTCAAAACTGTTCTAAGTTCCTTTCATGATTAAGACCATTACCACACTTCTCATAAGAAAGTACTTATACAACATTTTTTGGGCAGACTGCTCCCTGATTCTGCTTGGGGTTGGGCTCTCCCACTCCTGGCTCATGTGGGTTCTGTTGCTGCCTAGCAGTTTAGCATAGCCACGGGGAATTGGAGGCTCTTACAGAATAAAAAACTCATTAAGTTCTTGGGAAAGTGGGACTTGGAAGCTGCCTGCAGGGAGAGGGAATGGCATAGTGGCACAGGCACTGATCATCTGTCCTTGGCTTTGCAGAATGTGTATGCACCTGAAGATGATCCTGAGATGAAGGTGGAGCATTATAAGCGCACCTTTGACCAAAATGAAGAGCTAGGACTCAATGACATGAAGACGGAGGGCTATGAGGCAGGCCTGGCTCCACAGCGGTAGCAGTGGGTGGGCTGTGGGCCGACCTCCAGTGCTGCTCATACTGCAGGGTTATTTATTACTATTGGAATAAGGCTGGGAATATTCTCTCCACTAGCCCTTGCCCATGGTGAGGAGGACACTTGGTGTGAGTCAGAGATCTACACACTTTCTAAACAGCTTGTGATGCAAGAGCAAGCCTATTGTGCTACTTGACCTTATTTTGGAGGTTTTGAATCACCCTGGGAAGAAACCCGGAAATGAACCATGGGGCATGCCGTTATCACTTTTTTTCCTGTCAAGTCTTTACCCTCCCTCCACATAATGCTATATACTCTAAGATTGGGATTCTGAAGTTGGAGAAGGTGGAATAAAGTTACAGCTGGAGTTTGGGAGTTGGTTTGGGGTATATAAAATACTGACTTTCAACAGGAGTCTCTTAAAGGGGGAGAGGCCAGCACGAGGGAAGAAGTTATTAAAGTGATGGCTTTCCAACAGCACTCGCCTCT